>NC_091282.1:1063193793-1063498972 GCF_032444005.1 Ranitomeya imitator | reverse complement strand
TATAAACTTCTATGAAGCACTTGGGAGTTCAAAGTGCTCACCACACATCTAGATAAGTTCCTTTCGGGGTCTAGTTTCTAAAATGGGGTCACTTGTGGGGGGTTTCTACTGTTAAGCCACATCAGGGGCTCTGCAAACGCAACGTGACGCCCACAGAGCATTCCATCAAAGTCTGCATTTCAAAACGTCACTACTTCAATTCCGAGCCCCGGCATGTGCCCAAACAGTAGTTTACCCCCACATATGGGGTATCACCGTACTCAGAAGAAACTGGAAAACAAATATTGGGGTCAAATTTCTCCTGTTACCCTTGGGAAAATTAAAAAAATTCTGGGCTAAATAATTATTTTTGAGGAAAGAAAACGTATTTATTATTTTCACGGCTCTGCATTATAAACTTCTGTGAAGCACTTGGGGGTTCAAAGTCCTCACAACACATCTAGATTAGTTCCTTTGGGGGTCTAGTTTCCAAAATGGGGTCACTTGTGGGGGAGCGCCAATGTTTAGGCACACAGGGTCTCTCCAAACGCGACATGGTGTCCGCTAACGATGGAGATAATTTTTCATTCAAAAAGTCAAATGGCGCTCCTTCCCTTCCGAGCCTTACCATGTGCCCAAACAGTGGTTTACCCCCACATGTGAGGCATTGGTGTACTCAGGAGAAATTGCCCAACAAATTTTAGGATCCATTTTATCCTGTTACCCATGTGAAAATGAAAAAATTGAGGCTAAAAGAATTTTTTTGTGAAAAAAAAAAAGTACTTTTTCATTTTTACGGATCAATTTGTGAAGCACCTGGGGGTTCAAAAGTGCTCACTATGCATCTAGATAAGTTCCTTGGGGCGTCTAGTTTCCAAAATGGGGTCACTTGTGGGGAAGCTCCAATTTTTAGGCACACGGGGGCTCTCCAAACGTGACATGGTGTCCGCTAAAGAGTGGAGCCAATTTTTCATTCAAAAAGTCAAATGGCGCTCCTTCCCTTCCAAGCCCTGCCGTGCGCCCAAACAGTGGTTTACCCCCACATATGAGGTATCAGCGTACTCAGGACAAATTGGACAACAACTTTCGTGGTTCATTTTCTCCTTTTACCATTGGGAAAATGAAAAAATTGTTGCTAAAAGATAATTTTTGTGACTAAAGTTAAATGTTCATTTTTTTCCTTCCATGTTGCTTCTGCTGCTATGAAGCACCTGAAGGGTTAATAAACTTCTTGAATGTGGTTTTGAGTACCTTGAGTGGTGCAGTTTTTAGAATGGAGTCACTTTTGGGTATTTTCAGCCATATAGACCCCTCAAACTGACTTCAAATGTGAGGTGGTCCCTAAAAAAATGGTTTTGTAAATTTCGTTGTAAAAATGAGAAATCGCTGGTCAATTTTTAACCCTTATAACTTCCTAGCAAAAAAAAATTTTGTTTCCAAAATTGTGCTGATGTAAAGTATACATGTGGGAAATGTTATTTATTAACTATTTTTTGTCACATAACTCTCTAGTTTAACAGAATAAAAATTCAAAATGTGAAAATTGCGAAATTTTCAAAATTTTCGCCAAATTTCCGTTTTTATCACAAATAAACGCAGAATTTATTGACATAAAGTTACCACTAACATGAAGCCCAATATGTCACGAAAAAACAATCTCAGAACCGCTAGGATCCGTTGAAGCGTTCCTGAGTTATTACCTCATAAAGGGACACTGGTCAGAATTGCAAAAAACGGCAAGGTCTTTAAGGTCAAAATAGGTTGGGTCATGAAGGGGTTAATAATCTAAAACTGTAAGGACTTCTTGATTTCATTAAATGTTTAAATTTTTATCTAAAGGTTGTAGAATACAGTGATGATGAGAAGGAACGGGATGCAAAACAGAAGAAAAAAGCCCAGAACTCAGGAAAAAAGAAGCAAAAATGTGATCAGAAGAAGCCATGTAAGTGGGTTATTTCTTCTGACTGTGTTACGTTCATAATCAACACTATACAAGAAATACTAAGGAGGAAAGCTATGGAATTCATCACATGCAGTTCAGAGAGATAATACGTATTTTACAGGTGTGGAGAACTCTTAGGCTAGGTGCACACGCTGCGGATTCCATTGTGGAATTTTCCGCAGAGGATTTCCCGCGGTTTCCTGCGGGTTTTTCTATTGGAGCAGGGGCAAACCCGCAGCGGAATCCGCAGAAAGAATTGACATGCTGCGGAAAATAAACCGCTGTGTTTCCGCGCGTTTTTTTCCGCAGCATGTGCACTTTGGATTTCATTTCCCATTGCTTTCCATGGTACTGTAAATGCATGGGAAACTGCTGCGGTTCCGCACTTGCCGAAACGCTGTGGATCCGCAGCAATATCCGCAGCGTGTGCACATACCCTTAGGTTACCCCGGGTTTTTAATTTGTCAAGCTACTATTGCTGTCTACATGGTTCCTCCTAGCACATAGAAATTAAAATAATGTGCTGTATTATTTTAGGCTTGCGCAATGCTCAAGTAGTTTTGGATGCGCTTTTGGGGGGAAAAAGAGAAGTCTGAATGCCTCCATTTACTTTCCTTGCATTTGTAAATGCGCTGTAGGCTATGAGAGAAAATGCCTATGTAATGAGGCAGGCAGTGCTTTACAATGTTTGTTTTTAACTTTTGTTTCTTATTTCCTTTAAAGCTACAAGTGCCCAGGTCTCAAATCAGTTCTCTGGTGCTCAGACATTTCCAAGAAATTATTCAAGGAATGGTTCTGCACCTCGATTCTCTCAAGGCCGGAGTTCACATTCACAAGAAAATGCATATGGACAACACCATCAGCAAGCATATTACCCTTCAGGGTTTCCAGGACAGGATATGATTCAGCCGTCATATACTTATCATAATGCAAATACTCAAGAATATACTATGGCACTGCCAAATAATGGTTATCATGCCCATATGCCAAACTTCTTTGGACATTATAGTAATATGCAAGCATTTTTGCAGCCGCCGCCGCCACCACCACCACCACCACCTCCAGATATGAATTGGCCTGGCCAAAACTTGCATTATTCTTATATGCAAAATTTGCACTTGTACAATCTGCCGCCTCCACCACCCCCGCCTCCACCCCCTGCTCCTCCAAATCCTGGAGAGTCTGGTTAGTGAAAAGTTATATGTCCACCTTTCCAGGGTTAAAAATATATATTTCTTTTTTTAATATTATTTTTCAATATAGATTCAAAATGTTATTGCAATTTCTGAAATCTGCAATGTATTGTAAAGGTAATGTTTGTATGCAAATAACTTGAGTAAAGTGGTATCAATATTTCTATAGTGAGACGTAAACAGATTTTTAGGACTTTTTATGTTTAGGCTGAGAAGTCTCCATTTTCTATCAAAGCTTCTTTTGTATAAAGTTGGTATTTTTAACTAAAGGTTTAATTATTGACTTGTGGTTTGCTGAAAAGAGTGACTAAATCTTTTTATTTTCTGATCTTTATATTATTTTGATTATCAGCTATATTTAAGAAATGACTATAAACTTTAAATTGTATCCGCTATAGTAAAATAATGCACAGTGTATTAAGATTGTAAATAAATAACTTTGTACAACAAGAAATTTTTCTGTATACATTTTTGTTGTTTCAGCCTCTTTATTATTGACTAGAATAGTGCCCCCATCTAACGCATCGGGTATTCTAGAATATGTATGTAGTTTAATTATGAAGATTTCCACGTAGGCTATTGCATAGCCACGTAGGAATATAGCACAGCCCACGCAGTATATAGCACAGCCCATGCAGTATATAGCACAGCCCACGCAGTATATAGCACAGCCCACGCAGTATATAGCACAGCCCACGCAGTATATAGCACAGCCCACGCAGTATATAGCACAGCCCACGCAGTATATAGCACAGCCCACGCAGTATATAGCACAGCCCACGCAGTATATAGCACAGCCCACGCAGTATATAGCACAGCCCACTCCATATCCCTGTTTAAAAAAAAAAAAAATTAAAAAAAAGTTATATACTCACCTCCCGGCGGCCCCCAGATCCCAGCCCAGGCCTTTAACGATGCTCCTGGTGACGCTCCGTCTCCAGTGATGCTTTACGGCAATAAAACGTGATGATGTAGCGGTCTCGCGAGACTGCTACGTCATCTCCGGTGATTGCCACAATGCATTCTTGGGACCGGAGCGTTGCGAGGAGCGGGAAAGGCTGGCTCGGTAGGTGAGAACTCGTATAATGATTTTTTAAAATTATTTTTAACATGTTTTTACTATTGATGCTGCATAGGCAGTATCAATAGTAAAAAAGTTGGTCACACAGGCAGCGTTAACGGACTGCATTATGCTGCGGTGTAACGCAGTCCGTTTAACCGACTGCAAAAACCCTATGTGGCCGCTGACTGGGGGGGGGGGGGGGAGTATGGAGGGGGTACTGACTGGAGGGGAGTAGGGAGGGGCCGATTCGCGGCTGGACTTTGCCTGGCAAATCAGCGACATGGGATTTCCATGACAGACAGACAGTCAAACAGACGGAGTCCCCGTAGACAAATATATAGGCGAATATATATGTTGTATGTGCTTTTCCATCACCAAATGGTAAAGATAAATGTTGGCTTTGCTTGTTTGGAGAATGCTTGTTTTCCCTATGAAATAACAATCCTCCGACAGGCTTTCACTATAAGGCCGGCGTCACACCGGCGTATTGCATCCGATGCGAGCTCATCGGATGCGATATGCTAATGACACTCGGCTCCTGCTCGCAGTGCCTTGCATCTGTGCTCCGATTCTCTCGCACAGGGAGGATCGGAGCACAGCTGCGGAGGAGGCGGAGAAATGAATTTCTCCATCTCCTCCATTGCTGGGGTCCGCTTATAACGCACAGCACTCAGATGATATCCGAGTGGTGTGCGCTGTCTCACTCGCACCCATAGGCTTATATGGGTGCGAGTGAGCCGAGAGTTTTCCTTGGTCCGAGAAAATCGCGGCATGCTGCAATTGTCTCGGACCGAGGAAAGCGGCCGACAAAAAGTCGGCTGGTGGGAGCTGCCCCATAGCTTAAAATTGGTCCAAGTGCAATGCGAATTTTTTTTTTTTTTTTTTTTAAATCGCATTGCACTCGGCCGTTTAAAACGCCAGTGTGATGCCGGCCTAATAAGGCAGATGGAATCGTTCTGTAATCAGTTTTGGTCTCATTTATACCGCACAATGAACTTCATAAAAACAAACCCTAAGAAACTGCTATGTAATATTATGGACGCTAGGTTAAAAGTTGATCGAGAATCTCTAAAGTGGAGACTAATTTTTTCACCATGTACGCATGGCACAGTGTTAAAAAAAACGCTGGAAAAATGTCAGCCGCCACTCAATCGGAGGTCAAACCCGGCTCATGCGTATGATCCATTAATCACGTCACATCTTATCGTCAGGAAAGTCGCTATCGCCGGCCAGTCAAAGGGCATTCCCTGCACATGTGCAGGAGCAATGCATTCATAGCACAGTGTCAATAGTAAGTGTTGCCTGGTAACATGAAAGGTTACCAGAGTTCACAGCCTCAGTCTCCCAGCAGCTTCCATACCTGCAAACTTCATGGGAAACTTTGAGGGGCACTTAAAGGAGTTTGCAGCTGCTTGAACACCTGAAGGCTGTCAACTAAGGTTGCCTTGGATGTGTATTTTACTGTTGTTAAAAAGAAAAATGAAAACTGCATGGGGTCCCCCTTCATTTTTTCATAACCTGCTAATGGAAATCTAAGGGCTGGGGGCTGATGATGATCTGGCAAGGGGCCAATAGCCATAAAGGTTCCCAGTAATATCAGCTCCCATCTGTTTGATTAGCCTATACTGGTTATTATATTATGTATGATTCAGGGTCCCCCCTATATTTGCAAACCAGCAAAGGTTAATAATATGACCGCTGCAAGCTAATAGTCATGGCCAAAAGTATTGACACCCCTGCAATTCAGTCAGATAACTCATTTTCTTCCTGAAAATGAAAAAAACACAAAAAGAATTGTCCTAAAGCCAAATTGGATATAATTCCACACCAAACATAAAAAAGGAGGTGGACAAAAGTATTGGCACTGTTTGAAAAATCATGTGATGCTTCTCTAACTTGTGTAATTAACAGCACCTGTAACTTACCTGTGGCACAGGTGTTGGCAATAACTAAATCACACTTGCAGCCAGTTGACAGGGATTAAAGTTTACTCAACCTGTGTCCTTGTGTGTACCACATTGAGCATGGAGAAAAGAAAGAAGACCAAAGAACTGTCTGAGGACTTGATAAACCAAATTGTGAGGAAGCATGAGCAATCTCAAGGCTACAAGTCATCTCCAAAGACCTGAATGTTCCTGTGTCTACCGTGCGCAGTGTCATCAAGAAGTTTAAAGCCCATGGCACTGTGGCTAACCTCCCTAGATGTGGATGGAAAAGAAAAATTGACAAGAGATTTCAACGCAAGATTGTGCGGATGTTGGATAAAGAACCTCGATTAACATCCAAACAAGTTCAAGCTGCCCTGCAGTCCGAGGGTACAACAGTGTCAACCCGTACTATCCGTCGGCGTCTGAAGGAGACCCAGGAATACCCCACTTCTTACCCCAAGACATAAAAAAGCCAGGCTGGAGTTTGCCAAAACTTACCTGAAAAAGCCTAAAACGTTTTGGAAGAATGTTCACTGATCAGATGAGACAAAAGTAAAGCTTTTTTGCAAAGGCATCAACATAGAGTTTACAGGAGAAAAAAGAGGCATTCAAAGAACAGAACACGGTCCCTACAGTCAAACATGGCAGAGGTTCCCTGATGTTTTGGGGTAGCTTTGCTGCCTCTGGCACTGGACTGCTTGACCGTGTGCTCATGGCATTATGAAGTCTGAAGACTACCAACAAATTTTTCAGCATAATGTAGGGCCCAGTGTGAGAAAGCTGGGTCTCCCTCAGAGGCCATGGGTCTTCCAGCAGGACAATGACCCAAAACACTTCAAAAAGCACTAGAAAATGGTTTGAGAGAAAGCACTGGAGACTTCTAAGGTGGCCAGCAATGAGTCCAGACCTGAATCCCATAGAACACCTGTGGAGAGATCTAAAAATGGCAGTTTGGAGAAGGCACCCTTCAAATATCAGGGACCTGGAGCAGTTTGCCAAAGAAGAAAGGTCTAAAATTCCAGCAGAGCATCGTAAGAAACTCATTGATGGTTACCGGAAGCGGTTGGTCGCAGTTATTTTGGCTAAAGGTTGTGCAACCAAATATTAGGCTGAGGGTGCCAATACTTTTGTCTGGTCCATTTTTGGAGTTTTGTGTGAAATGATCAATGTTTTGCTTTTTGCTTCATTCGCTTTTGTTTTTTTTCATTTAAGACAAATTAAATGAAGATAATACCAAAGAATTTGTGATTGCAATCATTTTCAGGAAGAAAATGAGTATTATCTGACAGAATTGCAGGGGTGTCAATACTTTTGGCCATGACTGTATTAGCCCCTTCCCGACCGCATCAAAACCAGGACATGTCAGCTGTTTTGTACAGCTGACATGTGTCCGCAATAGCGGCAGGTAGAATCGCGATCTACCCGCTGCTATTAGTTAAATGCCGCTGTCAAACTCTGACAGCGGCATTTAACAAGCGCTTCCGGTCATCGGGCTGGAAATGCGCGCACTGGTGACCCTCATCACGTGTGGTCGCCGCTCATAGCAATTCAGTAATTCAGCTACATAGGAGCTATGCATTGCTCATATGTAGCAAAGCCGATCGAGTTGTGCCAGCTTCTAGCCTCCCATGAAGGCTATTGAAGCATGGCAAAAGCTTAAAAAAAAAAAAGTTTAAATCGCCCCCCTTTTGCCCAATTCAAAATAAAACAATAAAGAAAATTAAACCTGCACATATTTGGTATTGCTGCTTTCAGAATCGCCCGATCAATAAAAAAAAATTAACCTGATTGCTAAACGGTGCAGCGAGAAAAAAATTCAAAACGCCAGAATTACATTTTGTTTGGTGGCCATGACATGGCAGTAAAATGCAATAACGGGCGATAAAAAGAACGTATCTGCACCAAAATGGTATGATTAAAACCGTCAGCTCAGTACACAGAAATAAGCCCTCAACCGACCCCAGATCACAACAAATGGGGACGCTGTGAATAACGGAAAATTGCGCAATTTTAGCTTAGTTTGGAATTTTTTTTCACCACTTACATAAAAAAAGAATCTAGCCATGTTTGATGTCTATGAACTTATGACCTGGAGAATCATAATGGCACGTTAGTTTTAGCATTTATTGAACCTAGCAAAAAAGCCAAACAAAAAACAAGTGTGGGATTGCACTTTTTTGCAATTTCACCGCACTTGGAAATTTTTTCCCATTTTCTAGTACGCGACATGGTAAAACCAATGGTGTCACTCAAAAGTACAACTCGACCCGCAAAAAATAAGCCATCACATGGCCATATTGATGGAAAAATAAAAAAATTATCTCTAGGCAGAAGGGGAGTGAAAAATGCAAAACTGAAGAAAGCTGGGGTCATGAAGGCGTTAATAGCCTACGAATGGGCCATGGATATTGGCCCCCTTCCAGACTAAAAACATCAGCTCTCAGCCACCCCATAAATGGCGCATCCATAAGGTGCGCCAATTGTGGCGCTTAGCCTCCCTCTTCGCACTTACCCTGGTGCTGTGGCAATTGGGGTATTAGTTGTGGGCTTGATGTCAGCTGTTTTTTATCCGCTGACATCAAGCCCAGGGGTTAGTAATGGAGAGGCTTCTATAACACACTTCTATTACTAATCCCGTATTCAAATGTAATAAAACCACAAAGTCCTAGTTTATTTAAATTAAACACACAGACCTTTAATTGAAATTTAAACCTTGCTGATCATCTTTTACCCATTTATTCCACAAAAATAAAAAGTGACCGTTTGTAACCTTACGTCACCGTCGGTTTCACTGCAGCCATGTTCTCATGCTCAGCGTTTCCTGGCTGATGTTGTGAGAGGTCACATTACTGATTACACCAAACCATCCAGATCGTCGTGGGGCATGGGCATTAATGGATTACTGGTGAGTATAACTTTTTGCTTTTTTATTTTAGTGGAATAAATGGATAAAAGGTTCTGGGAGTTTTTAGTTCAAATAAACCACTCTACTCCTGTGTTTGTCTTTATTACATTGGACTACGGGGTTAATAATGTGGGGTATCTTATAGAAGCCTCTCCATTACTAACCCCTGGACTTTATGGCAGCAGCCATAAAACAGCTGACATCAACCCCACAACTATTACCCCACACCAGGGCAAGTGGGAAGAGCCAGGCATAGCACCAGAATTGGCGCACCTAATGGGTGCGCCTTTTTGGAGTCTGCTGCAGGCTGCTCTTTTTAGGCTGGGGAGAGCCAATATCCCCAAATACCCCACCACCATTAATTTATTCTGGTCCTCAACGATAATATTTAGCTCTGTCAGAAAATGAACAGTGTTTCTTTTTCAAACATAAATATAGAAAAAAAATCAGATGCAGACTAACGAGCAGATCTAATTTGATGCAGGTGTTTTTGGGTATGAAAATTTACAGGGTGATTCCATAATTTTTTCCTCAGAATTGAGTGACTCCATAATTTTTTTCCTTTGCTTGGTTAAAAAAAACTATTACTGATTACCACCTTTTTTGTTCTTGATTTCTTTTAGTGTTTCTAAAAGCCAGAAATTTGCCATTTGAAATTACTTTAGTTTTGTGCCATGTCTGTGATCTGCTTTTTTTTCTTCAAAATTAAACAACTGAATGAACATCCTTCAAGGCCGGTGATTCCATAATTTTTGCCAGGGGTTGTATAATGTCACAAACGGCCTTTAGTATAAAACTAATTGACATGTATTTCCTTAGTTAGCGCTCACTATAATAACATATGGTCAAGGCGTGCATGCACAAACATGTGAGGGCAAAGTAGCCACAATCGTACCCAAACAGCAGCTCAGCTGCTAATAAAAATGCCCAAGTGTTGCACTGGAGCCCCAACACACGTTTTGCACTTGCTTCATCGGGGGGCAGTGTGTTCTGTATCGTCATCAAATTGTCCCGTGGGACCTCTGGTGCCGGTCTGTCACTTCCAGTATCCTGGTTGCTATGCGTGTTGGGAACAAATGTTCTGATGACATCAATGGCGCGCATCGCTCCATGAGGACACCTTCCGGGGCGGTGGCTATAATAAAGAATTGGCACCATGCGCTACACGTGGTAGGGACAGCCCCTATCGTATTTAAAAGCATCAGCTGCCATATTTAACATGGGCATATTAGAGGGCAATTAAGTAAGGACACAAAGGAATCCTATGTAATTACAATCGGGCCAACGTGCAAGGGGATTCCAGGCAATTTTTCCAATGGCAAAGATCCAAACGTCTCTGAGAACATAAATTCATTCCAATAGGTGATGAGATGAGGCTGAGATAAGCAGATCAAATGAGGCTGAGTAGTATTTCTTTGCTTATGTCTTCCATCTCTATCTGGTTTGCATGCAAAGCTTCACCTCTAATTGTGAGCAATGATTTTAAGCACAGAAGCATGGTCGTTGCTGCTCTCTATCTTTGTGGAGTCCCCAGAGTCTTGGAGAGCAGCACAAATGTCAGACATCCTTGCCCACTCTTCAGTTATTATGGTGGAGGCTGACCAGAATTCCGACAGGCAGGTTGGAGCTGGTATTTGACACCTGCTCTCTGCTGCTCACAAAGCCTTGCCAGCATGTGCAGTGTGGAGTTCCAGCTCGTGGTGATATTGCACACCAGTCGGTGAACTGGCACTTACCGAGCGGTGGCAGCTATAGCTTACTCGCAAAAATGGGTGCTTTTGCATTGTACGTTGACAAGAAGCTCTGGTAAATCTGGGTAGGTTTTTATGCACCACTTAGGCTACGTTCACATTTGCGTTGTTGGGCGCAGCGTCGTCGACGCATGCATCATGCGCCCCTATCTTTAACAATGGGGGCGCATGGACATGCGCCGGTATGCGTTGTACTGCGTTTTACGACGCATGCGTCATATAGACGCACAAGACAGGGCGCAGAGGACGCTACTTGTAGCGTTTTCCCTGCGACAAAATTCCTGATCTGTAGGATCTTATGACAACGCATGCGTCACAAAACGCTGCGTTGTGTACATGTATTGTTGGTTGCGTCGCATCACCGACGCTGCGCCCAACAACGCAAATGTGAACGTAGCCTAAGTTGAGCATGTGGATCAAGCATGGTACATGTGTAAGCTTGCCAAGCTTCACAGCCACCACCAGGTTATGGGCATTATCACACATGACCATGCATGGTTGTATATACAGCGGTGATAGCCACAAATATGTCTGGTCTGTTATTCCTTTCAACAACTCTGCCGCAGTGTATGGTTTGTCTATTACACTAATTAACTTCTACCGAGCCTGTTGCCGCTTCACTGAGGCAGTGCTGCTGAGCATCCGGGTGATGTGGACGACGTGCTCTGAGATGACAAATCAGAGATGGAGGATGAGGAGGGTGTAGGATCTGGTGTACAAGGTGGAGGAACTATAAGTAGGGGTGTCAATCCTTGGCGTCAGTAGCACATGTACCGTGCCAGAGTCTAACTCTGCCCATCCTTCACAAGGTTCACCGAGTGTGCCATCAGGAAAATCTATTGTTCCAGGCCACAATTGCTTGTCCACGTTTGGGTTGTTAAGTGCACCATCCCAGTAACTGTGTAGGATGGGCCCGGTGATGTTCCTGGACACGTGCTGGTACAAGGCTGGGATGCCACACTGGGAGAAATAGTGGCAGCAGGGGACCGAGTACCGAGGGACAGCTGCCGCCATGAGTCAACAGAAATTCTCCGTGTCCACACGTGTCTAAACTGTAACATTTCATTGGCAAGTAGTCTGGAAATGTGCCTGTTTAGCATTTGGGCCTGTGGGTGGATGACTGGGAACTTTCTTTTTTATTTCAAGGCCTGGGGTAGGGACAGCTGAATGCTGTGCTGGGACAGTGATTTGGAAATGCCTGATGATGGTGCCTCAGAATGTGCAAGGGCAGGTGCAGGATGGAAGGCATATGCACCAGTTTCATGGACAGGTGATTGGCAAGCACCTAGCACAGGGGAAGAGGCAGTAGTGTCACCTGCTGGCGCTAAGTGTGGACCCAGGACTTTGGCCCACCAACTTGGGTGCACATATATTTGCCTGATCATGCTGGTGGTGATTAGGCTGTTGGTGATCAAGCTCCTGCTGATCTTGGCATGGCACAGGTTGCAAATTACCATTTTGTTTTATCTCAGAACTCTCTGTACTGAAGTCTCAGACTGGGGAACACCTAACTCTTTGACATAGAAATTCGCAAGTGTCTGTTCTGTGGAATAGTTGCCCGCCTTCTCCCTTTGGTCACCTTTGCCTCTTCCTGGCTGTTTTGATGCTGCCGATCCCACACTCAGCACTGCAGTCCTTCCTTTGCATGGCAGCTTCCCAGGTTGGGTCAGTGACTTCGTGAACCACCACCTCGTCTTCCACCACTGAACCCTGGTCCTCCGGACTGGGCGAATTAACATTTCTAATTGGCAACTGTGTCTCGTCATCTACCGCCTTAGACAAAATTTGTCAGTTCCCACTGTCCTCTTCTTGTTACCATGGCTGCTTTAAATTTTATGCATAACTAAACAGCATGTCCTCCAGTGCCTCTTGGAATATGCAAGGTGAGAGGCCACAATTAAATGACGTAAGGAGCTTCTTGGAATGTCCTAGAGTTGGGATCACTGGTCTCCTGGAACTCGACATGGTGGGTGGAAGGAAGATCAGTGTAAGGATTAAGTGATTCAGACTCTTGAATGGTGAGATTTGACCTTGTGGAAGACTGGGTAGTGCTGGCAATCATGAATGAAGCACAGAAGCATTGTGTTATTGATAGGTGTGTTTCTTGTGCTCCAGCAAGAGGCTTAGTCGCACCTGCCTCACGTCCTTTGCGTCTGCTTGCAACATAATCAGAACTTCCACTTCTCCATTGTTTACTACACGCCTTACACATTTTCTAATTGCTAAGTCTCTGGAAACCAAGTTTCCTTGATTAATTTAATTTTTTGTTTATAAAAAAAAAAATGGTCACCTCCAGCAAGCAAAGTGTTTTTTTTTCTTTAAGTTAAATTAGGGTGTTTTAAACATTAAGCAAGTTGAACTGTATGGATAACAATTCAATCAATTTTTTCACAAAAAAATTTGGTCACCTTCAGCAGGCAAAGCTCTTTTTTGGACCAGGGATTGTCCTGCCAAACGCCCACTCTTCCTTTAATGTGGGCATAATGCTACTCAGACAACACGGTGAGGGTAAAACAATGTGGCAATACTTTATTGAACCACAAAACAGGCAGGTAACACATAGAACAGTCCCAGCAAAATACCTCAAGATGGTGCACATTAGAGTCTTACCCTTCCGCTGACTTGCCGGGATAATAACAGCTGTTACTTCAGAGCTTTAAGGGTCGACTACCTTGCCTGTGGCATGCACACAGAGAGAAGGTTACTACAAGCACAGGAAGTAATAGTCCATTCAGGTACAAGGCCAGTTGACTGGAAGGTCACAACCTGGCTTCTCCGAACATCTCCATGGATCCAGGCGACCGGCATGTCCCAATCCTGGCTTTCTTCAAACATATCCATAGGTGCTAGGTGACCAGATGGTCAATTACTCTCTATTTACATTTAGAACTGTCCCTAAGCTGTGTAATGGCGTCAGAGTGCCAATTATGGTGGCACTGTTCCTTTTATAACCTCTGATGAGTTAATGCAGCCAGCCAATTACAGTAATACCACTACCCAGATGGCTATGGCTTTACAGTGACTGGCAGGGAAAACCCGCAGGTCAATAAATTAAGTTGCATGTAATAACAAGAAAAGGAAAACGTTTTGAACACATGAAGCAAGAGAGATGCCAAAAGCCATGAAATGCCATGACACCATCTGACATCTATCAGTAATTAGAAAGCTATCCTGCCACTTAGTGAAAAATAATATTAGCTGGTTTAACTGATGGCCTATAAAAAGTTGTCTCATTACACAAGGACCATCTCCTGATGGATAAAACCATCCAGCTGCCTCAATTCCGTAACAGCTTTATTACTGGAAAATGTACAGATGGCGTTGAAAGAAGAATTTATATACTACTGAAGGTTTCAGTGAGCACTGTTGGGGCGATAATCCAGAAGCAGAAAGAACATAATTTCACCATGAACAGGAGCTCCCCGCAAGATTTCAGACACAGGAGTAAAAAGAAGTATAAGAAGAGTTGTCAAGGACCACCAGTAGGAAGCTACAGAAAGACCTGGACTCAGCAGGTAAAATTGTTTCAAAGAAAACTAGAAGTAATGCACTCAACCCCCACATCTGTATGCATGCTCATCACAGAAGACTTAATTGCTGAACAAAAAGCATGTTCAAGTGTGTTTATAGTTTACATTTAGACAAGTCTGTGACATGCTGATATAATACACACCATGCTAAGGCTACGTTCACATTGGCGTTCCGCCAATGTGCGTCGCTGTTGCGCCGGCGACGCAGCGGCGACGCGCCCCTATGTTTAACATAGGGGACGCGTGCGTTTTTAGGGTGGCGTTTTTCGACACTTGCGTCGTTTCCGACGCTAGCGTCGGACGCAAGAAAATGCAACAAGTTGCATTTTCTGTGCGTCCGATTTTGGTCAAAAAACGACGCACGCGTCGCAAAACGCTAGTGTGGACGTAGCCTAACAGTCAAATTTGGAGGTGGGAACATCATGGTTGTGCTGCTGTTTTTCCGCATATGGCAAGGGCAAACTTCACATACTTGAAGGAAGGATGAATGGACAAATCAGACAAATAAGACATTCTTGATATAAATCTTTTGCCATCAACCAGAATGATGATGAAATGAGGGTGGACATTTCAGCAAGACAATGATCCCAAACCCACAGCGAAGAAAACTCTCAATTGGTTTCAGAGAAAGAAAACAAAGCTGCTAGAATGGCCCAGCCAATCAGCTGACCTGAATCCAATAGAAAATGTATGGAATAAACAAAATCTCAGCATTCATATAAAGAGCCCACGGAACCTTCAGGTTTTGAAGAGCGTTTGGAAGAATGGGACAAAATCACACCTGAGCAATGTATGAGACTAATTTCTCCATACAGGAGGCATCTTGAAGCTGTCATCAACAAATTACCATACTTAAAGGGACACTGTCACCTGAATTTGGAGGGAACAATCTTCAGCCATGGAGGCGGGGTTTTGGGGTTTTTGATTCACCCTTTCCTTACCCGCTGGCTGCGTGCTGGCTGCAATATTCGATTGTAGTTCATTCTCTGTCCTCCGTAGTACATGCCTGCACAAGGCAAGATTACCTTGTGCAGGTGTGTACTACGGAGGACAGAGAATGAACTTCAATCCAATATTGCAGCCAGCGGGTAAGGAAAGGGTGAATCAAAAACCCCAAAACCCCGCCTCCATGGCTGAAGATTGTTCCCTCCAAATTCAGGTGACAGTGTCCCTTTAATTTATGGACATCTATGGATTCATTTGTTTGCCTTTGTGGATTGCATGGTGTATTACCGACATCTGGTGAGAATTTCACGTCACGGGCACTTTTAGAAATATATTTACTCAGAAAATTGGTGACATCTTCAATACTTAAGTCACCTGTCGTATATGTGTATGTACACACACACACACACACATATATATATATATATATATGTGTGTGTGTTATATATATATATATATGTATATATATATATGTGTTTATATATATATATATATAATGTACTATATATACAGTACAGGACAAAAGTTTGGACACACCTCATTTAAATATTTTTCATGACTATGAAAATTGTAAATTCTCTCTGAAGGCATCAAATCTATGAATTAACACGTGGAATTATATACTTAAAAAGTGTGAAACAACTGAAAATATGTCTTATATTGTAGGTTCTTCAATGTAGCCCCTTTTGCTTTGATGACTGCTTTTGCACACTCTTGGCATTCTCTTGATGAGCTTCAAAAGGTAGACACCGGGAATGGTTTTCACTTCACAGGTGTGCCCTGTCAGGTTTAATAAGTGGGATTTCTTGCTTTATAAATGGGGCTGGGACCATCAGTTGTGTTGAGCAGAAGTCTGGTGGATACACAGCTGATAGTCCTACTGAATAGACTGTTAGAATTTGTATTATGGCAAGAAAAAAGCAGCTAAGTAAAGAAAAAACGAGTGGCCATCATTACTTTAAGAAATGAAGGTCAGTCAGTCCGAAAAATTGTGAAAACTTTGAAAGTGTCCCCATTACAGCTAGGGGGCGCTGCTTGTGCTCTGCTCCCTAGAATGCACACAGAGGCGTATGAAGGCCATAGGCCACAGTATATATATATATATATATATATATATATATATATATATATCTACTATATAAAGCTGAATGTGTGTGTGTGTGTGTGTATGTGTGTGTGTATGTCTGGGATTGGCATCTGCACCGTCGCAGCTACAGCCACAAAATTTTGCACAGTCACACGTCGGGACCCCGAGAGCGTCATAGGCTATATTGTGAGGCGAAATTTTAACCCCGCGCGTTCCAATTCACCAAACAATTTTGCCCCTATCTACATAATGGGGAAAAAAGTGAAAGGAAAAGTGTTGGAAGCGTCGCAGCTACAGCAACAAAATTTTGCACAGTCACACGTCTGGACCCTGAGAGCGTCATAGGCTACGTTGGGAGGTGAAATTTTAACCCCGCACTTTCCAATTCACCAAACAATTTTGCCCCTATCTACATAATGGGGAAAAAGTGAAATGAAAAGTGTTGGAGGCGTCGCAGCTACAGCCACAAAATATTGCACAGTCACACGTCTGGACCCTGAGAGCGTCATAGGCTATGTTGTGAGGTGAAATTTTAACTCCGCGCTTTCGAATTCACCAAACTATTTTTCCCCTATCTACATAATGGGGAAAAGTGAAAGGAAAAGTGTTGGAGGCAAATTGACAGCTGCCAGATATGAACAAGGGGGACTTTAAGAATGAGAGCGATGGCGCAAAAGAGTATATACCGATCAGTTGCTAAGGTGGGGCCCCGACATGAGATACTCACCACACATGGGGATATGAACCCACACACAAAATGCGCCACACACTACCACGTGCTTGAACACATATACCACCCTCAGCACACATTTCACCACACATACACCAACCTCGCCACATAAAAGTCGAAACACAAAAGTCGCCGCTAAAAACTCGCCACGCGCAAAACTCGCCACATGCAAACACTAGGCTCACGCAAAACTCGCCACAAGTGCAAAACTCACCTCATGGAAAACTCGCCACATGCAAAACTTGCACATGCGGAAAAATTGCCACATACACAAAATTTGCAACACATGCAAAAGTTGCCTCACACAAAACTTGCACATACTCAAAAGGCACCACACATAAAACTCGCCACGCGCAAAACTTGCTGCACACAACTTGCTACACTAACCTGTTACATGCAACTCGACACACAAAAAGTTGCTACACACATGTTGCCACACAAAACTCATCTCACAAAAGTCGCTACATGCATGTCGCCACACACAACTCAACACACACAACTTGACAAACGAAACTCGCCCTAAAACACACACAAGTCTGGTATTAGCCTTCAAAAATAAAATTCTGATTAATAAGCAGACAAACTACAAGAGCAACAAATGTACCATATAGGAAATACGGCAGCTGTCAGTCACATGACCTGTCTATTATGTGTATGTGTGAGCTAATATATACTGCCAGGGGGAGGGCTTCCTGTTGGCTAGGGATTTATCAGGCTGCCAATTTATCTTACAAATACTGAGGTAAACGTGTTAACGAGGTCTAATACAGGAGATCACACAGGTATATACTATATACAGGGGAGATGACACACAGATATATACCATATACAGGAGAGATGACACACAGGTATATACTATATAAAGGAGGAGATGACATACAGGTACATACTATATACAGGAGGAGATGACATACAGGTATATACTATATACAGGAGGAGATGACACACAGGTATATACTATATACAGGAGCAGATTACCTACAGGTATATACTATATACAGGAGGAGATGACATACAGGTATATGCTATATATAGAAGATGACATACAGGTATATACTATGTACAGGAGGAGATGACACACAGATATATACTATATACAGGGGAGATGACACACAGGTATATACTATATACAGGAGGAGATGACATACAGGTATATACTATATATAGAAGGAGATGACATACAGGTATATACTATATATAGGAGGAGATGACATACAGGTATATACTATATATAGGAGGAGATGACATACAGGTATATACTATATATAGGAGGAGATGACATACAGGTATATACTATATACAGGGGAGATGACACACAGCAGGTATATACTATATACAGGGGAGATGACATACAGGTATATACTATATACAGGAGATGACATACAGGTGTATACTATATATAAGGGAGATGACAAACATGTGTATACTGAGGTGAAAATGAGAGGTGTGAGGTGAAAATGAAAAGGTGTGAGTGCAAAATGAGAGGAGTGAGGGAAAATAGTGTAGTGATCGGAAAATGACAAGTGTTAGGCGGGAATGAGAGGAGTGAGGGAGAAAATGAGAGGTGTGAGGGAGAAAATGAGAGATGTGAGGGGGAAAATTAAAGATGTGATTGGGAAAATGAGAGGCGTAATTGGAAAATAAGAGAAGTGACGTGCTATAACTAACCACAGATATTTACTATGCCCAGGCAACGCCGGGCTCTTCAGCTAGTAATATATAAAGCTGAATGTGTGTGTGTGTATGTGTGTATGTCCGGGATTGGCATCTGCACCGTCGCTGCTACAGCCACAAAATTTTGTACAGTCACACGTCTGGACCCCGAGAGCGTCATAGGCTATGTTGTGAGGCGAAATTTTAACCCCGCGCTTTCCAATTCACCAAACAATTTTGCCCCTATCTACATAATGGGGAAAAAGTGAAAGGAAAAGTGTTGGAGGCAAATTGACAGCTGCCAGATGTGAACAAGGGGGACTTAAAGAGTGAGAGCGATGGCGCCAAAGAGTATATACCGTACAGTTGCTAAGGTGGGGCCCCGACATGGGATACTCACCACACACGGAGATATGAACACACACCCAAAATGCACCACACACTACCATGTGCTTGAAAACATATACCACCCTCAGCACACATTTCACCACACATACACCAACCTCGCCATATAAAAGTCGAAACACAAAAATCGCCGCTCAAAACTCGCCACATACAAAACTAGGCTCACGCTAAACTCGCCACACGTGCAAAACTCACCTTATGGAAAACTCGCCCCACGCAAAACTTGCACACGCGGAAAAATTGCCACATGCACAAAAAATTTGCAACACATGTAAAAGTTGCCTCACACAAAACTTGCACATACTCAAAACGCACCACACATAAAGCTCGCCACGTGCAAAACTCGCCATACGCAAAACTTGCTGCACACAACTTGCTACACTAACCTGTCACATGCAACTCAACACACAAAAAGTTGCTACACGCATGTCGCCACACAAAACTCATCTCACAAAATTCGCTACATGCATATAGCCACATGCAACTCAACACACACAACTTGACACATGAAACTCGCCCTAAAACACACACAAGTCTGGTATTATTCTTCAAAAATAAAAATCTGATTAATAAGCAGACAAACTACAAGAGCAACAAATGTACCATATAGGAAATACGGCAGCTGTCAGTCACATGACCTGTCTATTATGTGTATGTGTGAGCTAATATATACTGCCAGGGGGGAGGTCTTCCTGTTGACTGGGGATTTATAAGGCTGCCAATTTAGCTTACAAATACTGAGGTAACATAGTAACATAGTTAGTAAGGCCGAAAAAAGACATTTGTCCATCCAGTTCAGCCTATATTCCATCATAATAAATCCCCAGATCTACGTCCTTCTACAGAACCTAATAATTGTATGATACAATATTGTTCTGCTCCAGGAAGACATCCAGGCCTCTCTTGAACCCCTCGACTGAGTTCACCATCACCACCTCCTCAGGCAAGCAATTCCAGATTCTCACTGCCCTAACAGTAAAGAATCCTCTTCTATGTTGGTGGAAAAACCTCTCCTCCAGACGCAAAGAATGCCCCCTTGTGCCCGTCACCTTCCTTGGTATAAACAGATCCTCAGCGAGATATTTGTATTGTCCCCTTATATACTTATACATGGTTATTAGATCGCCCCTCAGTCGTCTTTTTTCTAGACTAAATAATCCTAATTTCGCTAATCTATCTGGGTATTGTAGTTCTCCCATCCCCTTTATTAATTTTGTTGCCCTCCTTTGTACTCTCTCTAGTTCCATTATATCCTTCCTGAGCACCGGTGCCCAAAACTGGACACAGTACTCCATGTGCGGTCTAACTAGGGATTTGTACAGAGGCAGTATAATGCTCTCATCATGTGTATCCAGACCTCTTTTAATGCACCCCATGATCCTGTTTGCCTTGGCAGCTGCTGCCTGGCACTGGCTGCTCCAGGTAAGTTTATCATTAACTAGGATCCCCAAGTCCTTCTCCCTGTCAGATTTACCCAGTGGTTTCCCGTTCAGTGTGTAATGGTGATATTGATTCCTTCTTCCCATGTGTATAACCTTACATTTATCATTGTTAAACCTCATCTGCCACCTTTCAGCCCAAGTTTCCAACTTATCCAGATCCATCTGTAGCAGAATACTATCTTCTCTTGTATTAACTGCTTTACATAGTTTTGTATCATCTGCAAATATCGATATTTTACTGTGTAAACCTTCTACCAGATCATTAATGAATATGTTGAAGCGAACAGGTTCCAATACTGACCCCTGCGGTACCCCACTGGTCACAGCGACCCAGTTAGAGACTATACCATTTATAACCACCCTCTGCTTTCTATCACTAAGCCAGTTACTAACCCATTTACACACATTTTCCCCCAGACCAAGCATTCTCATTTTGTGTACCAACCTCTTGTGCGGCACGGTATCAAACGCTTTGGAAAAATCGAGATATACCACGTCCAATGACTCACCGTGGTCCAGCCTATAGCTTACCTCTTCATAAAAACTGATTAGATTGGTTTGACAGGAGCGATTTCTCATAAACCCATGCTGATATGGAGTTAAACAGTTATTCTCATTGAGATAATCCAGAATAACATCCCTCAGAAACCCTTCAAATATTTTACCAACAATAGAGGTTAGACTTACTGGCCTATAATTTCCAGGTTCACTTTTAGAGCCCTTTTTGAATATTGGCACCACATTTGCTATGCGCCAGTCCTGCGGAACAGACCCTGTCGCTATAGAGTCCCTAAAAATAAGAAATAATGGTTTATCTATTACATTACTTAGTTCTCTTAGTACTCGTGGGTGTATGCCATCCGGACCCGGAGATTTATCTATTTTAATCTTATTTAGCCGGTTTCGCACCTCTTCTTGGGTTAGATTGGTGACCCTTAACACCTTAGTGACAGAGCCAATTTGGTACTTAATGACCAGGCCAATTTTTGCAATTCTGACCACTGTCACTTTATGAGGTTATAACTCTGGAACGCTTCAACGGATCCCGCTGATTCAGAGATTGTTTTTTCATGACATATTGTACTTCATGTTAGTGGTAACATTTCTTCGATATTACTTGCGATTATTTATGAAAAAAACGGAAATATGGCGAAAATTTTTAAAATTTTGCAATTTTCAAATTTTGTATATTTATGCCCTTAAATCAGAGAGATATGTCATGAAAAATAGTTAATAAATAACATTTCCCACATGTCTACTTTACATCAGCACAATTTTGGAAACAAAATTTTTTTTTGTTAGGGAGTTATAAGGGTTAAAAGTTGACCAGCAATTTCTCATTTTTCCAACACCATTTTTTTTTAGGGACCACATCACATTTGAAGTCATTTTGAGGGGTCTATATGATAGAAAATAATGAAGTGTGACACCATTCTAAAAACTACACCCCTCAAGGTTCTCAAAACCACATTCAAGAAGTTTATTAACCCTTTACGTGCTTCACAGGAACTGAAACAATGTGGAAGGAAAAAATGAACATTTAACTTTTTTTTGCAAACATCTTAATTCAGAACCATTTTTTTTATTTTCACAAGTGTAAAAACAGAAATGTAACCATAAATTTTGTTATGCAATTTCTCCTGAATACGCCAATACCCCATATGTGGGGGTAAACCACTGTTAGGGCGCACCGCAGAACTTAGAAGTGAAGGAGCGCCGTTTGACTTTTTCAATGCAGAATTGGCTGGAATTGAGATCGGACACCATGTCACATTTAGAGAGCCCCTGATGTACCTAAACAGTGGAAACTCCCCACAAGTGACACCATTTTGGAAACTAGACCCCTTAAGGAACTTATCTAGATGTGTGGTGAGCACTTTGAACCCCCAAGTGCTTCACAGAAGTTTATAACGTAGAGCCGTGAAAATAAAAAATCGCTTTTGTTTACATAAAAATGATCTTTTCGCCCACAAATTCTTATTTTCACAAGGGTAACAGGAGAAATTAGACCACAAAAGTTGTTGAACAATTTCTCCTGAGTACGCTGATACCCAATATGTGGGGGTAAACAACTGTTAGGGCGCACCGCAGAGCTTGGAAGAGAAGGAGTGCCGTTTTACTTTTTCAATGTAGAATTGGCTGGAATTGAGATTGGACGCCATGTCGCGTTTGGAGAGCCCCTGATGTGCCTAAACAGTGGAAACCCCCCACAAGTGACACCATTTTGAAAACTAGACCCCTTAAGGAACTTATCTAGATGTGTGGCGAGCACTTTGAACCCCCATGTGCTTCACAGAAGTTTATAACGTAGAGCCGTGAAAAAAAAAATTACATTTTTTCTACAAAAATGATCTTTTTGCCCACAAATTTTTATTTTCACAAGGGTAACAGGAGAAATTAGATCACTAAAGTTGTTGTGCAATTTCTCCTGAGTACGTCGATACCCAATATGTGGGGGTAAACCACTGTTTGGGCGCACCGCAGAGCTTGGAAGAGAAAGAGTGCCGTTTTACTTTTTCAATGTAGAATTGGCTGGAATTGAGATCGGACGCCATGTCGCGTTTGGAGAGCCCCTGATGTGCCTAAACAGTAGAAATCCCCCACAAGTGACCCCATTTTGGAAACTAGACCCCCCATGGAACTTATCTAGATGTGTGGTGAGAACCTTGAATGCCCAAGTGCTTCACAGAAGTTTATAATGCAGAGCCGTGAAAATAAAAAATATTTTTTTTTTCCACAAAAAAGATTTTTTAGCCACCAAATTTTTATTTTCACAAGGGTAACAAGAGAAATTGGACTGCAAAAGTTGTTGTCCAATTTGTCCTGAGTATGCTGGTACCCCATATGTGGGGGTAAACCACTGTTTGGGCGCACGGCAGAGCTCGGAAGGAAGGAGCGCCGTTTTGGAATGCAGACTTTGATAGAATGGTCTGCGGGTATTATGTTGCGTTTGCAGAGCCCCTGATGTACCTAACCAGTAGAAACCCTCCACAAGTGACCCCATTTTGGAAACTAGACCCCCCAAGGAACTTATCTAGATGTGTGGTGAGAACTTTGAATGCCCAAGTGCTTCACAGAAGTTTAGAATGCAGAGTCGTGAAAATAAAAAATATTATTTTTTTCCACAAAAAAGATATTGTAGCCCCCAAGTTTTTATTTTCACAAGGGTAACAGGAGAAATTGGACTGCAATAGTTGTTGTCCAATTTATCCCGAGTACGCTGATGCGCCATATGTGGGGGTAAACCACTGTTTGGGCGCACGGCAGAGCTCGGAAGGGAAGGAGCGCCTTTTTGGAATGCAGACTTTGATAGAATGGTCTGTGGGCATTATGTTGCGATTGCAGAGCCCCTGATGTACCTAAACTGTAGTAACCCCCCACAAGTGACCCCATTTTGGAAACTAGACCCCCGAAGGAACTTATCTAGATGTGTGGTGAGAACTTTAAATGCCCAAGTGCTTCACAGAAGTTTAGAATGCAGAGTCGTGAAAATAAAAAATATTATTTTTTTCACAAAAAAGATTTTGTAGCCCCCAAGTTTTTATTTTCACAAGGGTAACAAGAGAAATTGGACCCCAGAAGTTGTTGTCCAATTTATCCCGAGTACGCTGATGCCCCATATGTGGGGGTAACCCACTGTTTGGGCGCACGGCAGAGCTCAGAAGGGAGGGAGCACCATTTGACTTTTTGAGCGCAAAATTGGCTGTCGTATTTGGAGACCCCCTGATGTACCTAAACAGTGGAAACCCCCCAATTCTAGCTCCAACCCTAACCCCAACACACCCCTAACCCTAATCCCAACCTCATCCATAATCCTAATCACTAACCCTAACCATAATCACAACCCTTACCCCAAAACAACCCTAATGTCAACCCTAACCATAACCCTAATCAAAACCCTAAATCCAACACACCCCTAATCCTAATCTCAACCCTAACCTCAAACCTAACCCTAATCCCAATACACCCCTAATCACAACCCTAACCTTAACCCTAATCCCAAACCTAACCCTAATCCCAAGCGTAACCCTAATGCCAACCCTAACCCTAATACGAACCCTAATCCAAACCCTAACCCTAATCCCAGCTCTAACCCTAACTTTAGCCCCAACCCTAGCCCTAACTTTAGCCCCAACCCTAACCCTAGCCCTAGGGCTACTTTCACACTTGCGTCGTTTGGCATTCCGTCGCAATCCGTCGTTTTGGACAAGAAACGGATCTTGCAAATGTGCCCGCAGGATGCGTTTTTTGCCCATAGACTTGTATTGCCGACGGATCGTGACGGATGGCCACACGTCGCGTCCGTCGTGCACTGGATCAGTTGTGTTTTGGCGGAGCGTCGGCACAAAAAAAGTTCAATGAAACGTTTTTTTGTACGTCGCATCCGCCATTTCTGACCGCGCATGCGTGGCCGTAACTCTGCCCCCTCCTCCCCAGGACATAGATTGGGCAGCGGATGTGTTGAAAAACTACAGCTGCTGCCCACGTTGTGCACAATTTTCACAACGTGCATCGGTATGTCGGGCCGACGCATTGCGACGGCCCCGTACCGACGTAAGTGTGAAAGAAGCCTAACCCTAAGTTTAGCCCCAACCCTAACCCTAAATTTAGCCCCAACCCTAACCCTAAATTTAGCCCCAACCCTAACCCTAAATTTAGCCCCAACCCTAGCCCTAACCCTAGCCCTACCCCTAACCTAACCCTAACCCTACCCCTACCCCTAACCTAACCCTAACCTAACCCTAACCCTACCCCTAACCCTAACCTAACCCTAACCCTACCCCTAACCTACCCCTACCCCTAACCCTACCCCTAACCCTAACCCTACCCCTAACCCTAACCCTACCCCTAACCTAACCCTACCCCTAACCCTACCCCTACCCCTAACCTAACCCTAACCTAACCCTACCCCTAACCTAACCCTACCCCTAACCTAACCCTACCCCTACCCCTAACCTAACCCTACCCCTAACCCTACCCCTACCCCTAACCCTAATTTTAGCCCCAACTGCTGTTCTCCTGCCGGCCGGCAGATGGAGACAGATGGCGGGCGCACTGGGCATGCGTCCGCCATGTTCTGCTGCCGGCAGCCAGGAGGAGCAGCAAGAGGATCCAGGGACCTAGGTGAGTATGCTAGGGTCCCCGAATCCCCCCATTTCTCTGTCCTCTGATGTGCGATCACATCAGAGGACAGAGAATTACACTTTACTTTTTTTTTTTTTTTGCGGTCGCCGGTAAACAGTTAATTACCGGCGATCGCAAAACAGGGGTCGGTAATACCGACCCCGATCGTGCTCTTTGGGGTCTCGGCTACCCCCGGCAGCCGAGACCCCAAAGATTCTCCCGGTGCTGGCCGGCGGGCGCACTGCGCATGCGCCCGCCATTTTGAAGATGGCGGCGCCCACCGGGAGACACGAGGAGCATCGGGGGAGCTAGGTGAGTATTGGGGGGCCACCTGGGACCCCTTTTCTCTGTCCTCCGATGTGCGATCACATCGGAGGACAGAGAAATTAAAAAGAGATCGCTTTTTTTTTTTTTTTTTTTTTTGCGATCGCCGGTAAACGGTTAATTACCGGCGATCGCAAATGCGGGGTGGGTTAAAACCCCCCGAATCATGTTCTCTGGGGTCTCGGCTACCCTCGGCAGCCGAGACCCCGGAGAAAATCGGCCTCTGGGGGGCGCTATGGACTTTTTCCACAGCGCCGTTAATTAACGGCGCTGTGGTTTAAGTACCCTTAGCGGCCGCCGTTAAAAGGCGTATCGGCGGTCGCTAAGGGGTTAATATAGGGTTTTCATTGTTTCTTGGGATTTCACCTAGCATTTCATTTTCCACCGTGAATACCGTGGAGAAGAAGGTGTTTAATATGTTAGCTTTTTCCTCGTCATCTACAACCATTCTTTCCTCACTATTTTTTAAGGGGCCTACATTTTCAGTTTTTATTCTTTTACTATTGATATAGTTGAAGAACAGTTTGGGATTAGTTTTACTCTCCTTAGCAATGTGCTTCTCTGTTTCCTTTTTGGCAGCTTTAATTAGTTTTTTAGATAAAGTATTTTTCTCCCTATAGTTTTTTAGAGCTTCATTGGTGCTATCCTGCTTTAATAGTGCAAATGCTTTCTTTTTACTGTTAATTGCCTGTCTTACTTCTTTGTTTAGCCACATTGGGTTTTTCCTATTTCTAGTCCTTTTATTCCCACAAGGTATAAACCGCTTACACTGCCTATTTAGGATGTTCTTAAACATTTCCCATTTATTATCTGTATTCTTATTTCTGAGGATATTGTCCCAGTCTACCAGATTAAGGGCATCTCTAAGCTGGTCAAACTTTGCCTTCCTAAAGTTCAGTGTTTTTGTGACTCCCTGACAAGTCCCCCTAGTGAAAGACAGGTGAAACTGCACAATATTGTGGTCGCTATTTCCTAGATGCCCAACCACCTGCAGATTTGTTATTCTGTCAGGTCTATTAGATAGTATTAGGTCTAAAAGTGCTGCTAATCTGGTTGGATTCTGCACCAATTGTGAAAGATAATTTTTCTTGGTTATTAGCAGAAACCTGTTGCCTTTATCGGTTTCACAGGTTTCTGCTTCCCAGTTAATATCCGGGTAGTTAAAGTCCCCCATAACCAGGACCTCATTATGGGTTGCAGCTTCATCTATCTGCTTTAGAAGTAGACTTTCCATGATTTCTGTTATATTTGGGGGTTTGTAACAGACCCCAATGAGAATTTTGTTACCATTTTTCCCTCCATGAATTTCGACCCATATGGACTCGACATCCTCATTCCCTTCGCTAATATCCTCCCTTAAAGTGGACTTTAGACAAGACTTTACATAGAGACAAACCCCTCCTCCTCTCCGATTTTTACGATCCTTTCTAAACAGACTGTAACCCTGTAAGTTAACTGCCCAGTCATAGCTTTCATCTAACCATGTCTCGGTTATTCCCACTATGTCAAAGTTACCTGTAGATATTTCTGCTTCTAGTTCTTCCATCTTGTTTGTCAGGCTTCTGGCGTTTGCGAGCATGCAGTTTAGAGGATTTTGTTTTGTTCCAATCTCAGGTAAAAATACTGACCAAATAACGTGTGAATACTGAATACTGACCAAATAACGTGTGAACGCGGTATAGGTATATAGAGGAGGAGATGATATACAGCAGGTATATACTATATACAGTGGAGATGACATACAGGTATATACTATATACAGGAGATGACATACAGGTATATACTATATATAGGAGGAGATGACATACAGGTATATAGTATATACAGAAGAGATGGCATAGAGGTATATATATATATATATACAGGAGGAGATGACACACAGCAGGTATATACTATTTACAGGGGAGATGACATACAGGTATATACTATATACAAGAGAAGACATAGGTGTATACTATATATAAGGTAGATGACAAACATATATATACTGAGGTGAAAATGAGGGGTGTGTGATGAAAATGAAAAGGTGTGAGTGCAAAATGAGAGGAGTGAGGAAAATAGTGAAGTGATCGGAAAATGACAGATGTGAGGTCGAAATGACAAGTGTTAGAGGGAAATGAGAGGTGTGAGGGGGAAAATAAGAGGTGTAAGGGAGAAAATGAGAGGTGTAAGGGAGAAAATGAGAGGCATGATGGGAAAATAAGAGACGTGAGGTGCTATAACTAACCACTGATATTTACTATGCCCAGGCAACGCCGGGCTCTTCAGCTAGTATATATATATATATATATATATATATATATATATATATATATACATACACACTGCTCGAAAAATTAAAGGGAACACTAAAATCCCATATCCTAGATATCACTGAATGAAATTTTCCAGTTGTAAATCTTTATTCATTACATAGTAGAATGTGCTGAGAATAATAAAACATAAAATTGATCAATGTAAATCAAAATGACTATCTAATGGAGGTCTGGATTTGGAATGATACTCTAAATCAAAGTGGAAACATCAAATTACAGGCTGATCCAACTTCAGTGTAAATGCCTCAATACAAAGAAATGATGTTCAGTTGTGTGTGTGTGTGTGTGTTGCCATCTGCCACCTGATGAGGCGGCAGATGGTCTCATCAGGGATCACCTGGACTAAAGCATCCGCCAACTCCTTGACAGTCTGTGGTGCAACGTGACATTGGTGGATGGTGCAAGACATGATGTCCCAGATGTGTTCAATCTGATTAAGGACTGGGGAATGGACGGGCCAGTCCATAGCTTCAATGCCTCCATCTTGCAGGAACTTGTGACACACTCCAGCCACATGAAATCCTGCATTGTCTTGCATTAGGAGGAACCCAGTGCCAACCGCACCAGCATATGGTCTCACAAGGGGTCTGAGGATCTCATCCCGGCACCTAATGGCAGTCAGGCTACCTCTGGCAAGCTCATGGAGGGCTGTGCAGCTCTCCAAAGGAATGCCACCCCATGCCATTACTGACCCACTGCCCAACCAGTCGTGCTGAAGGATGGTGCTGGCAGCAGATCACTCTCCATGGCATCTCCAGACTGAAACATCTGTCACGTGCTCAGTGTGAACCTGCTTTCATCTGTCAAGAGCACAGGGTGCCAGTGGCGAATTTACCAATCCTGGTGTTCTGTGGTAAATGCCAAGCGTCCTGCATGGTATTGGGCTGTGAGCACAACCCCCATTTGTGGACTTCGGGCACTCAGACATCCTCATGGAGTCAGTTTCTAACCATTTGTGCAGACACATGCATATTTATGGCCTGCTGGAGGTCATTTTGCAGGGCTCTGGCAGTGCTTCTCCTGTTCCTCCTTGCACATAGGCTAAGGGAGCGATCCTGCTGCTGGGTGGTTGCCCTCCTACGGCCCTCTCCACGTCTCCTGGTGTACTGGCCTGTCTCCTGGTAGCGCCTCCAGCCTCTGGACACTACACTGACAGACACAGCAAACCTTGCCACAGCTCACATTGATGTGCCATCCTGGATGAGCTTCACTACCTGAGCCACTTGTGTGGGTTGTAGAATGTGTCTCATTCTACTACGAGTGTGAAAGCACAACCAACATTCAAAAGTGACCAAAACATCAGCCAAAAAGCATTGGTACTGAGATTGTGGTCTGTGGTCTCCACCTGCAGAACCACTCCTTTATTGTGTGTGTCTTGATAATTGCCAATAATTTCCATCTGTTGTCTATTCCATTTGCAGAACAGCATGTGAAATTGATTGTCAAACACTGTTGCTTCCTAAGTAGACAGTTTGATTCATTTGGAGTTATATTCTGTTGTTTAAGTGTTCCCTTTATTTTTTTGAGCAGTGTGTATATATATATATATATATATATATATATATATATATACATATATATATATATACTCATATGTAGCATATATACATTAACTATATATGAGTATGTGAGTATACGAACTCCTCTTTGCAATTTGTTAATTAGTTCCAAATTGTTTAGATCTAGATTGGGAATAGACACGAAAGATTTTGTGTAACATAATTAGCAGTAAGAGCTATTTAGAAGAATTGTAAGCTTCTCAAATTATTACTATGATTTCATCTGGAGTGAATTTTTTTAGTGTCTCTTGCAGAGATCATTATATGCATCTCTTTGGCACCTTTTAGTTATAAGTTATCCGCAGTAGGCCATCATCACTATAAATGTACAATTAAGTCAAAGGAGAAACCCAGGAGGCATTTCATAAAATCATTGCAGTTCTTTTTAATGTTTTGTTAATCCCCTGCTTTGCTGCAAGATTAAACATTCATAAAGTAATCAGAAAATAATGTTTGTGGGAAGTAGTGATTATGATAAAATTAAATAACATACATTTCCATATCAAGCTGTGCTAAATTAGTCTACAAAAGAATATCCTTCAAAGTTTATAGCTGGAATTATATTCCTGAATCTATTGTGAAATAATTAAGTTAAACCTTAAACAGCTTAAAGCCATAAACATTGATTGCCTTCTATAGCTGATCAATTTGGATTGTTTCTTTGGGACCATAAACAATCTATAGAACAAATTGACTAAATGATGGATCAAGTCTGCTGAGTGGTCAGTGTTCTGGAGGGTACTACACGCACCAAGTAACCATAAAGATAAATATATTTATGCCAGTTGACCTCTATGAATTTAAGTTTTTTTTATGTCTTTGGATGTTATGCAATACATATTACACTTTTTATCCCCAAATCCCTTCTTTTTTTTTTTTTTTTTTTAAGGGAATCTGATAGTAGTTTCATGCTGCTCAAATCATAGGCAGGATGAATCAGACATTTGCTGCATTATTGCAGCTTTGTAAAGTTTACTCTGAAACCCTGTGACATTTTAATCGAAAATGTGCTTTGAAAAGCTCCCTAGGGACTATGTGTGTAGGCAGACTAACTAAAGGCAGGTCTCTGGATGGCTTTTGGGCAGTCCACTCCCTTAGGTTGACAGACCAGTCCCTTTTTGTGCTTATAGGGAGAGATATGTCGGTATGTAGCTAAAAACATCCATACCGCTAAATAAAAATTCCCACAGCTTGTGCTTTTGCCTACTCATTATGAGTTCTCCAATCCCATATCTGTATTCCTATGACTTGCTGACATGTTCTCGATGTCGGTGGGTAAATATGCCTTCCAACACTGATAAATCAATAGACTTCTCATTGTCATGTTAAAGATTACATTACAAACATTTCTTTTGTGCATGGTCAGCTCTAGCATATGGATTACGGGGTATATGATATATACTTCGTCACTTTTTATTTAATTTCTGATCACAATACAAGGATAAATAAATTAGATTGAACATTTTCATACCCAACAATATCAAATATTAGACATGAGCAAATGCTTTGAGATTCAAATTCTCCAGCATCGTAGAATTTTTAACAAAAATTTGCTTAGCAGCCAATCAATTTGAAGCAAATCACAAAAACACAAAGCTTCCAATTGCCATTAGCAGACATTGGTAACAGTCTGAGGTTTACTAGGACTGTATTGAACTCCTTTTGAACACTTTAATGCAAATGCTGTCTAAATAATATCAAAGTGACCTCAACATTCATGGCTATGGGTAAATGCTGGATGGTAACCAGTGGTTACCAAAAGCCTGTTTAATAACACACCGAACTGAAATGCCTCATATGCTTTTCAAAATGTACAAATTGTTCAAAATGTATCTTATTAATGGCAGTTGCTTAGGCTACTTTCACACTAGCGTCGGACTCGGCCCGTCGCAGTGCGTCGGTCCGAGGTTCCGACGCTAGCAGTGAATGCGCAGCACAACGGAGGCAGCGGATGCATTTTTCCTGCGCATCCGCTGCCCCATTGTAAGGTGCGGGGAGGTGGGGGCGGAGTTCCGGCCGCACATGCGCGGTTGGAAAAAGCGGTCCGTTGGCAGCAAAAAACGTTACATGTAACGTTTTTTTGCTCCCGGCGGTCCGCCACAACACGGCGCAACCATCGCACGATGGTTGCGACGTGTGTCAATGCGTCGCTAATGTTAATCTATGGGGCAAAAAAGTTGTTTGCAGGATGCGTTTTTTCCCATAAGCGACGTATTGCAAAAAACGCTAGTGTGAAAGTAGCCTTACCCTGCTGATGTTAATATATAAGTGGGGTATATGGAGGAAGCCATGGGTTTTTGACAAGCGGTAGTCCAAAAATGTTCTGTCTTTGAGAAGCAGCAGTAGGTTTGTTACTTTTAAATGTAGAAGCCATCCCTTTTTGGATTAACATCGGGTTTGCTGCTTGATTTTTTAAAAAAAGGATACAATGGCTTCTGAAAAAGCTTTCTAAAATTATAACTATTTTGGGATCAACAACATGTTTGCTGTTTGGAAAATGAAGAAGCTATGGCTTTGTGTCAAGCCATGCAAACCATTTTCATATTTTACATTTTAAAAATTGCAAAGAGGAAAATGAGCCAATGCAAAAGTTTGGGCATCTTTGGAAATTTGTGTGCTCAGATAACTTTGAAAAAGGTTTCAGGCCTTAATTAGCTTGGTAGGGTTATGGCTTGTTCACCATGATCGTTAGGAAAGGCCAGGTAATACAAATTTCTCAGCTTAAGTTATGTGTAATAACGAGAAATGACACAGGAAAAAAGTATTAAACCTATAAAGGAAGAGAGTTGCAAAAAGCCATGGAAAGTTGAGACACTAGCTGAAATCTAACAATAACTAGAAAGCAATCCTGCCACTTAGTAAAAAATCAGCTGGTTCAACTGATGGCCTACTAAAAGCTATGGAGGTTGAGTGCCTTATTGTATTCTTTGAAACCATTGTGCATGCTGATTCAAAGTCTTTCTGTAGCCCACCACTGATGGTCATTGGTCTCACTAGGCATTCGGCAAATAGTTCTTTAGTATCCACCTAGGAGTTATCTTCTGAACCGTAACCCTTCCACTTAATGAGAAACTGCAATAACTGTTTGATAAGTCTGGATTTCAAGACTCGTACCACCTCAAACTCCTTGTCCTCCTCCAAGTCTATCTCCATACTGTCCTAAGGACCTGGCTTTTCAAATTGTGGGCAAAGCCAAAAAGCATTACTGTGCATGCACCCGTGCACTATGTCCCGGAAGTATTTCGCTGTGTTCTGGGACATAGTATGAGGGCATATGCACAATGTCCCAAAACACAGCGAAATACTTCCGGGACATAGTGCACGGGCGCATGCACAGTAATGCTTTTTGGCTTTGCCCGCAGTTGGCAAAGCATAATGCGCGTACGCCACCCATCTGGATGGAAAAAAAGCATTTACATATCCTGCCAATTTGAGGTGACAGATTCCCTTTAAGAAGAAAGACATGGAAGGAATTATTAATGATCAATGCAACTGGCAGATGGAGCTTAACTCTCACTAGATTAATGATCTTGATTATATTATAAGGTCCAGCAAGTTTAGGAGCACATTTTCTAGATGGAATTTTAAGATAGAGATTTTTATAGGATAACCAGATAAAATCACTCACTTTGAACACAGGATTCTCCCTAACGTCTACAGTTAGCTGTTCTCTTGGTCCAAATAGTTTTCAAAATACCTCTTTTAACTTTTCTTCAGACCTTAATCAAATGAGAATATCTTTACTCCTCTGGCACAACAGACTGCAAACTAGAAAAATCTTTGAAACCCCCCATGAAATGCCTTGAAGTACCGTATTTTCCGGCGTATAAGACGACCCCCAACTTTTCCAGTTAAAATATAAAATCTTCTCAAAAGTCGGGGGTTGTCTTATATGCCGGGTGTCGTCTTATAGGGTGAGTGCAAAGCAATCTGCGGTCGACGTATATAGTGGGGGGGAGTGGTCCCGATGACTAGGTGAGGGAGCGCCTCACCAGGAAGGTGTAAGTGAAGCAAACTGTCAGCGTCTGGGATGCCAAGGGTATGCAAAAAAGAGAGAGCGGTGCTGTGCCTAGAAAAACACTCCTCTTTCACTCATCTGGCTCGCCCTTGTATCCTATTATCTCCTTCTCTGCCTCTGCTTCACTTACACCTTCCCGGTGAGGCGCCCCCTCACCTCGTCATTGGGACCGCTCCCCCCACAATATGCAGCGACCGCAGATTACTCCGCACCTGCCCTATAAGACGACACCTGGCTTATAAGACGACACCCGACTTTTGAGAAGATTTTCAGGGGTTAAAAAGTAGTCTTATACGCCAGAATATACAGTAAATAGTTTCTGTGTGTAACATTTCCACTCTCATGCATACACTCTCAACCTTAGAAGTAAGATGACTTTGGGTGAGAGGAGAATTATCAATTACAGATACTTGAATAGGATGACTGAGAGTAGTAATTTTGAATCCCCACTCTGTAGCAAAATCACTGTCAATGAGATCTAAGGCGGAACCTGAGTACACAAAGGCAGAAGTATTTATAACTCCAGATTTGGTAGGCTAAGACACTTGCATGGAAAAAATAGTAGTGTGCATGAGAGAGAACTTCAAACCTGTAGAATCAGTGTCCTTACATGCTAATGATTTTTTAAATTTTCTCTTTACCTTTAAGGCTGCGTGTCAACGATTAAAGCTGCAGCAGAAAGGTGATAGGGCAGACAGAGTAAATGAAAAACACCTGTTACTCAAAACTGACAGGAAAACCGATAACAGAACTAAAATACCCAAAGAAAATGTGGATCTGCCTTGGCTCAATGGAGACACCAACCACAGAACACATGATCACGTGTTTGATTTCAGATGCTTGACAAAGTTTGCTCAACAACATTTAGACAAGCCTGTGAAATACCATAAAAATATAGTCTTGTCAGATGAGACCAAAATTGAACTCTTTGGATGCCATAATGCACACAATGTTAAAGCACCATAACAATAGTGAGGTGGGAATATCATGGTGCTGGACTGTTTTTCAGCATACAGCATTGGTAAACTTCATGTACATTGGGGGAAATAAGTATTTCATCACTTGCTGACTTTGTTTGTACACTGACAAATACATGAACAGTGTGTAATTTTAAGGGTAGGTTACATTGAGAGACAGAATATCAAAAATAAAATCCAGAAATTTACATTGTATAAATTATATAAATTTGTTTGCATTTTGTATTTGATCCCTCTGGCAACAAGACTTACTACTTGGCAAAAACCTTGTTGCCAAGCACAGCAGTCAGACATTTTTTGTAGTTGATGATGAGGTTTGCGCACATGTCAGGAGGCATTTTGGCCCACACCTCTTTGCAAATCATCTCTAAATCATTAAGATTTTGAGGCTGTCGCTTTGCAACTCGGAGCTTCAACGCCCTCCATAAGTTTTCTATGAGATTAAGGTCTGGAGACTGGCTAGGCCACTCCATGACCTTAATGTGCTTCCTTTTGAGCCACTCATTTTTTAGCTACTCTTGGTACATTTGTCCATTTATCCTTCCTTTAATTACAGTGGGGGAAATAAGTATTTGATCCCTTGATGATTTTGTAAGTTTGCCTACTGACAAAGACATGAACAGTCTATAATTTTAAGGGTAGGTTAATTTTAACATTTAGAGATAGAATATCAAAAATAAAATCCAGAAAATCATATTGTATAAATTATATAAATGTATTTGCATTTTGCAGTGAGAAATAGAAATAAAAATCCTGAGTGCAACCTCCTTCCCTCCGCTAGGCACCGAAGACACCCGCAGAGCACTTGGTAGCAGTTCCTGGACAACCGCAGCACCGCCGGACACCCACTCATCCCAGCCTGTGGCCTGCCACAACGGTACCCGTAATGTACATTCACATTATAAGACTTTTTGCCCCCAAACTTGGAGGGAAAAAAGTGCGTCTTGTAATCCAAAAAAATACGGTAGATTTCCAAAAATTCCACCAAAAAAGATTTAATCCATTTCTGCCATCGGACATACTATCCCATCTATGGGACCTGGGACTTAATTCCCATGGATGGGATAGTATGTCATATACGAGGGGAGGACGGCCGGTCATCAGATGATTATCACAGCTGACACTAGGCACTATGTGGCAGGAGTGGTCACGGACCGCTCCTGGCACTTTAACCCCCGGAACACTGCGATCAAATAAGATTGCAGCATTCCGGTGGCATAGAGAAGCATTGCGCAGGGAAGGGGCTCCCTACGAGCTTCCCTGAGACCCTCAGAACAATGCAATGTGATCGCGTTGTTACGAGGGTTTCCTCCTTGCGGGCCCCCCAGATCCAAGATAGCCGCGGGGTCCTGCAGGGAGGTGGCTTGTCAGTGCCTGCTGAGAGCAGGCGCTGAGAAGCCTCCTACACTGCCTGTCAGCTCACTGATCTGACACAGTGCTGTGCAAAATGTCAGATCAGTGATCTGAATTTATACAGTGATGTCCCACCCTGGGTCAATGTAAAAAAGTTAAAAAAAAAAATGAACACGTGTAAAAATATTTTTTTTAAAATTCCTAAATAAAGAAAAAATATATATATTTTTCCAAAACAATACATTTCTTTATGTAAATAATAAAAAAGTTTTTGAATTTCCACAAAAATATAAAATAACTAATACATTTCGTTCAACTTCACAATTGTGTTCCACTTGTTGTTGATTCTTCACCAAAAATTTACATTTGGTATCTTTATGTTTGAAGCATGATATGCGGGAAAAGGTTGAAAAGTTCCAGGGGGCCGAATACTTTCGCAAGGCACTGTAAATAAACATGGTATCGCTGAAAACGTCATCATGTCTATCAAAAAACAAGCCTCCATACAGCGTCATCAGCAAAAAAATAAAAAAAATATAGCCCTCAGAATAAAGCGATGCAAAAATAATTTTTCATATAAAATAGTTTCTAGTGTATAAAAGCGCCAAAACATAAAAAAGATATAAATTAGGTATCTCTGTAATTGTACTAACCTGAAGAATAAAACTGCTTTATCAATTTTAACACATGCAAAACGGTATAAACGCCACACCCAAAAAAAATTCATGAATTGCTGGGTTTTTTTTCATTCTGCCTCCCAAAAATCGGAATAAAAGCGATCAAAAAAATGTCATGTGCCTGAAAATAGTACCAATAAAAACATCAACTCGTCCAAGACCTCACATGACTCTGTGGGCCAAAATATGGAAAAATTATAGCTCTCAAAATGTGGTGATGCAAAAACTAATTTTTGCAATAAAAAGCATCTTTTAGTGTGTGGCAGCTGCCAAACAAAAAACGGCTATAAAGAGTAAATCAATTCCCCCTTCATCACCCCCTTAGGTAGGGAAAAATAATTAAAAAATTATTTATTTCTATTTTCCCATTAGGGTTAGGGCTAAAGTTAGGGTTGGGGCTAAAGTTAGGGTTGGGGCTAAAGTTAGGGTTAAGGTTGGGGCTAAAGTTAGGGTTAGGGTTGGGACTAAAGTTAGGGTTGGGGCTAGAGATGGGGTTAGGGTTTAGATTATGTTTATGGTTAGGATTAGGGTTGGGATTAGGGTTAGGGGTGTGTTGGGGTTATGGATGTGTTGGGGTTAGTGGTGTGGTTAGGGTTGGGATTAGGGTTAGGGGTATGTTCGGGTTAGGGTTGGAGTTAGAATTGGGAGTTTTTACTATTTAGGCACATCAGGGGCTCTCCAAATGCTACATGGCGTCCGATCTCAATTCCAGCCAATTCTGCGTTGAAAAAGTAAAACAGTGCTCCTTCCCTTCCGAGCTCTGCCGTGCACATAAACTGTGGTTTACCCCCACATGTGGGGTATCAACGTAGTCAGGTCAAATTGGACAAGAACTCTTGCAGTCCAATTTCTCCGGTTGCCCTTAGGAAAATAAAAATTTGGGGGCTAAAAAATCATTTTTGTGAAAGAAAATGATTTTTTATTTTCACAGCTCTGCGTTATAAACTGTAGTGAAACACTTGTGGGTTCAAAGTTTTCACAACACATCTAGATAAGTTCCTTGGGGGGGTCTAGTTTCCAATATGGGGTCACTTATGGGGGGTTTCTACTGTTTGGGTACATCAGGGGCTCTGCAAATGCAACGTGACGCCCGCAGTCCATTCCATCTAAGTCTGCATTCCAAACGGTGCTCCTTCCCTTCTGATCTCTGCTATGCGCCCAAACGGTGGTTCCCCCCATATATGTACTCAGGACAATTTGGGCAACAACGTTTGGGGTCCAATTTTTCTGTTACCCTTTGGAAAATAAAAACTGGGGGCTAAAAAATAATTTTTGTGGAAATTTTTATTTTATTTTCAAGGCTCTGCATTATAAACTGTAGTGATACACTTGGGGGTTCAAAGTTCTCACAACACATCTAGATAAGTTCCTTGGGGGTCTAGTTTCCAATATGAGGTCACTTATGGGGGGTTTCTACTGTTTAGATACATCAGAGCTCTGCAAACGCAGTGTGACTCCCGCAGACCATTCCATCTAAGTCTATTACAAAACGGGGCTCCTTCCGAGCTCTGCCATGCGGTGGATTCCCCACATATGGGGTATCAGCATACTCAGGACAAATTGGAAAACAATTTGTGGGGTCCAATTTCTCCTGTTACCCTTGGGAAAATAAAAAATTGGGGGCAAAGGGTAATTTTTGTGAAAAATAATGATTTTTTATTTTTATTGCTCTACTTTATAAACTGCTTTGAAGCACTGGGGGGGTCAAAGTGCTCACCACACATCTAGATAAGTTCCTTAGGGGGTCTACTTTCCAAACTGGTGTCACTTGTGGGTGATTTCCACTGTTAATGCACGTTAAGGGCTCTCCAAACGCGACATGGCATCCTATCTCAATTCCAGCCAATTTTGCATTGAAAAGTCATGCGGTGTTCCTTCCCTCCCGAGTTCTGCCATGCGCCCAATGGGGGATTAGTGTACTCAGGACAAATTGCCCAACAACTTTTGGCATCCAATTTCTCCTGTTACCCTTGTTAAAATAAAACAATTTGGATCTGAATTAAATTTTTTGTGACAAAAGTTAAATGTTCGTTTTTTTAAACATTCCAAAAATTCCTGTGAAGCACCTGAAGGGTTAATAAACTTCTTGGATGTGGTTTTGAGCACCTTGAGGGGCGCAGTTTTTAGAATGGTGTCACACTTGGGTATTTTCTATTATATAGACAAAGTGACTTCAAATGTGATGTGGTCCCTAAAAAAAATGTTGTAAAAATGAGGAATCGCTGGTCAACTTTTAACCCTTATAACTTCCTAACAAAAAAAAATTTTGGCTCCAAAATTGTGCTGATGTAAAGTAGACATGTGGGAAATGTTACTTATTAAGTATCTTGTGTGACATATCTCTGTGATTTAAGGGCATAAAAATTCAAGTTTGGAAAATTGCTGAATTTTCAAAATGTTTTCCAAATTTCCTTTTTTTTCACAAATAAATGCAAGTAATATCAAGAAAATTTTACCACTAACATGAAGTACAGTATGTCACGAGAAAACAATGTCAGAATCACCGGGATCCATGTAAGCGTTCCAGAGTTATAACCTCATAAAGGGACAGTGGTCAGAATTATAAAAATTGGCCCAGTCATTAACGTGCAAACCACCCTTGTTGGTTAAGGGAATAATAATAATAGTGCAATAATAGTGTTACAATATAATAGACAAATTACCCGAGATCATAACAACATATTAGCAGCATATAGAGTAGTGATAACTTGTCCCTGCAAAATGTAATACAGAAACATCTTTGGCTTACTGCTTTCCAGCCCCTTCCTCACATTCCCCACCTCTACACAAATCATTTAGTGCTATAACCAGTGTCCAAGACAGCATTAATGCCCCTTTGTGTCCATAGACAGTAATAATGTTCCCTATGTATTTCCTCAAGTAGTAATGTACCATTGTGTATCCTTTAATAATACTCCCCCTTTAAAACTTATAATAAAACCCTCAATCTTCCTAAAATAATAAAACACTCCGTGTTTCCTTTATAATGATAATAATCCCTCATTGTGCCTACTTATATTAATGACTCAGTGCCTATTTACTATAATAATGCCCATGATGGTCCCCACACAGTCCCCCATAATGTATGATGATCCCACACAACCCCCATAATGTATGATGGTACTTTCACAGCCCACCATAGAATAAAATGGTCTCCACTCAGTCACCTCTAAAGTATGATGATCCCCACAAAGACTCACATTGAGTATGCTGGTCCCCACATAGAACCCCATAAAGTATGATGGCTACCACACAGCCATCTATAATGTATGATGGTTCCCACATAACCCCACAAAAATGCATGATTGTCCCCACACAGGCCCCCAAAATAAAATCTTATACTCACCTATTTCGTGTCTCATCCACCACAGCTGCTGTCACCATCTCCCATCTCATCTTTTTACTCATTCCGCAGTAGAAGTGGGCAGTGTGATGCAGTGACGTCATTGTGCCTCCCGATCTCCTCTGCTTTGTTCCTGCCTCCAGCAGGCTGCAGACCAGAAGTCGCTTGCGTTGTGTCTTGAGAAAGTGATTGAGCAAGCTCCGTCACAGGTGTTAACAGTACCGTCTTCCTGTGGTCACCAATAATGTTAACAGTGTCACATTCAGTGTCTACCTTGGCTGGACTGGCCCATCTAGCGTTTACCAGATTTGCCCAAATGGTCAGTCCAGCCCTTGATAAAGGATAATGTGAACAGAGTCCTTGTTTCAAGTAACATAGTAACATAGTTATTAAGGTTGAAAGAAGACATTCAGTCCATCTAGTTCAACCCATAGCCTAACCTAACCTGCCCTAAGTAATCAGTACAGTACAAAATCAGTAGTTAATCATCCGGTATCTCTGTAAATGTCACAATTTAAATTAAGTAAAGTGGATAAATCCAGGTGACTGATAAACTGATAAAATGGAATATAGTATACATCCACTAGACTGGATAAGCAGTGAAAAGGTATTTATTTCTTATTCTCTTAAAATGCATATTTACCTTTAATATGATCTTTTGTTTTTGTTTAGCCCCTTAGTGACGGAGCCAAATTTTTGAAATCAGACCAGTGTCACTTTATGTGGTAATAACTCTGCAATGCTTCAACAAATCCCAGTGATTTTCAGTTTTTTCGTGACACATTATACTTTATGATAATGGTAAATTTAGGTCAATATGTTTTGTGTTTATTTATAAATAATATCAAACATTTGAGAAAAATGTAAAAAAATTAGCAATTTTCAAAATTTTAATTTTTATCCCTTTAATCCAGATGGTCATACCACAGCAAACCATTAATAAATAGCGTTTCCCACATGTCTGCTTTACATCAGCACCATTTGTAAAATGTTATTTTATTTTGTTAGCATTTTAGGAGGTTTAAAAATGTAGCACCAATTTTTCATTTTTTCAAGGAAATTTACAAAAAAAATTTTTTTAGGGCCTTATCCATGTTTGAAGTTACTTTAGGGGTCTCATGTATTGGGAAACCCCCAAACATGATACCATTTTAAAAACCGCACCCCCTGACATATTGAAAACTGCTGTCTGGTAGTTTATTAACCCTTCAGGTGCTTTACAGGAATTAATGCAAAGTGGTATGACAGAAATAAAAATATGTTTTATTACCACCTAAATGTCTCTAACTTCTGAACAGATTACTACAGCCGTCAGACTCTAAGGCCGCTATTTGGTGGTGAATTGCCATCGCAAACATCAGGACCACAAAATCATGATCTGAGGGCACCAATTTGGATAAAGTGGAAGCCCCCACACTCTGTTAACCATTTATAATGATGTAGTCACTATTGACAGCAGCATCTAAGGGGTAAAGATTTGGAAGGTGCAAACACTAATCGTGGCTAATGCAACAAGTTGTCAGCTATAGTGTACAGACAACAGCTACTGGATTGTCAACTGTATGGGGAGGCTATTCTCTTATATCTCAGATCAGTTAAAAGACGTATTGGCTGTCATTAAGGGGTTAAAATGCTATGATTTAATATGCACATTTTGGTTAAAAATGTATTTAAATATGAGCTATATGTCTCAGACAAGAGTCTGTAGGCAAATATTAGTGCGTACTTCATACATAATAAAAGCCACAACATTGTGCTAGATGATCTGTCGTAGAATCCTAATTTCACTTGATAGACCCCATTCACTAAGGCTAGTTTCACATTTGCGTTTTTTTGGGTGCGTTTTTGCGGTAAAAAACACAAAAAAAAGCATGGTGAAAAAACGCATGTAAACGCGTGCAAACGCTGCGTTTTTTTGACGCATGCGTTTTTGCATGTGGTGAAAAAACGCGGCGTTTTGACGCGTTTATATGCGTTTTTTCATGCGTTTGCGTTTTTTAAACGCATGCTGAGAAATGTGTGACAGCTGCCAATCATCAAAATAAAGTAAAAAAAACCACTATAAACAGAAATAGTTAGGGTTAGGGGTAGGGTTAGGGGTAGGGATCATAACCCTAACCCTAAAGGGATCCTAAGCCTAACCCTACCCCTAACCCTAACCATAAGGGATCCTAACCCTAACCCTACCCCTAACCCTAACCCTACCTCTAACCCTAAGGGATCCTAACCCTAACCCTACCCCTAACCCTACCCCTAACCCTAACCCTAAGGGATCCTAACCATAACCCTAACCCTACCTCTAACCCTAACCCTAACCCTAAAGGGATTAGGGGTAGGGTTAGGATTAGGATCCCTTAGGGTTAGGGGTAGTGTTAGGGGTAGGGTTAGGGTTAGGGGTAGGGTTATGGTTAGGATCCCTTAGGGTTAGGGGTAGGGTTAGGGTTAAGGGTAGGGTTAGGGTTAGGATCCCTTAGGGTTAGGGCTAGGGTTAGGGTTAGGATCCCTTAGGGTTTAGGGTAAGGTTAGGGTTAGGGGTAGGGTTAGGGTTAGGATCCCTTTATCACCTTTATGTTGGGGGGTGGCATATCAGTGTGTTTTCTGGTTTTTTAATAGAAAAACGCATGCGTTTTTAACGCAAAAAAACGCATGCACAAAAAAACGCATGCGTTCCCATTGACTCCAATGTATTTTTTGACCCAAAAAAAACGCATGAAAATACATGCGGTTTTTTTGGTCCAAAAAACGCCTCTCAAAAATACTACAAGTTGCATTTCTGAAAATGAACGCATGCAGTAAAAAAACGCATGCGTTTCAAAACGCGACCAAACGCGTACACACAAAAACGCATGTGTTTTCAATGTTAAATATAGGGAAAAGAACGCTGCAGACAAAAACACAAGTGTGAAACCACCCTTATAATAAAGTTCAAACTGCGCTGTTCTTGCTGATAATTTTGAGAAAAACTTATCAGAGGCTGTGAATAAAAAGTTCCTTAACCCCTTTCTGCCAATGGACGTACTATTCCGTCCATGTGGGGTGGGCCCTACTTCCCAAGGATGGAATAGATCGGCCGCGCTCACGGGTGGAGCGCGGCCGATCGCGGCCGGGTGTCAGCTGCCTATCGCAGCTAACATCCGGCACTATGTGCAATGAGCGGTCACAGACCGCCCCCGGCACAATAACATGAAACATGATCGCGGTGTGCCGGCGGTACAGGGAAGCATCTCGCAGGGACGGGGCTCCCTGCGGGCTTCCCTGAGCCCCCCGCAGCAATGCGATGTGATCGCGTTGCTTCGAGGGTCTGCTCACCTCCCTCCCTGCTCCAGGCCCGGATCCAAGATGGCCGCGGCATCCGGGTCCTGCAGGGAGGGAGGTGGCTTCACAGAGCCTGCTCAGAGCAGGCACTGTGAAGCCTGCAGTGCTGCAAGTCAGATCGGTGATCTGACAGAGTGCTGTGCAAACTGTCAGATCACCGATCTGTGATGTCCCCTTCCTGGGACAAAGTAAAAAAATAAAAAATAAAATTTCCACACGTGTAAAAAAAAAAAAAAAAATCCTAAATAATGAAAAAAAATTTCTTTATCTAAATAAAAAAATACCAAACAAATAAAGTACACATATTTAGTATCGCCGCATCCGTAACAACCCCACCTATAAAACTGTATCACTAGTTAACCCCTTCAGTAAACACCGTAAGAAAAAACAAAATGTTCATTTTTATTTAAACATTCCAAAAATTCCTGTGAAACACCTGAAGGGTTAATAAACTTCTTGAATGTGGTTTTGAGCACCTTGAGGGGTGCAGTTTTTAGAATGGTGTCACATTTGGGTATTTTCTATCATATAGACCCCTCAAAATGACTTCAAATGTGATGTGGTCCTTAAAAAAAAATGGTGTTGTAAAAATGAGAAATTGCTGGTCAACTTTTAACCCTTATAACTCCCTAACAAAAAAAATTGTTGGTTCCAAAATTGTGCTGATGTAAAGTAGACATGTGGGAAATGTTACTTATTAAGTATTTTGTGTGACATATCTCTGATTTAATTGCATAAAAATTCAAATTTGGAAAATTGCGAAATTTTCAAGATTTTCGCCAAATTTCCGTTTTCTTCACAAATAAACACAGGTAATATCAAAGAAATTTTACCACTATCATGAAGTACAATATGTCTCGAGAAAACAATGTCAGAATCACCGGGATCCGTTGAAGCGTTCTAGAGTTATAACCTCATAAATGTACAGTGGTCAGAATTGTAAAAATTGGCCCGGTCCATAACGTGCAAACCACTCTTGGGGGTAAAGGGGTTAAAGTTGACTATTTAATCTGCATTTCCCAGAATGATCAAAACTATTAAACGCAAAGATTCCAGATCCATCATATTGTCACAAGAACTTTAAGATTAGCAGGTTATATTTATAGTTTTTACTGAGTTTAGAAAATATATATGGATTTCATGGATTTTCATGTGGATATTACTTCTGAAAATAAAGTACGCGAGCATGCAAAATTGCAATATGTGTTAAGTTACTTTTTCGGCTACTATATATATTCTCAGCATTAATAGATATTAATAATAATCATATTAACATATGAGTTCAAAATGTTCTTTGAAGTTTAATTAAAACATTGCAATTACTTATCTTCCTAAATAGTCATATGATTCTCCATAGGGAATCTTTAATCAGAAATGTCTCAGGAAGAGAAAGGGCAACATAACATATTCATAAAGCATAATTGATCTTTGAAGTCTCAGCATTAACAATATAGATGTAGAAGCCTTACATGGAGATCACAATATCTTAGAAATATAAATTTGGAATGCAACAATATAATTTGGGGAAACATAAACTTTTAAAGCAGTATCGATGACAAATGAGATGAAGCAAATAAAATGTCAACACAATGACTAAATTTATAGACTTAACTCGCTGGCATATATATTTTACTAGCTATTGAACCCGTTCTACGCCCGGGTGGCGAGCATTTATATTGGTATATGGTCTCCATCATGTGCTGCTTCCATCCTGCGCCCGTTCTGTCATGTGCTGCTGCCATCCTGCGCCCGTTCTGTCATGCGCTGCTGCCATCCTGCGCCCGTTCTGTCATGCGCTGCTGCCATCCTGCGCCCGTTCTGTCATGCGCTGCTGCCATCCTGCGCCCGTTCTGTCATGCGCTGCTGCCATCCTGCGCCCGTTCTGTCATGTGCTGCTCCCATCCTGTGCCCGTTCTGTCATGTGCTGCTCCCATCCTGCGCCCGGTCTGTCATGCGCTGCTGCCATCCTGCGCCTGTTCTGTCATGCGCTGCTGCCATCCTGCGCCCGTTCTGTCATGTGCTGCTCCCATCCTGTGCCCGTTCTGTCATGTGCTGCTCCCATCCTGCGCCCATTCTGTCATGCGCTGCTGCCATCCTGCGCCCGTTCTGTCATGCGCTGCTGCCATCCTGCGCCCGTTCTGTCATGTGCTGCTCCCATCCTGCTGCCATCCTGCGCCCGTTATGTCATGCGCTGCTGCCATCCTGCGCCCGTTCTGTCATGTGCTGCTGCCATCCTGCGCCCGTTCTGTCATGTGCTGCTGCCATACTGCGCCCGTTCTGTCATGTGCTGCTGCCATCCTGCGCCCGTTCTGTCATGTGCTGCTGCCATCCTGCGCCCGTTCTGTCATGCGCTGCTGCCATCCTGCGCCCGTTCTGTCATGCGCTGCTGCCATCCTGCGCCCGTTCTGTCATGCGCTGCTGCCATCCTGCGCCCGTTCTGTCATGTGCTGCTCCCATCCTGTGCCCGTTCTGTCATGTGCTGCTCCCATCCTGCGCCCGGTCTGTCATGCGCTGCTGCCATCCTGCGCCTGTTCTGTCATGCGCTGCTGCCATCCTGCGCCCGTTCTGTCATGTGCTGCTCCCATCCTGTGCCCGTTCTGTCATGTGCTGCTCCCATCCTGCGCCCATTCTGTCATGCGCTGCTGCCATCCTGCGCCCGTTCTGTCATGCGCTGCTGCCATCCTGCGCCCGTTCTGTCATGTGCTGCTCCCATCCTGCTGCCATCCTGCGCCCGTTATGTCATGCGCTGCTGCCATCCTGCGCCCGTTCTGTCATGTGCTGCTGCCATCCTGCGCCCGTTCTGTCATGTGCTGCTGCCATACTGCGCCCGTTCTGTCATGTGCTGCTGCCATCCTGCGCCCGTTCTGTCATGTGCTGCTGCCATCCTGCGCCCATTCTGTCATGTGCTGCTGCCATCCTGCGCCCGTTCTGTCATGCGCTGCTGCCATCCTGCGCCCATTCTGTCATGTGCTGCTCCCATCCTGCTGCCATCCTGCGCCCGTTATGTCATGTGCTGCTGCCATCCTGCGCCCGTTCTGTCATGCGCTGCTGCCATCCTGCGCCCGTTCTGTCATGTGCTGCTGCCATCCTGTGCCCGTTCTGTCATGTGCTGCTGCCATCCTGTGCCCGTTCTGTCATGTGCTGCTCCCATCCTGCTGCCATCCTGCGCCCGTTATGTCATGCGCTGCTGCCATCCTGCGCCCGTTCTGTCATGTGCTGCTCCCATCCTGCGCCACTATTGTATTATATGCCCCCGTATGCTGCTGCCATATAAAAAAAAAAAATACCATACTCACCTATCGTCCGGCTCCACTGCAGGTGTGTCTTCAAGAAAATGGCGCCGGAAAGCACGGACTGCGCAGGCGCCGATTCCGGCAGCAGGAATCGGCGCCTGCGCAGTCCGCGCTTTCCGGCGCCATTTTCTTGAACACACACTCCGGCTCCTCTGCCTGTGACTGGACTCTGTCACAGCAGAGGAGCCGGAAGACGGAGCCGCACGCAGCGCTGGAACGGAGGACAGGTGAATATACTTACCCTCCCTCCTGGCGCGTCCACGGTCCCTGACTCTCCGGTGGAGATCGCGGTATGCGTTCAGTGCTTACGCATACCGCGATCTCCTGGGAGCGTCACTCTGTGGGGGCCAGACTGCGCCGGCGCTTGCGCCTGCGCAGTCTATAAAGGCTTCGGACAGAGTGACGCTCCCAGCGTTATATTATAGATTCTATTCTTACTGGATTTGGTATTAAATCTAGTTTAAGACTAATGTGAGAGGCAAAAATGTAAAAATGACAGGACATGGGTTTTTAAAGCTAAGTTTTGCCAATTTTGCATGTTCTGTCATTTTCTGTGATGACATGTTTATCATGGTGTCTGTGCAGTCTTGGCTTTTAATAGGAAGAATCTCTCCCTAAGGCTTCTTTCACACTAGCGTCGGACTCGGCCCGTCGCAGTGCGTCGGGCCGAAGTTCCGACGCTAGCAGTGAATGTGCCGCACAACGGAGGCAGCGGATGCATTTTTCCTGCGCATCCGCTGCCCCATTGTGAGGTGCAGAGGGTGGTGGGCGGAGTTCCAGCCGCGCATGCGCGGTCGGAAAAAGCGGTCCGTCGGCAGCAAAAAACGTTACATGTAACGTTTTTAGCTCCCGGCGGTCTGCCACAACACGGCGCAACCGTCACACGATGGTTGCAATGTGTGTCAATGCGTCACAATGCGTCGCTAATGTTAATCTATGGGGAAAAAATGCATCCTGCAAACAACTTTGCAGGATGCGTTTTTTCCCATAAACGACGCATTGCGATGTATTGCAAAAAACGCTAGTGTGAAAGTAGCCTAAGACAGCAGATATTATAAGCCATACAAACACTATACAACTAAAGGGAATCTGCGGACAGACTTTTGCCATCTGATCTGAGAGCAGTGTGATGTAGAGATAAAGACCCTGATTTCAATGCTGTGGCAATTACTAGATTGCTTGCTCTAGGTTTAGTAAAATCATTTATCAGCGGCAAATTATCAATAGAGGACTAGAAATCTACCCCTATGATCATAAGCTCTGTATAAAACCACCCTCGCTACTGATTGGCTGCTTTTTGGCTTTGTACAGTGCACACCGGAAGCTGCCAATCAGTGGCGTGGGCGGGGTTATACAGAGCTCAGCAATAAGAGCACTAGAAGATCTGCAGCAAATAAAATTGGGGTTTTATCAAAAGTTCAGCAAGCAGCCCGGTAAGTGATGCATTGCTGGATTCAGGGTCTCAATCTCTACATCATACTGCTCTCAAGTGAGGTAGCAAAATCCTGGAGACAGATTCCCTTTAATGAATATATAAGCTTCACTAATGTTAGAAACTTAAAAAATGATCAAACGTGTATAAGCCCATTAACGGTAAGGGTCTGATGGCAATCTGATTCTAGAAACTTGCCTCTCCAAGTGTCAAATAAAATGGTGATTTATGCAGTTTATTGGTTGCCATATACTATAGGAAAGGTGTTGGTAGACACCTCTTAATCATTGGATTACCGCTTTTCCTTCAGTCTCACTGTCGCAGGGGCTTACAAACCAGCTCCTAGCCAATCAATCTGCCTTTCGAAATATTTGTAAGAGATTGGCTCCTTCTAAAAAGGTCACTGAATTTAAGTGTGGTTCTGTAATAGAATGCAACCGTTGCAACAAGTCAGTTCATGGAATATTTCACAATCACCTGAGTGGTATTATTATATAGTGGAAGTGATTAGGCACCAAGGCAACTGAAGCACAAAGTTACAGAGAGGGGACACAGTTCATTAAAGACTCCAACACAGTACCACTGCCCTGTATATATACACTGCACAGTACCACTGCCCTGTATATATACACCGCACAGGACCACTGCCCTGTATATATACACCACACAGTACCACTGCCCTGTATATATACACTGCACAGTACCACTCCTCCTGTCCTGTATATATACACTGCACAGTACCACTTCTCCTGTCCTGTATATATACACTGCACAGTACCACTGCCCTGTATATATACACTGCACAGTACCACTGCCCTGTATATATACACCGCACAGGACCACTGCCCTGTATATATACACTGCACAGTACCACTGCCCTGTATATATACACCGCACAGGACCACTGCCCTGTATATATACACTGCACAGTACCACTGCCCTGTATATATACACCGCACAGGACCACTGCCCTGTATATATACACTGCACAGTACCACTGCCCTGTATATATACACCGCACAGGACCACTGCCCTGTATATATACACTGCACAGTACCACTGCCCTGTATATATACACACCGCACAGGACCACTGCCCTGTATATATACACCGCACAGTACCACTGCCCTGTATATATACACCGCACAGGACCACTGCCCTGTATATATACACTGCACTGTACCACTGCCCTGTATATATACACTGCACAGTACCACTGCCCTGTATATATATACACTGCACTGTACCACTGCCCTGTATATATATACACTGCACAGTACCACTTCTCCTGTATATATACACTGCACAGTACCACTGCCCTGTATATATACACTGCACAGTACCACTGCCCTGTATATATATACACTGCACTGTACCACTGCCCTGTATATATATACACTGCACAGTACCACTTCTCCTGTATATATACACTGCACAGTACCACTGCCCTGTATATATACACTGCACAGTACCACTGCCCTGTATATATATACACTGCACAGTACCACTGCCCTGTATATATATACACTGCACAGTACCACTGCCCTGTATATATACACTGCACAGTACCACTGCCCTGTATATATACACTGCACAGTACCACTGCCCTGTATATATACACCACACAGTACCACTGCCCTGTATATATACACTGCACAGTACCACTCCTCCTGTCCTGTATATATACACTGCACAGTACCATCACTCCCCTGTATATATACACTGCACAGTACCACTGCCCTGTATATATACACCGCACAGGACCACTGCCCTGTATATATACACTGCACTGTACCACTGCCCTGTATATATACACTGCACAGTACCACTGCCCTGTATATATATACACTGCACTGTACCACTGCCCTGTATATATACACTGCACAGTACCACTGCCCTGTATATATATACACTGCACTGTACCACTGCCCTGTATATATACACTGCACTGTACCACTGCCCGGTATATATACACTGCACAGTACCACTGCCCTGTATATATACACCACACAGTACCACTGCCCTGTATATATACACTGCACAGTACCACTCCTCCTGTCCTGTATATATACACTGCACAGTACCATCACTCCCCTGTATATATACACTGCACAGTACCACTGCCCTGTATATATACACCGCACAGGACCACTGCCCTGTATATATACACTGCACAGTACCACTGCCCTGTATATATATACACTGCACTGTACCACTGCCCTGTATATATACACTGCACAGTACCACTGCCCTGTATATATACACTGCACAGTACCACTGCCCTGTATATATATACACTGCACTGTACCACTGCCCTGTATATATATACACTGCACAGTACCACTTCTCCTGTATATATACACTGCACAGTACCACTGCCCTGTATATATACACTGCACAGTACCACTGCCCTGTATATATATACACTGCACAGTACCACTGCCCTGTATATATATACACTGCACTGTACCACTGCCCTGTATATATACACTGCACAGTACCACTGCCCTGTATATATACACCACACAGTACCACTGCCCTGTATATATACACTGCACAGTACCACTCCTCCTGTCCTGTATATATACACTGCACAGTACCATCACTCCCCTGTATATATACACTGCACAGTACCACTGCCCTGTATATATACACCGCACAGGACCACTGCCCTGTATATATACACTGCACTGTACCACTGCCCTGTATATATACACTGCACAGTACCACTGCCCTGTATATATATACACTGCACTGTACCACTGCCCTGTATATATACACTGCACAGTACCACTCCCCTGTATATATACACTGCACAGTACCTCTCCTCCTGTCCTGTATATATACACTGCACGGTACCACTCCTCCTGCCCTGTATATATACACTGCACAGTACCATCACTCCCCTGTATATATACACTGCACAGTACCTCTCCTCCTGTCCTGTATATATACACTGCACAGTACCACTGCCCTGTATATATACACTGCACAGTACCATCACTCCCCTGTATATATACACTGCACAGTACCTCTCCTCCTGTCCTGTATATATACACTGCACAGTACCACTCCTCCTGTCCTGTATATATACACTCCACAGTACCACTCCACCTGTCCTGTATATATACACTGCACAGTACCACTCCTCCTGTATATATACACTGCACAGTACCACTCCTCCTGTCCTGTATATATACACTGCACAGTACCACTTCTCCTGTCCTGTATATATACACTGCACAGTACCACTCCTCCTGTCCTGTATATATACACTCCACAGTACCACTCCTCCTGTCCTGTATATATACACTCCACAGTACCACTCCTCCTGTCCTGTATATATACACTGCACAGTACCACTCCTCCTGTCCTGTATATATACACTGCACAGTACCACTCCTCCTGTCCTGTATATATACACTGCACAGTACCACTCCTCCTGTCCTGTATATATACACTACACAGTACCACTCCTCCTGTCCTGTATATATACACTGCACAGTACCGCTCCTCCTGTATATATACACTGCACAGTACTGCTCCTCCTGTCCTGTATATATACGTTGCACAGTACCACTCCTCCTGTATATATACACTGCACAGTACCACTCCTCCTGTCCTGTATATATACACTGCACAGTACCACTCCTCCTGTCCTGTATATATACACTCCACAGTACCACTCCACCTGTCCTGTATATATACACTGCACAGTACCACTCCTCCTGTATATATACACTGCACAGTACCACTCCTCCTGTCCTGTATATATACACTGCACAGTACCACTTCTCCTGTCCTGTATATATACACTGCACAGTACCACTCCTCCTGTCCTGTATATATACACTCCACAGTACCACTCCTCCTGTCCTGTATATATACACTCCACAGTACCACTCCTCCTGTCCTGTATATATACACTGCACAGTACCGCTCCTCCTGTCCTGTATATATACACTGCACAGTACTGCTCCTCCTGTCCTGTATATATACACTGCACAGTACCATCACTCCCCTGTATATATACACTGCACAGTACCACTCCTCCTGTCCTGTATATATACACTGCACAGTACCATCACTCCCCTGTATATATACACTGCACAGTACCACTCCTCCTGTCTTGTATATATACACTGCACAGTACCACTCCTCCTGTCCTGTATATATACACTGCACAGTACCACTCCTCCTGTCCTGTATATATACACTGCACAGTACCTCTCCTCCTGTCCTGTATATATACACTGCACAGTACCACTCCTCCTGTCCTGTATATATACACTCCACAGTACCACTCCTCCTGTCCTGTATATATACACTCCACAGTACCACTCCTCCTGTCCTGTATATATACACTGCACAGTACCACTCCTCCTGTCCTTTATATATACACTCCACAGTACCACTCCTCCTGTCCTGTATATATACACTCCACAGTACCACTCCTCCTGTCCTGTATATATACACTCCACAGTACCACTCCTCCTGTCCTGTATATATACACTGCACAGTACCACTCCTCCTGTCCTTTATATATACACTCCACAGTACCACTCCTCGTGTCGTGTATATATAAACTGCACAGTACCACTCCTCCTGTCCTGTATATATACACTCCACAGTACCACTCCTCCTGTCCTGTATATATACACTCCACAGTACCACTCCTCCTGTCCTGTATATATACACTGCACAGTACCACTCCTCCTGTCCTTTATATATACACTCCACAGTACCACTTCTCCTGTCCTGTATATATACACTGCACAGTACCACTCCTCCTGTCTTGTATATATACACTGCACAGTACCACTCCTCCTGTCCTGTATATATACACTGCACAGTACCACTCCTCGTGTCGTGTATATATACACTGCACAGTACCACTTCTCCTGTCCTGTATATATACACTGCACAGTACCACTCCTCCTGTCCTGTATATATACACTGCACAGTACCACTCCTCCTGTCCTGTATATATACACTGCACAGTACCACTCCTCGTGTCGAGTATATATACACTGCACAGTACCACTCCTCCTGTCCTGTATATATACACTCCACAGTACCACTCCTCCTGTCCTGTATATATACACTCCACAGTACCACTCCTCCTGTCCTGTATATATACACTGCACAGTACCACTCCTCCTGTCCTGTATATATACACTGCACAGTACCGCTCCTCCTGTCCTGTATATATACACTGCACAGTACCTCTCCTCCTGTCCTGTATATATACACTGCACAGTACCATCACTCCCCTGTATATATACACTGCACAGTACCATCACTCCCCTGTATATATACACTGCACAGTACCACTCCCGTCTATATATACAATGCACAGTACCACTCCTCCTATCCTGTATATATACACTGCACAGTACTGCTCCTCCTGTCCTGTATATATACACTGCACAGTACCATCACTCCCCTGTATATATACACTGCACAGTACCATCACTCCCCTGTATATATACACTGCACAGTACCTCTCCTCCTGTCCTGTATATATACACTGCACAGTACCACTCCTCCTGTCCTGTATATATACACTCCACAGTACCACTCCACCTGTCCTGTATATATACACTGCACAGTACCACTCCTCCTGTATATATACACTGCACAGTACCACTCCTCCTGTCCTGTATATATACACTGCACAGTACCACTTCTCCTGTCCTGTATATATACACTGCACAGTACCACTCCTCCTGTCCTGTATATATACACTCCACAGTACCACTCCTCCTGTCCTGTATATATACACTGCACAGTACCACTCCTCCTGTCCTGTATATATACACTCCACAGTACCACTCCACCTGTCCTGTATATATACACTGCACAGTACCACTCCTCCTGTATATATACACTGCACAGTACCACTCCTCCTGTCCTGTATATATACACTCCACAGTACCACTCCTCCTGTCCTGTATATATACACTGCACAGTACCACTCCTCCTGTCCTGTATATATACACTGCACAGTACCACTCCTCCTGTCCTGTATATATACACTGCACAGTACCACTCCTCCTGTCCTGTATATATACACTACACAGTACCACTCCTCCTGTCCTGTATATATACACTGCACAGTACCGCTCCTCCTGTATATATACACTGCACAGTACTGCTCCTCCTGTCCTGTATATATACGTTGCACAGTACCACTCCTCCTGTATATATTATACACTGCACAGTACCACTCCTCCTGTCCTGTATATATACACTGCACAGTACCACTCCTCCTGTCCTGTATATATACACTCCACAGTACCACTCCACCTGTCCTGTATATATACACTGCACAGTACCACTCCTCCTGTATATATACACTGCACAGTACCACTCCTCCTGTCCTGTATATATACACTGCACAGTACCACTTCTCCTGTCCTGTATATATACACTGCACAGTACCACTCCTCCTGTCCTGTATATATACACTCCACAGTACCACTCCTCTTGTCCTGTATATATACACTCCACAGTACCACTCCTCCTGTCCTGTATATATACACTGCACAGTACCGCTCCTCCTGTCCTGTATATATACACTGCACAGTACTGCTCCTCCTGTCCTGTATATATACACTGCACAGTACCATCACTCCCCTGTATATATACACTGCACAGTACCACTCCTCCTGTCCTGTATATATACACTGCACAGTACCATCACTCCCCTGTATATATACACTGCACAGTACCACTCCTCCTGTCTTGTATATATACACTGCACAGTACCACTCCTCCTGTCCTGTATATATACACTGCACAGTACCACTCCTCCTGTCCTGTATATATACACTGCACAGTACCTCTCCTCCTGTCCTGTATATATACACTGCACAGTACCACTCCTCCTGTCCTGTATATATACACTCCACAGTACCACTCCTCCTGTCCTGTATATATACACTCCACAGTACCACTCCTCCTGTCCTGTATATATACACTGCACAGTACCACTCCTCCTGTCCTTTATATATACACTCCACAGTACCACTCCTCCTGTCCTGTATATATACACTCCACAGTACCACTCCTCCTGTCCTGTATATATACACTCCACAGTACCACTCCTCCTGTCCTGTATATATACACTGCACAGTACCACTCCTCCTGTCCTTTATATATACACTCCACAGTACCACTCCTCGTGTCGTGTATATATAAACTGCACAGTACCACTCCTCCTGTCCTGTATATATACACTCCACAGTACCACTCCTCCTGTCCTGTATATATACACTCCACAGTACCACTCCTCCTGTCCTGTATATATACACTGCACAGTACCACTCCTCCTGTCCTTTATATATACACTCCACAGTACCACTTCTCCTGTCCTGTATATATACACTGCACAGTACCACTCCTCCTGTCTTGTATATATACACTGCACAGTACCACTCCTCCTGTCCTGTATATATACACTGCACAGTACCACTCCTCGTGTCGTGTATATATACACTGCACAGTACCACTTCTCCTGTCCTGTATATATACACTGCACAGTAGCACTCCTCCTGTCCTGTATATATACACTGCACAGTACCACTCCTCCTGTCCTGTATATATACACTGCACAGTACCACTCCTCGTGTCGTGTATATATACACTGCACAGTACCACTCCTCCTGTCCTGTATATATACACTCCACAGTACCACTCCTCCTGTCCTGTATATATACACTCCACAGTACCACTCCTCCTGTCCTGTATATATACACTGCACAGTACCACTCCTCCTGTCCTGTATATATACACTGCACAGTACCACTCCTCCTGTCCTGTATATATACACTGCACAGTACCACTCCTCGTGTCGTGTATATATACACTGCACAGTACCACTCCTCCTGTCCTGTATATATACACTCCACAGTACCACTCCTCCTGTCCTGTATATATACACTCCACAGTACCACTCCTCCTGTCCTGTATATATACACTGCACAGTACCACTCCTCCTGTCCTGTATATATACACTGCACAGTACCACTCCTCCTGTCCTGTATATATACACTGCACAGTACCGCTCCTCCTGTCCTTTATATATACACTCCACAGTACCACTTCTCCTGTCCTGTATATATACACTGCACAGTACCACTCCTCCTGTCTTGTATATATACACTGCACAGTACCACTCCTCCTGTCCTGTATATATACACTGCACAGTACCACTCCTCGTGTCGTGTATATATACACTGCACAGTACCACTTCTCCTGTCCTGTATATATACACTGCACAGTACCACTCCTCCTGTCCTGTATATATACACTGCACAGTACCACTCCTCCTGTCCTGTATATATACACTGCACAGTACCACTCCTCGTGTCGTGTATATATACACTGCACAGTACCACTCCTCCTGTCCTGTATATATACACTCCACAGTACCACTCCTCCTGTCCTGTATATATACACTCCACAGTACCACTCCTCCTGTCCTGTATATATACACTGCACAGTACCACTCCTCCTGTCCTGTATATATACACTGCACAGTACCGCTCCTCCTGTCCTGTATATATACACTGCACAGTACCTCTCCTCCTGTCCTGTATATATACACTGCACAGTACCATCACTCCCCTGTATATATACACTGCACAGTACCATCACTCCCCTGTATATATACACTGCACAGTACCACTCCCGTCTATATATACAATGCACAGTACCACTCCTCCTATCCTGTATATATACACTGCACAGTACTGCTCCTCCTGTCCTGTATATATACACTGCACAGTACCATCACTCCCCTGTATATATACACTGCACAGTACCATCACTCCCCTGTATATATACACTGCACAGTACCACTCCCCTCTATATATACAATGCACAGTACCACTCCTCCTATCCTGTATATATACACTGTTGAATTTGCAATAGCTGTCACTCATGTTAGAAGTGAAATCTGGCATTGTACTATACCTAGATTTCTCTGCCGTATCTGGGCATCATGAATCGTGGTATGTGTTAAAGGGGGGCCCACTGAGACTCTTTTGCACGGGGCCCTCAAAAACCTGGAGCCAGCCCTGGGGGTGGGTCACCGGGCCGCGGCCGGCGCTGCAGCTGTTTAACGCTATTGACGTGCGGGCCCGCGCCCGCACGTCAATAGTTAACAGCCGCCAGCCAATCTGAGGCTGGCAGCTGATGTCAGTCCCAGTGTGCATGTCGCCGGCGTCTGACATCATTGTCAGTTGCCGGCGAGTGCACGTTTCAGCTGCATGGAGAGAGCAGGAGCGCGGTCAGATAAGCAGAACTTGTTTTTATTTTTGCAGTCCCGATCATGTGATGGTAACATTCACCGGCGAAACAATTTAACTTCTCCATCTGAGGTCTTATTCCTGCTGGGGGGGGGGGGGGGGGCGCCAAGCTCGGGAACAGCCCCGGGCGGCAAAAGCTCTAGCTACTCCTCTGCTCCAACAGCTGACTCAATAAGTGCAGAGGTTCAAGCCTAGCGAACATCTTTGTAATAAACGACTATGCGTCAGGTCTGATTTTTCTCCCAAATGCTGCTGTGGATGAATGAGCAAAAATTCTAACACACACTCTCAAATCTTTGAGAAAGTCTTCCCAGAAAGTAATCCACCACTGAGGACTCAAAAATCGTAATATTTCCCAGAAATGTGGAAGCAGCGTCAGTGGCAAAATGGAAACCGACACCATACTAATGCCTAATGATTTAGAATGGGATCTCATAAAACATCATGTACAGTAAGTGCAGTGTACAGGAGTCCAATACTTTTGGATCTGCAGTGTATGTCTTTTGTAAGACAAATTGTGCTTTTAGACATTCCTGCAAATGTCTTGTGTTGCAAAGATTAACAAACTACACTCAAGTTTTAAAGGATTACTTTCACTATAAAATTGCAGTTTATTCTGCAGACACCATATTATTAAGCAGTATAACTATTGCTTTAATTATTTAAACCTCTGCTTTTTCTGGGATTTTTGGTCCAGTGGGCGGTTCCATCAATGATAACTGTCAGTCACTGATAGGACCGCCCACTGGACCAATAATCCCAAAAAGAGCAGAGGTGTAAAACACGGGTTATATTAAATATTTTCTCACAAAACTATCAATTAATTCTGCTTCATGACACGGCGTCTGCAGATTGGGCTGCAATTTCATGGTGTCAGTCTCCTTGGCTTCTACTGCTCAATAAGATGGTGCCTGAAGATTGAACTGCTTTTTATGTTGACAGGTTCCATCAAAGAAAATATAAGAAATGTCTTAGTTTTTTGATAAGTATGGATTAACAAAAGCTAGATGTTAGCCATAATTATTTTAAAAAATGTACTGTAATGTTCTAAAGTGAACCAATCGACTATTCTGTAGAGGCCATCCCATATAAATTTTCTTAAAGAAGCGCTCCTCCCATCCAAATTTTTATCTTTTAAAATCATTGCAATCATCATATTATATTGCACTGTGTACTTATAATTGCTCATGCTACCCTTCTACCCAGCTAAGTCTTCTGTTTCCCATTAGGTCTATGACATCACATGATTAAAAATTAGCTGGATCCTTGTAAGCTCTATCCAGATACACAAAGTCTATTTTTCCTGTATGAGTTATAAGTCCCTGCAAAAGTCCCTGGCAGTGGAGAGGAGGGAGCAGTCAGGAATTGAAGAGGGGAATGATAAATGCAGGGAATAGAGACTTCCTGATTCTACATAGAGCAGGGATAAGAGAAGAATTACCAGGGTAGAAAGGCAAAATGAGCAATTGTAAGTACAAAGTACCATATAATATGATTGCTTCTTTAATTTATTTTATCTCATTTTCATTTCACTTTTTCTATCTTTTACAGGAATCACTAACTGACCTTCATTTTGGAGTGAATATGACCTCACTTAGATTTATGAGAACTGATAGATACCAATAATTGAACCCACATTAGGGTGGCCCTGGTGCGAGTTCAGTCACTGACTGACATTGGCATCGTGGGCGGCTGTCAGTCAGGGCCAGGGGTGCAGTTACACCTGCCACCCCTGTGACTGAAACCGGAGGAGGAATAAAGTTCTTTTCTTCCCTCAGTGTTCAGCTAAAAACAGGTGCCGGGCAGGTTAGCACTATTAACCTGTAGATTATCCCCTTATCTGCAGGTTAGTAGCATTTTTTTCCATTCGCCACGACAGCACCCACGAGAGAGGGGATCCGCCCCTAGGAACAGGAAACCAACAGAGAGATAAAAGGGGCGGCCCCCCCTCGCTCCTCAGTTGGTTTCCTGTTCCTAAGAGGGAACCCACAGAGAAGACTCTATGGAGTACTATGGAGGAAGGTCCGCCTGGATGCCGCCTGTCCGTCTCTGATGAGAGACAGGGGCTCCAGGACGGATAGACAGAGTCGGGGGTTCCTGCTGGCTCCCCCCTCATCTGATACGGCTTGAGGCAACGATATCCCTGCTGGGACATCGTTGTGAAATATGACCGATGGAGTGGGAATGTACCTCAGGTAAGGGGCCTCCGGTTGCGGCGGTGCTGCCTTGCATGGAGGAGGTCGGCGTCGCTTTTTCCAGTCCCTTAATGGTGGTGAGAGCGGCCGGCAAGCTGCAGGGACGCCGGCGCATGTGCAGTGCAGCGGCGCTCCCTGAACTCCGAGGTCACGCTATCACTTCCGGGGGCGCCACCATATTGGATTTTGTGAGCGGTTCCTCCCCCCTGGGCCACACTACGGCGCTGGTAAGCAAAAAAAAAAAAAAATGGAAACAGCAGGAAGGGGTGTGTGAGGTCCGGCGCTATAAATTACAGCTCAGCTGTGTAGGGGGTGCGTCAGCATGTCGTCCCATGAGGAGGTTTGTGAGCGCCCTATGGAGGAGTTAGCTGTACCCAGTGAAAATGTCAGGAAGAGAAGTGGTGGACAATCAAAAGTGAGCGACTCCACTGACAAGTCAGGGAGGAGGTCGTCCCGTGGCACAACCCAGGCCGAGCAAAAGAGCCGAGACCCGGTATATAAGATACTTCGGGGTGAGTGTTTATTTAGCTTCATGGAAGCTTATGTTGGTCTCCTCTCCTTATGTTTTTGTAGGGGAAGAGGACTGGGAAGACCAAGCACATGCAGTGTGCAATATGTACTGAGCCCTTACCTGATGCTTATAGCAAAAAACTGTGCCAGGCTTGTATAGATAACACCCTGCGGCAGGAAGAGTCTGTTAAAATGAATGAAATACGCCTTATAATTCGTGAGGAGCTTCAAAGTTTACGAGGCAGTCCGTCCGTAAATATTAAGAGGAGAGTTAGCAGAGCATCCTCGCCTAAAGCTGACACGTCGGCAGAGAGTGGGGAGGCCGAGTCAGATGTCTCTCAGTTATCAGGTTCATCAGATGAAGAGGACTATGTCTGCTTCCCTACTGATGGCATAAATAACCTGGTTAAATCAGTAAGGAGTACTATGGGGGTTTCAGAATTAAAAGAGCCTCAGACTCAGCAGGAGATGATGTTCGCGGGTCTTTCTCAGCGAAAGGGCCATGTGTTTCCAGTAAACCAGGCTATAAAAGACCTTGTCAAGAAAGAATGGAGTAAGGGTCAAAAGGGGTTTGTGCCAGTGTCCTGTAAGAGACGCTACCCCTTTGATGACGAGGACTTGGCCACCTGGGCTAAGGTACCAAAAGTTGATGTAGCATCTACCGCTCACCGTTCCTCTTTGCCAGTAGAGGATGTGGGTTCTTTATCCGACCCAATGGACAGTAAATCTGATGCATTTCTCAAAAAATCATGGGAAGCCTGTGTTACTGCATTTAAACCAGCAATCTCAGCTACATGTACTAGTAGATCCATGTTGGTCTGGCTGGATCAACTAGATCAAAACATCAGAAGTGGCATTTCCAGAGAGAAGTTGCGAGCCTCTATTCCATTGATTAAGGGGGCTGCGGCATTTATATCTGATGCCTCAATAGACTCTCTCCGCCTGGCGGCTAGATCAGCTAACCTCTCTAATACGGCTCGTCGAGCATTATGGCTAAAGAACTGGAAGGGAGACTCACAGTCCAGGGCTAAGTTGTGTGCCATACCCTGCCAGGGTGAGTACCTCTTTGGAGCTGTCCTGGATGACATCAGGGGCGGATTATCAGAGGGTCAATATGGGCGGTAGCCCAGGGCCCAGTGGTCTGGGGGGGCCCTGGGCTACCGCACAGATTGACCTTCTGATGAACATCTGTGAATGCCGCCGCCGCCGGCATTTATGTGCCCCTGCCGTAACCGGTGGGCAGAGAGAGGGGGCCCGCACCGGGCCCCGTCCGGCGCTGCGGCGGTTTCCTATTGATGTGCGGGCGCGCGCCCGCACGTCAATAGTTAACAACAGCCGCCAGCCAATTGGAGGCTGGCGGCTGATGTCGGCCGCAGGCGCACACGTCGCCGGCGTCTGACGTCATTGTCAGTCGCCGGCGAGTGTGCTCTGTTGGAGGGAGCTCGTCGCTGGAGCGAGGACAGGTGAGGAGTTTTTTTTTTTTTTTTTTATAACGGTGGACACACTGAGGGCAATGCTGGAGGACACTGGGGCAGATTACTGGAGGACACTGGGGCAGATTGCTGGAGGACACTGGGGCAGATTGCTGGAGGACACTGGGGCAATGCTGGAGGACACGGGCAATGCTGGAGGACACTGGGGCAGATTGCTGGAGGACACTGGGGCAATGCTGGAGGACACTGGGGCAATGCTGGAGGACACTGGGGCAATGCTGGAGGACACTGGGGCAGATGGCTGGAGGACACTGGGGCAGATGGCTGGAGGACACTGGGGCAGATGGCTGGAGGACACTGGGGCAGATGGCTGGAGGACACTGGGGCAATGCTGGAGGACACTGGGGCAATGCTGGAGGACACTGGGGCAGATTGCTGGAGGACACTGGGGCAGATTGCTGGAGGACACTGGGGCAGATTGCTGGAGGACACTGGGGCAGATTGCTGGAGGACACTGGGGTAATGCTGGAGGACACGGGCAATGCTGGAGGACACTGGGGCAGATTGCTGGAGGACACTGGGGCAGATTGCTGGAGGACACTGGGGCAATGCTGGAGGACACTGGGGCAATGCTGGAGGACACTGGGGCAGATTGCTGGAGGACACTGGGGCAATGCTGGAGGACACTGGGGCAGATTGCTGGAGGACACTGGGGCAATGCTGGAGGACACTGGGGCAATGCTGGAGGACACTGGGGCAATGCTGGAGGACACTGGGGCAGATGGCTGGAGGACACTGGGGCAGATGGCTGGAGGACACTGGGGCAGATGGCTGGAGGACACTGGGGCAATGCTGGAGGACACTGGGGCAATGCTGGAGGACACTGGGGCAATGCTGGAGGACACTGGCAGATGGCTGGAGGACACTGGGGCAGATGGCTGGAGGACACTGGGGCAGATGGCTGGAGGACACTGGGGCAATGCTGGAGGACACTGAGGCAGATTGCTGGAGACACTGGGGCAATGCTGGATGACACTGGGGCAGATTGCTGGAGGACACTGGGGCAATGCTGGAGGACACTGGGGCAATGCTGGAGGACACTGGGGCAGATTGCTGGAGGACACTGGGGCAATCCTGGAGACACTGGACATACTGGGGGAAATGCTGGACATACTGGGGCAGATTGCTGGACACACTGGTGGTAATATTCTGGACACACTGTCTGGGGGCAATGCTGGACGCACTGGGGCAGATTGCTGGACACACTGGGGGCAATATGCTGGACACACTGGGGGTAATATGCTGGACACACTGGGGCAGATTGCTGGACACACTGGGGCAGATTGCTGGACACACTGGGGGCAATGCTGGACACACTGGGGGCAATATGCTGGAGACACTGGGGCAGATTGCTGGACACTGGGGCAATATGCTGGACATACTGGGGCAGATTGCTGGACACAATGGGGGCAGGACTGGAGGCATGGGCAGAATGTAGACACGGGGCATGATTGGAGACACGGGGCAGAATTAAAGACATGGGGCAGGATTGGATCATGGGGCAGGATGGATACGATGGAGACATATGGGGCAGGATGTGGAGATCATATGGGGTAGAATGGATACTCATGAGGGCAGGATGCGAGAGCATATGGCTGGAGCCAGGAATGAGACACACAGGGCCAGGATGTGGAATATTATTACCATAGGGGCTAATTAAGGGATATTATTACTGCAGTGATGTATTTATTTTATTTTTTGAGTATACTGTTTTAAATGGGGGTCGGTCCTGTTACTGTGCAGAGTGACACTATATCGCCTTTTTTTCTTCATGTGGTGTAATGTAGAAGTTGTGAAAAATTAAGTAATGTGTTCTGCAAGCAGAGCTCAAGATAACTGTGTTATTTCCTGCAGAAACGAGTCCTGGCTGGAAGAAATGATGACGGTCTGTGCTGGCTGAAAGATGAAGGACTTCACCTAGAGACGTCACTGGTGAGTCAGTGTTACCTATACACTGACACTATACACTGTATACTATATAGAGCTCCTGTGTATAATACCACCAGTGATCTCTGTATTACCTCTACACAGACACTGCATACTAAGTACAGATCTCCTGTGAATACTGGCACTTATGGTGATATTATTGTGTTGTTGTTTTTTACTGATCAGTATTGTAGTATTCAGTCACTATGTGGTGATAATATGTGGTCTGGAAATGGTGTTGTGGTATTTGTCCCTTGTATGTGCTATTTGGTCACCAAGTGGTGGTAATACAGGTCCTTCTCAAAAAATTAGCATATAGTGTTAAATTTCATTATTTACCATAATGTAATGATTACAATTAAACTTTCATATATTATAGATTCATTATCCACCAACTGAAATTTGTCAGGTCTTTTATTGTTTTAATACTGATGATTTTGGCATACAACTCCTGATAACCCAAAAAACCTGTCTCAGTAAATTAGCATATTTCACCCATCCAATGAAATAAAAGTGTTTTTTAATAACAAACAAAAAAACCATCAAATAATAATGTTCAGTTATGCACTCAATACTTGGTCGGGAATCCTTTGGCAGAAATGACTGCTTCAATGCGGCGTGGCATGGAGGCAATCAGCCTGTGACACTGCTGAGATGTTATGGAGGCCCAGGATGCTTCAATAGCGGCCTTAAGCTCATCCAGAGTGTTGGGTCTTGCGTCTCTCAACTTTCTCTTCACAATATCCCACAGATTCTCTATGGGGTTCAGGTCAGGAGAGTTGGCAGGCCAATTGAGCACTGTAATACCATGGTCAGTAAACCATTTACCAGTGGTTTTGGCACTGTGAGCAGGTGCCAGGTCGTGCTGAAAAATGAAATCTTCATCTCCATAAAGCATTTCAGCCGATGGAAGCATGAAGTGCTCCAAAATCTCCTGATAGCTAGCTGCATTGACCCTGCCCTTGATGAAACACAGTGGACCAACACCAGCAGCTGACATGGCACCCCACACCATCACTGACTGTGGGTACTTGACACTGGACTTCAGGCATTTTGGCATTTCCTTCTCCCCAGTCTTCCTCCAGACTCTGGCACCTTGATTTCCGAATGACATGCAAAATTTGCTTTCATCAGAAAAAAGTACTTGGGACCACTTAGCAACAGTCCAGTGCTGCTTCTCTGTAGCCCAGGTCAGGCGCCTCTGCCGCTGTTTATGGTTCAAAAGTGGCTTTACCTGGGGAATGCGGCACCAGTAGCCCATTTCCTGCACACGCCTGTGCACGGTGGCTCTGGATGTTTCCACACCAGACTCAGTCCACTGCTTCCTCAGGTTCCCCAAGGTCTGGAATCGGTCCTTCTCCACAATCTTCCTCAGGGTCCGGTCTCCTCTTCTCGTTGTACAGCGTTTTCTGCCACATTGTTTCCTTCCAACAGACTTACCATTGAGGTGCCTTGATACAGCACTCTGGGAACAGCCTATTTGTTGAGAAATTTCTTTCTGGGTCTTACCCTCTTGCTTGAGGGTGTCAATGATGGCCTTCTTGACATCTGTCAGGTCGCTAGTCTTACCCATGATGGGGGTTTTGAGTAATAAACCAGGCAGGGAGTTTATAAAAGCCTCAGGTATCTTTTGCATGTGTTTAGAGTTAATTAGTTGATTCAGAAGATTAGGGTAATAGGTCGTTTAGAGAACCTTTTCTTGATATGCTAATTTATTGAGACAGGTTTTTTGGGTTATCAGGAGTTGTATGCCAAAATCATCAGTATTAAAACAATAAAAGACCTGACAAATTTCAGTTGGTGGATAATGAATCTATAATATATGAAAGTTTAATTGTAATCATTACATTATGGTAAATAATGAAATTTAACACTATATGCTAATTTTTTGAGAAGGACCTGTATGTGGTCTTGAAATGGTGCGGTGGTATTTGTTCCTTGTATGTGATATTATTCGATCACTGTGGTTGTAATTTGTGGTCTGGTCATGGCGCGGTGGTATTTGTTCCTTGTATGTGATATTATTCGATCACTGTGGTTGTAATTTGTGGTCTGGTCATGGTGCGGTGGTATTTGTTCCTTGTATGTGATATTATTGGTCAAAATATACCTAAATTGTATTGCAGATTCTAACAAATATTTAATAGGTTACAGTAGAGTAGGGCCCGGCCATTTTTCTGGAATAATCTGGTTCGGGTATAGCATGACCCCCGTCACATGACCCCCGTCATATGACCCCCGTCACATGACCCCCGTCACATGACCCCGGTCACATGACCCCCGTCACATGACCCGGGGGGGGGGCCCACAGTGTCTGAACAGCCCAGGGCCCTGGCTACCCTTAATCCACCCCTGGATGACATACTCACTAAGGCAGGCGAAAGGAAAAAGGGGTTTCCTAATCCCTTTATTCCTTCCTACAGAAGGGTGTTCAGGAAGCCACCATTTGGAAGGAAAGGAGGCTTTAAAGACCGCTGGAGTAACAGGGAGTTCAGGCAGAAGGGCAATCTGTTCAATAAGCGTCCCTTCAGACCAGCGGATAAGTTCCGTGAACCCTATTCCACCAGTGGGCGGTAGACTACTACAATTTGTTGAACAGTGGAAAGAGATAACGGCCAATACATGGGCCTTAAATTTAATTTCGTCAGGTCTCACCTTAGACCTCATCCGGACGCCTCCGGATTCTTTTCTTCTTACATCCCTAAAATCCAGGCTGCAGCAAGAAGCACTGGAAACTGAAATCAAGTCTCTTTTGTCCAAACAAGTATTAATAAAAGTTCCACCATCTGAAATAGGAAAGGGCTTTTATTCTCCCTTATTTCTAATAACTAAGCCTGATGGGTCCTTTAGGACTATATTTAATTTGAGGAAGTTGAACACCTTCATAAGACCTAAAGCCTTTAAAATGGAGTCCATTCGGTCAGCCATTAAAAATCTATTTCCCAACTGTTACATGGTGGTGCTGGATCTTAAGGATGCTTACTACCATCTGCCTACACACCGGTTACACCAGCAGTTTCTTAGAGTAGCAGTGGTATTAGATGGTCAGGTTTGTCATCTGCAATACAGGGCAATGCCCTTTGGCCTATCTATGGCTCCAAGAGTGTTCACTAAATTATTGTTGGAAGTAATGTCATTTTTGCGGTTAAAGGACACACTAGTCATCCCGTATCTAGATGATCTACTAATAGTGGGAAAAGACTCCCTACAGTGTGAACAAAGATTAGAGGAGGTAGCTTTTTCCTTACAATCTCTTGGCTGGATTTTTAATTGGGAGAAATCCAGACTCCGGTGTTATGTTTGCTAATGACAGGTGTTATGAAGGCAATCCAGAAACACAGTGTGCTTAGCGATCAGAGCGCACACAGTGATCTGACAAATACCCAAAAATACAAGAACGAGCTCTGAGACGTGGAAACTCTGTAGACTGCACACCTGATCCTATCCTAAACACAACTAAAAGTGGCTGTGGATTGCGCCTAACAACTACCTAGGCAACTCGGCACAGCCTAAGAAACTAGCTAGCCTGAAGATAGAAAAATAGGCCTGACTTGCCCCAGAGAAATTCCCCAAAGGAAAAGGCAGCCCCCCACATATAATGACTGTGAGTAAGATGAAAAGACAAAACGTAGGGATGAAATAGATTCAGCAAAGTGGGGCCCGATATTCTAGGACAGAGCGAGGACAGTAAAGCGAACTTTGCAGTCTAAAAAAAACCCACCGTGCCGAACTAACGGCACGGAGGTACACCCTTTGCGTCTCAGAGCTTCCAGCAAAACCAAAGACAAGCTGGACAGAAAAAAAGCAACAAAAAAGCAAAAAGCACTTAGCTATACAGAGCAGCAGGTCACAGGAACAATCAGGAGAAGCTCAGATCCAACACTGAAACATTGACAAGGAGCAAGGATAGCAGCATCAGGCGGAGTTAAGTAATGAAGCAGTTAACGAGCTCACCAGAACACCTGAGGGAGGAAGCTCAGAAGCTGCAGTACCACTTGTGACCACAGGAGTGAATTCAGCCACAGAATTCACAACACTCCGGCCTGTTACATGTCAGAAGTTCCTTGGTCTCCTTTTAGATTCGGTTGATCAAGTATGTTGGCTGCCAGATAGTAAAAAAACCTCCATAATTGATAAAGTGAACTTAGCAATCAATAGGCGTAGTATGACTTTGAGAAGTGCCATGTCATTGCTAGGGTATTTAACTTCTTGTATTCCTGCAGTTGAGTGGGCACAGTTTCATACCAGGCAGCTGCAGAGATTTATATTACAAGAGAGTATTGAAAATCAGGGACGTTTAGATCAGATAGTTTTTCTGCCGTCAGAAGTGGTACACTCCCTTACATGGTGGTTGGATTTGGAAAATCTGTCAAAAGGAGTCCTATGGGTAATCACTCCTTCAAATATAGTTACCACAGATGCTAGTCCTGAAGGTTGGGAAGCACATTTTCGGGATCAGATGGTTCAGGGTCTCTGGTCCAGATCAGAGTATAGTAATTCTTCTAATGTTAAAGAATTGAGAGCTATATATTATTCCCTGCTCCACTTTCTTCCTCAGCTGTGAGACTCTCACACAAGGGTCCTCTCCGACAACACCTCTGCGGTGGCCTATCTAAACCGTCAAGGAGGTACACGGTCAGACACTCTTATGGAGGTGGCATCAGACATCATAATGTTAGCCGAAAGTCATCTGTTATCCTTGTCAGCGGTACACATAAGAGGCATAGACAACTTTCAGGCCGATTTCCTCAGTCGTCATACTCTTCATCAAGGGGAATGGATGCTCAACAGGAAGATTTTCAAAATGATAACAGCTCGATGGGGCATGCCTCAAATAGACTTGTTCTCAACAAGATCCAATTGACAGGTCGGGATGTTTGCCTCCCTATGCAGGCTAGACAATCCAGACATATTAGATGCCCTTCAGGTACTATGGACATTCGACCTGGCATACGCATTTCCCCCATGGAATCTATTGCCCATGGTGATAAGAAAGATAAGAGAGGAAGGGGCAAGAGTTCTGTTGATAGCCCCCTTTTGGCCCAAGAGGCCATGGTTTTCATGGCTCAGAGCCATGTCGGTTACAGACCCGTGGATTCTGCCTCTGGCCGACAACATGCTGTCTCAAGGTCCGTTTTTCCATCCTCTGGTGAAGGGCATGAACTTAACTGCCTGGAATTTGAGAGGCAGTTACTAAGTAGGAGGGGGTTTTCTAGTGGATTGATAGATACCCTTATGAAGAGTAGAAAGCCTTCTACCACCAAAATTTATGTTAGGATCTGGAAAAAATTTCTTCAGTTTCACACTACACAAATTTCTTCAGAGGTGCCTATATTTTCAATACTGGAGTTTTTGCAAAAAGGACTAGAATTGGGACTTTCGGTTAATACTTTGAAAGTTCAGGTTTCAGCGTTAGGGGCCCTCTTCAGTTATGATATCGCAGGTGATAGATGGATATCCCGTTTTATATCTGCATGTGAATGGTCGAAACCAATAAATATTCCACAGGTGCCCCAGTGGGATCTATCTTTGGTCCTGGATGCATTGACACAAAGCCCGAGTGGGGAGGCCGAGTCAGATGTCTCTCAGTTATCAGGTTCATCAGATGAAGAGGACTATGTCTGCTTCCCTACTGATGGCATAAATAACCTGGTTAAATCAGTAAGGAGTACTATGGGGGTTTCAGAATTAAAAGAGCCTCAGACTCAGCAGGAGATGATGTTCGCGGGTCTTTCTCAGCGAAAGGGCCATGTGTTTCCAGTAAACCAGGCTATAAAAGACCTTGTCAAGAAAGAATGGAGTAAGGGTCAAAAGGGGTTTGTGCCAGTGTCCTGTAAGAGACGCTACCCCTTTGATGACGAGGACTTGGCCACCTGGGCTAAGGTACCAAAAGTTGATGTAGCATCTACCGCTCACCGTTCCTCTTTGCCAGTAGAGGATGTGGGTTCTTTATCCGACCCAATGGACAGTAAATCTGATGCATTTCTCAAAAAATCATGGGAAGCCTGTGTTACTGCATTTAAACCAGCAATCTCAGCTACATGTACTAGTAGATCCATGTTGGTCTGGCTGGATCAACTAGATCAAAACATCAGAAGTGGCATTTCCAGAGAGAAGTTGCGAGCCTCTATTCCATTGATTAAGGGGGCTGCGGCATTTATATCTGATGCCTCAATAGACTCTCTCCGCCTGGCGGCTAGATCAGCTAACCTCTCTAATACGGCTCGTCGAGCATTATGGCTAAAGAACTGGAAGGGAGACTCACAGTCCAGGGCTAAGTTGTGTGCCATACCCTGCCAGGGTGAGTACCTCTTTGGAGCTGTCCTGGATGACATCAGGGGCGGATTATCAGAGGGTCAATATGGGCGGTAGCCCAGGGCCCAGTGGTCTGGGGGGGCCCTGGGCTACCGCACAGATTGACCTTCTGATGAACATCTGTGAATGCCGCCGCCGCCGGCATTTATGTGCCCCTGCCGTAACCGGTGGGCAGAGAGAGGGGGCCCGCACCGGGCCCCGTCCGGCGCTGCGGCGGTTTCCTATTGATGTGCGGGCGCGCGCCCGCACGTCAATAGTTAACAACAGCCGCCAGCCAATTGGAGGCTGGCGGCTGATGTCGGCCGCAGGCGCACACGTCGCCGGCGTCTGACGTCATTGTCAGTCGCCGGCGAGTGTGCTCTGTTGGAGGGAGCTCGTCGCTGGAGCGAGGACAGGTGAGGAGTTTTTTTTTTTTTTTTTTATAACGGTGGACACACTGAGGGCAATGCTGGAGGACACTGGGGCAGATTACTGGAGGACACTGGGGCAGATTGCTGGAGGACACTGGGGCAGATTGCTGGAGGACACTGGGGCAATGCTGGAGGACACGGGCAATGCTGGAGGACACTGGGGCAGATTGCTGGAGGACACTGGGGCAATGCTGGAGGACACTGGGGCAATGCTGGAGGACACTGGGGCAATGCTGGAGGACACTGGGGCAGATGGCTGGAGGACACTGGGGCAGATGGCTGGAGGACACTGGGGCAGATGGCTGGAGGACACTGGGGCAGATGGCTGGAGGACACTGGGGCAATGCTGGAGGACACTGGGGCAATGCTGGAGGACACTGGGGCAGATTGCTGGAGGACACTGGGGCAGATTGCTGGAGGACACTGGGGCAGATTGCTGGAGGACACTGGGGCAGATTGCTGGAGGACACTGGGGTAATGCTGGAGGACACGGGCAATGCTGGAGGACACTGGGGCAGATTGCTGGAGGACACTGGGGCAGATTGCTGGAGGACACTGGGGCAATGCTGGAGGACACTGGGGCAATGCTGGAGGACACTGGGGCAGATTGCTGGAGGACACTGGGGCAATGCTGGAGGACACTGGGGCAGATTGCTGGAGGACACTGGGGCAATGCTGGAGGACACTGGGGCAATGCTGGAGGACACTGGGGCAATGCTGGAGGACACTGGGGCAGATGGCTGGAGGACACTGGGGCAGATGGCTGGAGGACACTGGGGCAGATGGCTGGAGGACACTGGGGCAATGCTGGAGGACACTGGGGCAATGCTGGAGGACACTGGGGCAATGCTGGAGGACACTGGCAGATGGCTGGAGGACACTGGGGCAGATGGCTGGAGGACACTGGGGCAGATGGCTGGAGGACACTGGGGTAATGCTGGAGGACACTGAGGCAGATTGCTGGAGACACTGGGGCAATGCTGGATGACACTGGGGCAGATTGCTGGAGGACACTGGGGCAATGCTGGAGGACACTGGGGCAATGCTGGAGGACACTGGGGCAGATTGCTGGAGGACACTGGGGCAATCCTGGAGACACTGGACATACTGGGGGAAATGCTGGACATACTGGGGCAGATTGCTGGACACACTGGTGGTAATATTCTGGACACACTGTCTGGGGGCAATGCTGGACGCACTGGGGCAGATTGCTGGACACACTGGGGGCAATATGCTGGACACACTGGGGGTAATATGCTGGACACACTGGGGCAGATTGCTGGACACACTGGGGCAGATTGCTGGACACACTGGGGGCAATGCTGGACACACTGGGGGCAATATGCTGGAGACACTGGGGCAGATTGCTGGACACTGGGGCAATATGCTGGACATACTGGGGCAGATTGCTGGACACAATGGGGGCAGGACTGGAGGCATGGGCAGAATGTAGACACGGGGCATGATTGGAGACACGGGGCAGAATTAAAGACATGGGGCAGGATTGGATCATGGGGCAGGATGGATACGATGGAGACATATGGGGCAGGATGTGGAGATCATATGGGGTAGAATGGATACTCATGAGGGCAGGATGCGAGAGCATATGGCTGGAGCCAGGAATGAGACACACAGGGCCAGGATGTGGAATATTATTACCATAGGGGCTAATTAAGGGATATTATTACTGCAGTGATGTATTTATTTTATTTTTTGAGTATACTGTTTTAAATGGGGGTCGGTCCTGTTACTGTGCAGAGTGACACTATATCGCCTTTTTTTCTTCATGTGGTGTAATGTAGAAGTTGTGAAAAATTAAGTAATGTGTTCTGCAAGCAGAGCTCAAGATAACTGTGTTATTTCCTGCAGAAACGAGTCCTGGCTGGAAGAAATGATGACGGTCTGTGCTGGCTGAAAGATGAAGGACTTCACCTAGAGACGTCACTGGTGAGTCAGTGTTACCTATACACTGACACTATACACTGTATACTATATAGAGCTCCTGTGTATAATACCACCAGTGATCTCTGTATTACCTCTACACAGACACTGCATACTAAGTACAGATCTCCTGTGAATACTGGCACTTATGGTGATAGTATTGTGTTGTTGTTTTTTACTGATCAGTATTGTAGTATTCAGTCACTATGTGGTGATAATATGTGGTCTGGAAATGGTGTTGTGGTATTTGTCCCTTGTATGTGCTATTTGGTCACCAAGTGGTGGTAATACAGGTCCTTCTCAAAAAATTAGCATATAGTGTTAAATTTCATTATTTACCATAATGTAATGATTACAATTAAACTTTCATATATTATAGATTCATTATCCACCAACTGAAATTTGTCAGGTCTTTTATTGTTTTAATACTGATGATTTTGGCATACAACTCCTGATAACCCAAAAAACCTGTCTCAGTAAATTAGCATATTTCACCCATCCAATGAAATAAAAGTGTTTTTTAATAACAAACAAAAAAACCATCAAATAATAATGTTCAGTTATGCACTCAATACTTGGTCGGGAATCCTTTGGCAGAAATGACTGCTTCAATGCGGCGTGGCATGGAGGCAATCAGCCTGTGACACTGCTGAGATGTTATGGAGGCCCAGGATGCTTCAATAGCGGCCTTAAGCTCATCCAGAGTGTTGGGTCTTGCGTCTCTCAACTTTCTCTTCACAATATCCCACAGATTCTCTATGGGGTTCAGGTCAGGAGAGTTGGCAGGCCAATTGAGCACTGTAATACCATGGTCAGTAAACCATTTACCAGTGGTTTTGGCACTGTGAGCAGGTGCCAGGTCGTGCTGAAAAATGAAATCTTCATCTCCATAAAGCATTTCAGCCGATGGAAGCATGAAGTGCTCCAAAATCTCCTGATAGCTAGCTGCATTGACCCTGCCCTTGATGAAACACAGTGGACCAACACCAGCAGCTGACATGGCACCCCACACCATCACTGACTGTGGGTACTTGACACTGGACTTCAGGCATTTTGGCATTTCCTTCTCCCCAGTCTTCCTCCAGACTCTGGCACCTTGATTTCCGAATGACATGCAAAATTTGCTTTCATCAGAAAAAAGTACTTGGGACCACTTAGCAACAGTCCAGTGCTGCTTCTCTGTAGCCCAGGTCAGGCGCCTCTGCCGCTGTTTATGGTTCAAAAGTGGCTTTACCTGGGGAATGCGGCACCAGTAGCCCATTTCCTGCACACGCCTGTGCACGGTGGCTCTGGATGTTTCCACACCAGACTCAGTCCACTGCTTCCTCAGGTTCCCCAAGGTCTGGAATCGGTCCTTCTCCACAATCTTCCTCAGGGTCCGGTCTCCTCTTCTCGTTGTACAGCGTTTTCTGCCACATTGTTTCCTTCCAACAGACTTACCATTGAGGTGCCTTGATACAGCACTCTGGGAACAGCCTATTTGTTGAGAAATTTCTTTCTGGGTCTTACCCTCTTGCTTGAGGGTGTCAATGATGGCCTTCTTGACATCTGTCAGGTCGCTAGTCTTACCCATGATGGGGGTTTTGAGTAATAAACCAGGCAGGGAGTTTATAAAAGCCTCAGGTATCTTTTGCATGTGTTTAGAGTTAATTAGTTGATTCAGAAGATTAGGGTAATAGGTCGTTTAGAGAACCTTTTCTTGATATGCTAATTTATTGAGACAGGTTTTTTGGGTTATCAGGAGTTGTATGCCAAAATCATCAGTATTAAAACAATAAAAGACCTGACAAATTTCAGTTGGTGGATAATGAATCTATAATATATGAAAGTTTAATTGTAATCATTACATTATGGTAAATAATGAAATTTAACACTATATGCTAATTTTTTGAGAAGGACCTGTATGTGGTCTTGAAATGGTGCGGTGGTATTTGTTCCTTGTATGTGATATTATTCGATCACTGTGGTTGTAATTTGTGGTCTGGTCATGGCGCGGTGGTATTTGTTCCTTGTATGTGATATTATTCGATCACTGTGGTTGTAATTTGTGGTCTGGTCATGGTGCGGTGGTATTTGTTCCTTGTATGTGATATTATTGGTCAAAATATACCTAAATTGTATTGCAGATTCTAACAAATATTTAATAGGTTACAGTAGAGTAGGGCCCGGCCATTTTTCTGGAATAATCTGGTTCGGGTATAGCATGACCCCCGTCACATGACCCCCGTCATATGACCCCCGTCACATGACCCCCGTCACATGACCCCGGTCACATGACCCCCGTCACATGACCCGGGGGGGGGGCCCACAGTGTCTGAACAGCCCAGGGCCCTGGCTACCCTTAATCCACCCCTGGATGACATACTCACTAAGGCAGGCGAAAGGAAAAAGGGGTTTCCTAATCCCTTTATTCCTTCCTACAGAAGGGTGTTCAGGAAGCCACCATTTGGAAGGAAAGGAGGCTTTAAAGACCGCTGGAGTAACAGGGAGTTCAGGCAGAAGGGCAATCTGTTCAATAAGCGTCCCTTCAGACCAGCGGATAAGTTCCGTGAACCCTATTCCACCAGTGGGCGGTAGACTACTACAATTTGTTGAACAGTGGAAAGAGATAACGGCCAATACATGGGCCTTAAATTTAATTTCGTCAGGTCTCACCTTAGACCTCATCCGGACGCCTCCGGATTCTTTTCTTCTTACATCCCTAAAATCCAGGCTGCAGCAAGAAGCACTGGAAACTGAAATCAAGTCTCTTTTGTCCAAACAAGTATTAATAAAAGTTCCACCATCTGAAATAGGAAAGGGCTTTTATTCTCCCTTATTTCTAATAACTAAGCCTGATGGGTCCTTTAGGACTATATTTAATTTGAGGAAGTTGAACACCTTCATAAGACCTAAAGCCTTTAAAATGGAGTCCATTCGGTCAGCCATTAAAAATCTATTTCCCAACTGTTACATGGTGGTGCTGGATCTTAAGGATGCTTACTACCATCTGCCTACACACCGGTTACACCAGCAGTTTCTTAGAGTAGCAGTGGTATTAGATGGTCAGGTTTGTCATCTGCAATACAGGGCAATGCCCTTTGGCCTATCTATGGCTCCAAGAGTGTTCACTAAATTATTGTTGGAAGTAATGTCATTTTTGCGGTTAAAGGACACACTAGTCATCCCGTATCTAGATGATCTACTAATAGTGGGAAAAGACTCCCTACAGTGTGAACAAAGATTAGAGGAGGTAGCTTTTTCCTTACAATCTCTTGGCTGGATTTTTAATTGGGAGAAATCCAGACTCCGGTGTTATGTTTGCTAATGACAGGTGTTATGAAGGCAATCCAGAAACACAGTGTGCTTAGCGATCAGAGCGCACACAGTGATCTGACAAATACCCAAAAATACAAGAACGAGCTCTGAGACGTGGAAACTCTGTAGACTGCACACCTGATCCTATCCTAAACACAACTAAAAGTGGCTGTGGATTGCGCCTAACAACTACCTAGGCAACTCGGCACAGCCTAAGAAACTAGCTAGCCTGAAGATAGAAAAATAGGCCTGACTTGCCCCAGAGAAATTCCCCAAAGGAAAAGGCAGCCCCCCACATATAATGACTGTGAGTAAGATGAAAAGACAAAACGTAGGGATGAAATAGATTCAGCAAAGTGGGGCCCGATATTCTAGGACAGAGCGAGGACAGTAAAGCGAACTTTGCAGTCTAAAAAAAACCCACCGTGCCGAACTAACGGCACGGAGGTACACCCTTTGCGTCTCAGAGCTTCCAGCAAAACCAAAGACAAGCTGGACAGAAAAAAAGCAACAAAAAAGCAAAAAGCACTTAGCTATACAGAGCAGCAGGTCACAGGAACAATCAGGAGAAGCTCAGATCCAACACTGAAACATTGACAAGGAGCAAGGATAGCAGCATCAGGCGGAGTTAAGTAATGAAGCAGTTAACGAGCTCACCAGAACACCTGAGGGAGGAAGCTCAGAAGCTGCAGTACCACTTGTGACCACAGGAGTGAATTCAGCCACAGAATTCACAACACTCCGGCCTGTTACATGTCAGAAGTTCCTTGGTCTCCTTTTAGATTCGGTTGATCAAGTATGTTGGCTGCCAGATAGTAAAAAAACCTCCATAATTGATAAAGTGAACTTAGCAATCAATAGGCGTAGTATGACTTTGAGAAGTGCCATGTCATTGCTAGGGTATTTAACTTCTTGTATTCCTGCAGTTGAGTGGGCACAGTTTCATACCAGGCAGCTGCAGAGATTTATATTACAAGAGAGTATTGAAAATCAGGGACGTTTAGATCAGATAGTTTTTCTGCCGTCAGAAGTGGTACACTCCCTTACATGGTGGTTGGATTTGGAAAATCTGTCAAAAGGAGTCCTATGGGTAATCACTCCTTCAAATATAGTTACCACAGATGCTAGTCCTGAAGGTTGGGAAGCACATTTTCGGGATCAGATGGTTCAGGGTCTCTGGTCCAGATCAGAGTATAGTAATTCTTCTAATGTTAAAGAATTGAGAGCTATATATTATTCCCTGCTCCACTTTCTTCCTCAGCTGTGAGACTCTCACACAAGGGTCCTCTCCGACAACACCTCTGCGGTGGCCTATCTAAACCGTCAAGGAGGTACACGGTCAGACACTCTTATGGAGGTGGCATCAGACATCATAATGTTAGCCGAAAGTCATCTGTTATCCTTGTCAGCGGTACACATAAGAGGCATAGACAACTTTCAGGCCGATTTCCTCAGTCGTCATACTCTTCATCAAGGGGAATGGATGCTCAACAGGAAGATTTTCAAAATGATAACAGCTCGATGGGGCATGCCTCAAATAGACTTGTTCTCAACAAGATCCAATTGACAGGTCGGGATGTTTGCCTCCCTATGCAGGCTAGACAATCCAGACATATTAGATGCCCTTCAGGTACTATGGACATTCGACCTGGCATACGCATTTCCCCCATGGAATCTATTGCCCATGGTGATAAGAAAGATAAGAGAGGAAGGGGCAAGAGTTCTGTTGATAGCCCCCTTTTGGCCCAAGAGGCCATGGTTTTCATGGCTCAGAGCCATGTCGGTTACAGACCCGTGGATTCTGCCTCTGGCCGACAACATGCTGTCTCAAGGTCCGTTTTTCCATCCTCTGGTGAAGGGCATGAACTTAACTGCCTGGAATTTGAGAGGCAGTTACTAAGTAGGAGGGGGTTTTCTAGTGGATTGATAGATACCCTTATGAAGAGTAGAAAGCCTTCTACCACCAAAATTTATGTTAGGATCTGGAAAAAATTTCTTCAGTTTCACACTACACAAATTTCTTCAGAGGTGCCTATATTTTCAATACTGGAGTTTTTGCAAAAAGGACTAGAATTGGGACTTTCGGTTAATACTTTGAAAGTTCAGGTTTCAGCGTTAGGGGCCCTCTTCAGTTATGATATCGCAGGTGATAGATGGATATCCCGTTTTATATCTGCATGTGAATGGTCGAAACCAATAAATATTCCACAGGTGCCCCAGTGGGATCTATCTTTGGTCCTGGATGCATTGACACAAAGCCCGTTTGAGCCTATTCATGCAGCCTCATTAAAGAACATTTCGTTGAAAGCAATATTATTAGTAGCTTTGGTATCAGCTAGAAGAGTGAGTGATCTGCAGGCGTTGTCAATCGATCCTCCATACTTATCTATAACACCTGATAGAATAGTTTTGAAAACAGACCCATGTTACCTACCTAAGGTGGCCACTAGTTTTCATAGATCCCAAGAGATCCTATTACCTACCTTTTATAAAGACCACTCAACCCCAGAGGAAGTAAGACTTCATACCCTAGACGTAAAAAGGACTATTCTGGCCTATTTAGAGAGAACTAGGGACTGGAGGAAGAGTAGGGCCCTGTTTGTGTCTTCAGGGTAAAACCAAAGGATCCAGAGTCACGAAGGGGACGTTATCTCGTTGGATCAGAGAAGCCATAATCTTGGCCTATAGGGCAAAAGGAAGAGATCCTCCAATGCATGTGGGGGAACATTCTACAAGGGCCGTGTCAACTTCCTGGGCAGAAAGGGCGAACGTGCCAATAGAGCTTATATGTAAGGCCGCAACTTGGGCTTCACCGGGCACCTTTTATAGGCACTATAGATTAGACCTATCTGCGGCTTCTGATCTAACCTTTGGGGTTTTGGTTCTTGACTCAGTTAACCCACCCAATCTATAGTCTCTGAAAATCTCTCGTGGGTGCTGTCGTGGCGAATGGAAAATACCGGATTACTCACCGGTAATGCTCTTTTATAGAGCCCACGACAGCACCCATTCACATCCCTCCCTTTTCTTTATATAGTTGCACGTGGTGCTTTTTTGGTGAGGTGTAAATATTAGAAGGATATAGTATAAGGTTGTAAATATGTATATATGTATATATACCTGAACCTATTAACTAAAACCTGGCGGCGGTTCCTCCTATTCTCTGTAAAACAACTGAGGAGCGAGGGGGGCAGCCCCTTTTATCTCTCTGTAGGTTTCCTGTTCCTAGGGGCGGATCCCCTCTCTCGTGGGTGCTGTCGTGGGCTCTATAAAAGAGCATTACCGGTGAGTAATCCGGTATTTCTGTTGACAGGTTCCCTTTTAAATAAGTATAACATGCTCCATATCGTTCTTTAACTAATAGATGAACAGAAACGCTACATTATTTACAAAATGTGGATAAGACTTCAGCATGTCCTACATTCTCTTCGTAGCTCTTTGGCCTTCAACATCAAGAGATGTGAAGAATATCATAACATTTACAAAAGTAAAACAATTATTTCAAAACATTTACAATTTTTTAAACAATTTATTTCTCGTATCCATTTTAAGGGAATTTGTAGACTGGTATTAAAGATAATGGCAAAATTTGATTATGTAATGAGCAAGATTATGATCTTAAAATGATGTGAATTAGGCTGAAGAGTAACATTGTCCTAAAATATGCTCAGAGTCATATCATATCTTCTATACTTAAATGGCCTTGTTAAGCATTCATTAATGAAGATTGCTTATTGTTCCTTATTTTTAAGCTTTCCATTTCTAGCTTCTTCACGTAGGTCTTCCTATCTTTTTTTCCTGTTTGTATACTTTTCTATATAACAAAGTTTACGAGTAATATTGGCCATTCATCAGTGGTTTAGTTTTAGACTATTATATGTTTCTTAAAAGGAATGCTATATCTGATAAAAAGCTACAGATACTGTCAGGTAAAGTTATTATGTGCCATTATTGGGTATTTATGGTTTTACTTAATGCTAAAATATAATAATACCTTACTGTCCCTTGTAATTGAGCTCAAATTTTGATTGTTTGAAACAAAATATTTCTCTACAATGGCGGCAATACAAGCTAAGGTTATGAACAAATTCAGAATTCTTGCAAAAAGCAAATTGCTTGCATAGCATTTGGTAATGAGGAGGAAATGTCTTTCTAGATTTTTAACCCATTCTTGACATCCATTGTACATGGACAGCACATGTCGGGTGTCAGGAGCTGAGCGCGCACTTAACTTGGCAAATGGTGGCTGTAAGGCTGCAAGGCTCATGTCGCTGTTGTTAAATCTGTAATAGGAGAAATTAAGATGCCTATTCCCAGGGTCATGTCATTTTGGATGATATACACCCCTGATCCCCCGTGACGTTCTCACAAAGTGCCAATGGGTTGTTATGGCAGCCGCAGATCTGCTGAACACTCCAATGGCTGCCATCCTAGTACTCTTGTGAAGGCCAGGCAAAGACTGAGCTTCATAGGAAACTGTGAAAAAAGTGTAAAATCCGGTAACTGCAAAATTAATTAAATAATCACATTTATTTGTAGATTAAAACATGAAAAAGTAAAATTTATTTTAAAAATATGTTAGCTCAACGGTCGACGCCTTTCGAGCTCCACTAGGTCTTAATCATGCTTTCTGCACAGGCTAGGACTCAATCCATGTTATGATGTCATAGCTTCAAGACTTGCACTGCCACACGTGAAATAGGGCTAGTCATGTCATGATGTCGGAAGGTGCATCGAGGCCTAGATGACGCCAGTAGCACAGGTGAAAAGTGAAGAGGAGACTGGTGTCATGGCAAAGTGGGAGGAGTGGCAGAGAGCTGCACTGACCGGGAAAAGGCGAGGAGCGAAATTAGTACAAATTCTTATTGTTTTGTAACCCCTTCCATGGCCATTCAGATACTTACAAGTCAACAAACCTCAGAACATAATAAGGGGCTTTTTTAATGGCAATCAGGGTTCATGTGATTCACATCATTTCTAAATTGTCTTCAAGTGAATCTATCAAATTAAAATTTGAATTTTGGCAGGTTCACGCTTCTCTAATGTAAGAAATACGCTTAATTGCCTTGTTCATTAATTAAATGGTTTTCCCATTTTTTTTTTTTACTTGATGGGACATCCTGTTTAACAATTTGCCACTACAACTTTTAATGAACATGGTATAAAACTGCAAAAATAAAATGTATATGTAGCTATTAAATTGTGCTAGGTACAGATTTCTAGATTATAAATGTTGGAAAAAAAGATTTGTTACATTATTTGTGATCATGACACAGGGTGGGTGATGGGTGTCTTGTTTGCTTGTGATACCAACAATGATGAGTAGGCAGACATAGATAACAAAGAAAGCTATAGAGATATCTCATGCACATAGCCATGCTCTGGCCAGTATAGCCACTAACTGACTAGGGATACAGACAAGGGATTCATTGCGTGTGACTTCACACCTAGCGAAAACAGCGACCTCTGGTGGTCGAAGTACTGCACTTCTACTCATTTTGGAAATCTTCAGTTTCCTTTGTCAGGCATTAAGAAGACTCAGATGTCTTCCCTTATTTATGTCCATTCCTGTACCTGTGTGGATATCTTAGCTTTTAACCCTTTGTGTAGTCCTTTTGAATAATCTTGGTTATGTTCTGATTTTGAGCTGTCATTTCCAACTTTATTTATCCCAGAAATGACCTTAAATGGAGTATGTCAGCAGGTTTTTTCTATTTAATCTGAGAGCAGGCAAGAAAGCCTGATTCCAGAGATATATCACTTACTGGGCTGTTTGGTGTAATCCAGGGTAGTAAGATTTTTCAAAAGGACTACACAAAGGGTTGATTGCTGAGATATACATGCAGGTGCAGGAACAGACATGAATAAAAGAGGACACCTGAGTCATCTTACTCTTTGATGAAGGAAAGTGAAGATTTCCAAAACGCATAAGAGAAGTGCAGTACTCCGACCACAAGTCGCTGTTTTCACATAGTGTGATAAATAATAACTCACTGTCACTTTCACACAGAAAGCTAGTGTGTACAGATGGAAACTAAATCTAGCCATATCTATACATAACAGATAACGTTGCACTCTGTGGTGCTATAGCAAGTAAACATGAAATATATGAAATTTGAATTGCATTACTGCTCTAGATTATAAGAAAAAAATGAAGATGCTTAGCACATAGTTTGGCCAATTCATGTGTGCCTAGCAGTCAAAGACAAGGCAATGTCATGACTTTGTTGTGGTGTGTTACAGGACCAGAAGCTCCTTCCCTATTCCCAATGGTAGGGCACCCTGGCTCGCCCTTTTCTCTGGATAACATCTGATATTGTAGATGCCGGGGCCACGTACCTTGCCTTAGCTCCTGAATCCACCCTTTGTCTGTACCCTTCCCCCACCCAGGAGAGTAGGGAGTTGAAATGTACCGTATTACACAAACCAAACTAACAAGGTAATACAAACGGGGAAAAAGAAAAATACCAGTCATACAAATATACTCACACAAACAACAGAGCTAAACACCAGCGAGTGGAAGATGGGGTGTAACCAAAGTAGGAGAAAGAAGGGAATTAGCATACAACCAAAACCTAGCAACAATCTCAGATAATTCCACCAAATGCCAAACAACAAACCACCATCTCCTAACCAAGCAGCATGAAGCTAGCTCTGGCAATGAGTGCTAGCCAGGGCCCAGAATATATCGGAGAGGGGAATGGCCAACAGTGAACAGCTGAGAGTATTAGCGCAGGAAAGCTTCCAAGAGCTCTCAACTGAGCAGATTAACTCCTGAATTGCTAAAAGAAACATGCACCATTTAATATGAAGTTGAAATTTTTATAAACAGTGCAGGATTATGAGAAATCAGATGCTGTGGTCTTCTTGCTCCTCTCTGTCATGGTAAACCCATGACAGGCGATCTCCAGTAGCTCTCCAGTAGCTGGGAACCTATCTAATGTGAATCCTCTTCTAGGCTGAAACCTGCATTTATGGGTAGGTTGGTCTCTGCTCCAAGTAATTAATTAAGTAAATAAGGCAGCACACTGCAGCGCTAGAACATACAAACTTGAAAAACGAAATTTGAACTGCATTACTGCACTAGAAATATGAAAAATGAGAGCGTTTAGCGCATAAAAATGGCCAATTTTATGTGTACCTGGTAGCCCCTTTACGGCATCTCTCTTATACCAGGTCCTACACTTGCCTTACCTCGCTGAGAATAAACGTCTCCATCTGAATGGGTGCATGTGAAACCTCTTCCTAGACTAAAATTCTCTCTCTCTGTGGAGGGGTATTGGACCTGCTGTAATTAAAACACCTGTGGCTAGGAGGCGGAGTGCACGATCAGAAGGCTAGAGAATGCATTTCAAAAACCTGACCGGCACATCCAAACATAGACTCAGTGTGAACAGGTGCTGAACCTAGAGTCGCCAACTCGTATATAGTTAAGTAAATAAGGCAGCACACTGCAGCGCTAGAACATACAAACTTGAAAAACGAAATTTGAACTGCATTACTGCACTAGAAATATGAAAAATGAGAGTGTTTAGCGCATAAAAATGGCCAATTTTATGTGTACACGGTAGCCCCTTTACGGCATCTCTCTTTTACCAGGTCCTACACTTTCCTTACCTCGCTGAGAATAAACGTCTCCATCTGAATGGGTGCATGTGAAACCTCTTCCTAGACTAAAATTCTCTCTCTCTGTGGAGGGTTATTGGACCTGCTGTAATTAAAACACCTGTGGCTAGGAGGCGGAGTGCACGATCAGAAGGCTAGAGAATGCATTTCAAAAACCTGACCGGCACATCCAAACATAGACTCAGTGTGAACAGGTGCTGAACCTAGAGTCGCCAACTCGTATATAGTTAAGTAAATAAGGCAGCACACTGCAGCGCCGGTCAGGTTTTTGAAATGCATTCTCTAGCCTTCTGATCGTGCACTACGCCTCCTAGAGAGAGAGAATTTTAGTCTAGGAAGAGGTTTCACATGCACCCATTCAGATGGAGACGTTTATTCTCAGCGAGGTAAGGCAAGTGTAGGACCTGGTATAAGAGAGATGCCGTAAAGGGGCTAACAGGTACACATAAAATTGGCCATTTTTATGCGCTAAACGCTCTCATTTTTCATATTTCTAGTGCAGTAATGCAGTTCAAATTTCGTTTTTCAAGTTTGTATGTTCTAGCGCTGCAGTGTGCTGCCTTATTTACTTAACTATATACGAGTTGGCGACTCTAGGTTCAGCACCTGTTCATACTGAGTCTATGTTTGGATGTGCCGGTCAGGTTTTTGAAATGCATTCTCTGCTCCAAGTAAAACCGCCACAGGCTGGAGGTTGGCGTGCTCAATGGGCCAATATACAAATAACAAAAATACTGACTGCCACTTCCAAACAGCAAGCTAGTGTGTAGAGGTGCAAACTAAGAGTATTCACATGGTGTGTTTTCACATAGTGTGATGTCACACCGTGGGATTACATCATCTGTATCCCAAGTCAGTTAGCCACTCTACTACTGTAGCTTTATTGCCTGACACTATCCAATACCCAATTGCAGCGCTGGGGTCCTTGGTTCAAATCCCACCAAGGACAACATCTGCAAGGAGTTTGTATCTTCTCTCCATGTTTGCATTGGTTTCCTCTGGGTTTTCTGTTTTCTTCCCACACTCCAAAGACATACTGATAGGGAATTTAGATTGTGAGCCCCAATGGGGACAGCGATGATAATGTCTGGAAAGTGCTGTGAAAGTAATGGTGCTAAATAAGTGAGTAAAATAAATGAATAAGAAAAAAATATGGTTTGTTCGTTTTACTAGTTATGCTTGATTTGGACCCCAGTACACAAAAATCTTTTAACACCTTTCTGCCAGCTGACGGAATAGTACGTCAGCTGGCAGTATAGCCCGCTTTGAGGTGGGCTCTGGCGGTGAGCCCACCTCAAAGCTGTGGCATGTGTCCGCACTGGGCGCAAACAGAATCCTGATCCACCCACGCCCATTAACTATTAATGCCGCTGTCAAACTCTGACAGCGGCATTTATCAAGCGCTGCCGACCGTGCGGCCGGAAGTATGCACACCGCTGACCCCCGTAACGTGATCGGGGGTCATCGGTGCATTGCCATCACAAGCCTGTAATTCTGTTCCATAGAAGTGATCTGTGCATCACCTCTATGTAGCAGAGGCGATAGAGTAGTGGGTGCTTCTAGCCTCCCATGGAAAAAAAATTGTGTTTAGAAATATAAAAAAATACAAAAATTCAAATCACCCCCCTTTCGCCCAAAACAAATAAAAACAATAAAAAAATAAAAATCAAACCTACATATATTTGGTGTCACCGCATTCAGAATCGCCCAATCTATAAAAAAAAAAAGGATTAACCAGATCTCTAAACGACGTAGTGAGAAAAAAATCAAAACACCAAAATTATGTTTTTTTGGTCGCCGCGACATTGCATTAAAATGCAATAACAGGCGATCAAAAGAACGTATCTGCACAAAAGTGGTATCATTAAAAACATCAGCTTGGCATGCAAAAAATAAGCCCTCACTTGACCGAAGATCATGAAAATGGAGATGCTACAAGTATCGGAAAATTGCGCAATTTTTTTTTTTTTTTTGAAAACTTTGGATTTTTTTCACCACTTAGATAAAAAATAACTTAGACATGTTTGGTGTCCATGAACTCGTAATGACCTGGAGAATCATTATGGCAGGTCAGTTTTAGCATTTAGTGAACCTAGCAAAAAAGTCAAACAAAAAAATCCAGTGTGGGATTTCCCTTTTTTTGCAATTTCATCGCACTTGGAATTTTTTTCCTGTTTTCTGTTACAAGACATGTTAAAACCAATGGTATCGTTCAAAAGTACAACTCGTCCTCACATGGCCATATTGACAGAAAAATAAAAAAGTTATGGCTCTGGAAAAAAGAGCGAAAAACGAAAATGAAAAATGATCCGGGGGTTAAGGGGTTAATCATTAAGTCAAACTTAGACAGATTACAAGTGTCTGTCTTTATCCAAGCAGTGGGTGTTCAGTAAGTGTTGGCGGCAGTGTTTTGTTTTGTTACCTATTTTTTAGTTCTTGTTAAAAATGATTGCTTATTTCACTAATGATATTTCCTTAGTGCAAAAAATTTATTCCATCTGTAGAGGAGACGTAAAACCATGGAAAATATGTGAACACTTAAGCTATGTTCCCAGAATCAGGAAATAGTAGTGTTTTGGACGCGGCGTATTTTTGCTGCATCCAAAATGCTGCGTTTTAATCACGCAATTAAATCCACATGTGTTTAGTGAACCATGCGGAATTACCACATCTTATCACTGGCTATGGGTGAAACTATGCAGTGGAGACTAGAATCTCTGTCGCAGATAATTGACATGCTGCGGCTCGTAACCTGCACAGTGGGTGAGTTTACGCAGCGGTAACTAGAAGCACAGTGGTGCCAGGGCCGGATTTAGGAGGTGGGTGGCCTGGGGCCCATTTTGTAGGGAGGCCCATTTTTCAAGGTGCTCCAATATGTAATGCAAAAACACAAAATGAAACAAATGCAAGTTTATTTACAAAAATCATTTACTCAGAGTAATTTAAGTAAAATCATTCATTTTTTACAATCCGGGCAGTTTCCTTGATTTTTGTGCTGCAAAATCACTAATGATGTCACTAAAGTCCAATTCACGCAGTTTATCTGACCTTGTCAACCCTTGAAGTCCTGAAAGGGAGTTAAAGATTAAAATATGTACATATGTATGCATGTAATGTATATTGTAGAAATTTGGGCTGTCTGTATCAAAGACTGCTGCTGGGCTCTATATGTCAGAGGCTTCTGCTGGGCTGTATATATATTAGGGGCTTCTGCTGAGCTGTATATATATTAGGGGCTTCTGCTGGGCTGTATATGTATGAGAGGCTTCTGCTGGGCTGTATATGTATGAGAGGCTTCTGCTGGGCTGTATATGTATGAGGGGCTTCTGCTGGGCTGTATATATATAAGGGGCTTCTGCTGGGCTGTATATGTATGAGATGCTTCTGCTGGGTTGTATATGTATGAGAGGCTTCTGCTGGGCTGTATATGTATGAGAGGCTTCTGCTGGGCTGAATATGTATGAGAGGCTTCTGCTGGGCTGTATATGTATGAGAGGCTTCTGCTAGGCTGTATATATATGAGGGCTGCTGGCTGTATATGTATGAGAGGCGTCTGCTGGGCTGAATATGTATGAGAGGCTTCTGCTAGGCTGTATATATATGAGAGGCTTCTGCTGGGCTGTATATATATGAGGGGCTTCTGCTGGGCTGTATATATATGAGAGGCTTCTGCTGAGCTGTATATATATATATATATATATATATATATATATATATATATATATATATGAGGGGCTTCTGCTGGGCTGTATCTATATATATATGAGGGGCGTCTGCTGGGCTGTATTTATATGAGGTGCTTCTGCTGGGCTGTATATATACAGTGGGGCAAAAAAGTATTTAGTCAGTCAGCAATAGTGCAAGTTCCACCACTTAAAAAGATGAGAGGCGTCTGTAATTTACATCATAGGTAGACCTCAACTATGGGAGACAAACTGAGAAAAAAAATCCAGAAAATCACATTGTCTGTTTTTTTAACATTTTATTTGCATATTATGGTGGAAAATAAGTATTTGGTCAGAAACAAAATTTCATCTCAATACTTTGTAATATATCCTTTGTTGGCAATGACAGAGGTCAAACGTTTTCTGTAAGTCTTCACAAGGTTGCCACACACTGTTGTTGGTATGTTGACCCATTCCTCCATGCAGATCTCCTCTAGAGCAGTGATATTTTTGGCTTTTCGATTGGCAACACGGACTTTCAACTCCCTCCAAAGGTTTTCTATAGGGTTGAGATCTGGAGACTGGCTAGGCCACTCCAGGACCTTGAAATGCTTCTTACGAAACCACTCCTTCGTTGCCCTGGCGGTGTACTTTGGATCATTGTCATGTTGAAAGACCCAGCCACGTTTCATCTTCAATGCCCTTGCTGATGGAAGGAGGTTTGCACTCAAAATCTCACGATACATGGCCCCATTCATTCTTTCATGTACCTGGATCAGTCGTCCTGGCCCCTTTGCAGAGAAACAGCCCCAAAGCATGATGTTTCCACCACCATGCTTTACAGTAGGTATGGTGTTTGATGCATGCAACTCAGTATTCTTTTTCCTCCAAACATGACAAGTTGTGTTTCTACCAAACAGTTCCAGTTTGGTTTCATCAGACCATAGGACATTCTCCCAAAACTCCTCTGGATCATCCAAATGCTCTCTAGCAAACTTCAGACGGGCCCGGACATGTACTGGCTTAAGCAGTGGGACACGTCTGGCACTGCAGGATCTGAGTCCATGGTGGCGTAGTGTGTTACTTATGGTAGGCCTTGTTACATTGGTCCCAGCTCTCTGCAGTTCATTCACTAGGTCCCCCCGCGTGGTTCTGGGATTTTTGCTCACCGTTCTTGTGATCATTCTGACCCCACGGGGTGGGATTTTGCGTGGAGCCCCAGATCGAGGGAGATTATCAGTGGTCTTGTATGTCTTCCATTTTCTAATTATTGCTCCCACTGTTGATTTCTTCACTCCAAGCTGGTTGGCTATTGCAGATTCAGTCTTCCCAGCCTGGTGCAGGGCTACAATTTTGTTTCTGGTGTCCTTTGACAGCTCTTTGGTCTTCACCATAGTGGAGTTTGGAGTCAGACTGTTTGAGGGTGTGCACAGGTGTCTTTTTATACTGATAACAAGTTTAAACAGGTGCCATTACTACAGGTAATGAGTGGAGGAAAGAGGAGACTCTTAAAGAAGAAGTTACAGGTCTGTGAGAGCCAGAAATCTTGATTGTTTGTTTCTGACCAAATACTTATTTTCCACCATAATATGCAAATAAAATGATAAAAAAACAGACAATGTGATTTTCTGGATTTTTTTTCCTCAATTTGTCTCCCATAGTTGAGGTCTACCTATGATGTAAATTACAGACGCCTCTCATCTTTTTAAGTGGTGGAACTTGCACTATTGCTGACTGACTAAATACTTTTTTGCCCCACTGTATGTACTAGATTGTGGCCCGATTCTAACGCATCGGGTATTCTAGAATATGCATGTCCCCGTAGTATATGGACAATGATGATTCCAGAATTCGCGGCAGACTGTGCCCGTCGCTGATTGGTCGAGGCAACCTTTATGACATCATCATCGCCATGGCAACCATTATGACATCTACGTCGATACTGTGCCCGTCGCTGATTGGTCGAGGCCTGGCGGCCTCGACCAATCAGAGACACGGGATTTCCAGGACAGACAGACAGAGACAGAAAGACAGACAGACAGACGGAAAAACCCTTAGACAATTATATATATAGATATATATATATATGGGGCTGCTGCCGGGCTGTATATATCAGAGGCTGTTTACCTGTATATGGCCGGAGTCACACATGCAAGAAACACGTCCGTGTCTCGCATGTGAAAAGCAAGCTCTGGCGCCGGCACTTGGGAGTGGAGCGTGCGGCTCCATGTGTTGCTATGCGGCCACACGCTCCGTTCCGAAGTGTCGGCGCCACAGCTTGCTTTTCACATGCGAGACACGGACGTGTTTCTCGCATGTGTGACTCCGGCCTATATCACAGGCTGTTGCTGTGCTGGCTGTATATGTATGAGAGGCTTCTGCTGGGCTGTATATGTATGAGAGGCTTCTGCTGGGCTGTATATATATGAGGGGCTTATGCTGGGCTGTATATGAGGCTTCTGCTGGGCTGTATATGTATGAGAGGCTTCTGCTGGGCTGTATATGTATGAGAGGCTTCTGCTGGGTTGAATATGTATGAGAGGCTTCTGCTAGGCTGTATATGTATGAGAGGCTTCTGCTGGGCTGTATATGTATGAGAGGCTTCTGCTGGGCTGTATATATATGAGAGGCTTCTGCTGAGCTCTCTGTCAGAGGCTTTTGCTGGGCTCTATTTGTATGAGAGGCTTCTGCTGGGCTGTATATGTATGAGAGGCTTCTGCTCGGCTGTAAATGTATGAGAGGCTTCTGCTGGGCTGTATATGTATGAGAGGCTTCTGCTGGGCTGTATATATATGAGGGGCTTCTGCTGAGCTGTATATATATATATATATATATATATATATATGAGGGACTGCTGTTGGGCTGTATATATTAGAAGCTGTTGGGCTGTATATATATGAGTGGCTGCTGCTGGGCTGTATATATCAGAGGCTGTTGCTGTGCTGGCTGTATATAGAATAGAGGCTGAGGGGCTGTATAAAGTGTATACACAGCACTATACTGTAAACAGGTCCACACTATATACATACAGTATACACAGACACACTGTAATGCCGGATATAGTGTGGACCTGTATGTACAGTATGGTACTGTGTAGGACAGGAGCGGCAAGAAAGATACACAGACACACAGAGACACACACACAGACAGACACACACAGAGAACATACTTGCCCACCGCGACACTGTGAAGATTGAACCACTTCACCTCTGGTTCTTCAGTGACTGAAGATCCAGAGTGAAGTCCTGCCGCGCTCCGCGGTGGAGAATCCTCTTCTCGCACCGACATCGTGGCTCCACCTCCTTCCTCTAAGGTCGCTGAACAAGCTCTCATCTGATCTAACCCGAGGGAGCGATCATATAGCTGAATAGGTAGCGCCTAGAAGCTTCTGTTGGGATTGGAGAAGGCTGCCGCATGCCATAAGCTAAACATTAGGTACAGGGAGGGTACTAAGGAAGTCTGGCTAGGCCAGCCAGGTCAGTGGATGCTGACACAGGTCAGGTGCCATGACTCTGCCGCTCTGCGCCAGCCACTGAGATGTAGGACTGTGGCCAGGTCCCTATACTTTCAATAGTTTCTCTTGTTAAATGTTCCTTATCATTAGAAATGGTTCACAGCAAAGAGACGTGTATTTTACATGTTTTGAGATATTTATCCCTATATTGGTGGGAGGCCCCTGCTTGGTGGGTGACCCAGGGCCCGGGCCCCTCGGGCCCACCCCTAAATCCGGGCCTGGTGGTGCCTGAGAATTCTATAAATCCCATCCGCTGTGCTTCTAATGTAGAAAGCAGCATTTTGGATGCAGGGCAGGTGAGCTGCTTCCAAACCACTGCGCTTCCTGATGGTGGGCACGTACCTATGTAAATGTAAATTAAAGTGCCCTGCTCAGTATATGCAGAAGTATGCCATTGCCTAGAGGACAATTTTTAAATATTTTTGATTTGTAAATGATGTCCAATAATTGCAATAATTTAAAAGTCAACTAAAGTTTAACAACAATGTTAAGTATAGGAGAAGACTTCACATTGATTTATTGAATTCCTTTGACTGCAGTATATAATGGATTATATTTCACTTACTGTAATTGTAGGGCATACAATAAGCAATGTCAGGGTTAGGAAATCACAGGATCTTTAGATGAAGTATAAGTAAATCAAATTAGTCATGTTAAGATGGTGTTTCTGTTATTTCCTGATTTCCCATTGAAAAACAGTCAGAGTTAAAAATGGTGGATAAGGCTAGTTTCACATTTGCATTTAAATCCGCAGCGTTTAAAACGCATCCGCAAGTTGTGGAAAAAACGCATGGAAACGTGTACAAACGCTGAGTTTTTTTAGACACATGCGTTGTCACATGCGGTTAAGAAAACACCGCGTTTGTAAGCGTTTACATGCGTTTTTTCCTGCGTTTGCGTTTTTGTTGCGCATGATGAGAAATTTCACAAGAGAAAAATCAAGATAACCAGACACCGCCAATGGGACTACAGAGGGCGTGTATGATGGGATCTCTATATATAGACCCTAGGGCTACTGAAATTTTAACAGTTTGCTACAGTATCCTGTGTCATGATGGATCTTCACATGGAGAGCTTTTATTTCAACCTGGATTTCAGCTTCAAGCTGTTTCTTGCCTGTGCTTTTGCTTGGGAGCAAGACCGAAACCGCAAAAGATGGGAGACGGAGACAGCGTAGGCGTTTTTGGAGGCACCCCATTATCGAAGTACATGAGAGCCGTGGAGCCTATCACACGCTCTATGCCGAGCTTAATGCCAACCTGGAGAAATTCCAGGAATACACACGAATGTCGCAAGACTCGTTCCGGGATTTGCTTTCTTGTGTCCAAGAAGCCATATGGCGACAGGACACCCAGCTCCGTAGAGCGATTCCACCCGAGGAACGCCTGCTGGTTACATTAAGATAACGTTCAAAATCTAAACCAATGACAGTCCAAATTTAGTGTTTTCTGACATGTATTTTTTGTGTATTTTCCATTCTTTCTTTATCGTAACAACACCATAAAAAGAATAGATTGTAATGTTTTTTTTGTGTTTGTTTTTCTTCCAGATTTCTGGCCACCGGAGAGAGTTTATCATCCCTCCACTTCCAATACCAGCTTGGAATATCCACGATGTCCGGAATAGTTGCGGACACCTGCCGTGCTTTGTGGAATGTACTCCAGGATCAGTTTATACCCCTACCCACCGTGGACACGTGGCGTGAAATTGCAGAAAAATTCTGGAATGTGTGTGATTTCCCCAACTGTTTAGGAGCGGTGGATGGAAAGCACATTCGCATTATCAAACCAGCCAGGACAGGATCGGAGTACTTCAATTACAAAAAATATTTTTCTGTGGTGCTCATGGCAATAGCTGATGCGGACTGTCGCTTCATCGCCGTGGACATTGGAGCTTTTGGCCGTGGCAACGATTCCCAGACTTTCAAGAACTCGGATATGGGCCACCGTGTGTATGGCAACAATTTCAATTTTCCACCGCCACAACCTCTCCCCAACACTCAAGGTCCACCGATGCCATTTGTTATGGTTGGGGATGAGGCCTTCCAGATGTGTGAAAACCTACTGAAGCCTTATTCCAGTCGGGACTTGAACCACACTAGTAGGATCTTTAACTACAGACTGACCAGTGCCCGAAGAACAGTAGAGTGCACCTTTGGCATTCTGGTCGCTAAATGGCGCATTCTTGCATCAGCCATAAATCTAAAAGTGGAAACAGTCGACGAGGTGGTCAAAGCCTGTGTGGTTCTGCACAATTATATAATGGTTAAGGAGCAACCAAACATTGAACTGGATGAACCAGTTGCACACCCTCTGCCTGATTTCCAGCATCACCTGCTGCGGTCAACTGCAGCCGTTGGTCACATGCGGGACCAATTTGCTGCCTTTTTTATTCAGATATTGGACATGTGTCATGGCAGGACAATGTTGTGTAAATGTCCTGTTGTAATTACATCTGTACCAGTAATTTTCTACAATGATAATAATATTTCTCATTAATAAACTTTAGTTTTGGTTGTGTTGATGTGGCACAAAAAGTAAGTGTGTGGCGACGTTTCTTGGCACACAGTGTGTGTTGCTGGCGGCAGAAGACACAATAAACCAAACATAATTGTGGCAAATCAAACTTTTTTATTTTGTTAACAACTCTAAAAATTTTTTTTTACTGCGCCGGCTTGGGGTAGAGTGATGTAAACGGGGTGTGTGAAGAACTGAGGCCTGGCTAACCATGGACGACGCAGAGGTGGCAGGAGAAGGGGCAATGAAACTAGAAGGGTCTGGAAGTTCGGGGATGGGGCTTGACACATGGGAGGCTTGAGACGCACTGGAAGGGTGAGACAAATCTGACATTACAGACACATTGGTAGGTGAAGGGGGAGGAATGCTAAGAGTCCTCTGTTTTTTTTTCTGTGTTTTTTTTTTGGTTTTCCTGGTTGGGGAGGTCTTGGTGGGCTCATATGGCGTGGCGTGGTGGCGGGTGACCTGTTAGGGTCCGGCTGCACTGTGTCAGAGTCCATAGTGCTCGTAGAGCGTGCAGCCATGCCAGAGTCCATAGTGCTCGTAGAGCGTGCAGCCATGCCAGAGTCCATAGCGCTTGTAGAGCGGAATGCCATGCCAGGGTCCTGCTACATCATGGTGGTGGCGGTACGGAAGGCCATGCCAGGGTCCTGCTGCATTGTGGTGGCGGTACGGAAGGCCATGCCAGGGTCCTGCTGCATCGTGGTGGTGGCGGTACGGAAGGCCATGCCAGGGTCCTGCTGCATCGTGGTGGTGGCGTTATTGAAGGCCATGCCAGGGTCCTGCTGCATCGTGGTGGTGGTGGTAAGGAAGGCCATGCCAGGGTCCTGCTGCATCGTGGTGGTGGCGGTACGGAAGGCCATGCCAGGGTCCTGCTGCATCGTGGTGGTGGCAGTACGGAAGGCCATGCCAGGGTCCTGCTGCATCGTGGTGGTGGCGGTATGGAAGGTGATACCAGGGTCCTTCTGCATCGTGGTGGTGGCGGTATGGGAGGCCATGCCAGGGTCCTGCTGCATCGTGGAGGTGGCAGTACGGTGAGAAGTGACCTGCAACTGTCCACACCCTCCCTTTTATCACCTTGATGGTGGGAGGTGGCTTATCAGTGTCTAGACATGGTTTTCTCAATTGAAACGCATGCGTTTAAAAACGCAACCAAACACATGTGCTTAAAAACGCATGCGTTTACATAGACAGCAATGCGTTTTTTTTACGCAAACCTTGCGCAATCGAACGCATGCGTTTCCTGGCGGCAAATAGATGCCTCTAGAAATCACTACATGTTGCATTTCCACGCCAAGCCGCAAGCGACGAAACGACGCATGCGTCGTCAAACGTGGCAAAACGCGAACAAAAAAAACCGCATGCATTTTTAATGTTAAATATAGGAAAACACGACGCATGCGTTTATATGCGGTACAAACGCTGCGGCAAAAAACGCAAATGTGAAACCAGCCTAAGACATGCTGAAAAATAATTACTATGGAATGACCTACTACACTGGCATTGTAGTCATATTTTAACTGAAAATATAGGCAACAATATGAAGAAATTGAAAAGTGAAGAAACGTGCAAGATTGAAAAAAAATATGTATGTTGTAATATGCAAAAGCTTCAGGCCGTTATGGAAAATGAAAGGTAATCTGTAAGCAGGCTTTTGCTGTGCAATGTGAAAGCTGCATGATATAGGGGCACAGACCCTGATTCCAGTATCACTGAACTGCTTGGGGTAGTTTTGATTGAATCCCTGTTTTCTCTGTTGTAGATGTAGCAGTGGTCAGAATGCTGATTTGCATATAAACCTGCCCATACCCCTGATTGACAGTTTTCTGTGTACATTGTCAGCAAGCTCCCAAGTAGTGGTGGTGGCAAGGTTACACAGATTAGCCTGACTGGCTTGCACATGAGACTTAGTGCTCTAGTGATAATCTCCTTCTGAGAAAACACTGCTTTTATTGAACCTACACCACACAGACTAAGGCTGCTGTCACACTAGCAGTATTTGGTCAGTATTTTACATCAGTATTTGTAAGCCAAAACCAGGAGTGGAATAAATTGAGGTAAAGTATAATAGAAACACATGCAGCACTTCTGTATTTATCACCCACTCCTGGTTTTGGCTTACAAATACTGATGTAAAATACTGACCAAATACTGATAGTGTGACGGCAGCCTAATACGGGACAAATCCCTTGAATCAAGCTCTATATTTCAACATTATCCTGATCAGATTAAATCGCAAACACCTGCTGACAGATTCCCTTTAACAGTTTCGCTTTGTCAATTATGATGCAAGTGAATGTCGATTTAAGATGTGACGTGAATGAACAAAATAAAAATTAATATTTGGTGTGACGGCTCCTTGCCTTCAAAACTCCAACAAAATAAAAAATAATCTTATTTCACAAAAATGATTTTTTATTTTTGCGGCTCTGCATTATAAACTTGATGGGTGAAAGTGCTCACCACACATCTAGATAAGTTCCGGTCTACTTTCCAAAATGGTGTCACTTGTGGGGGGTTTCAATGTTTAGGCACATCAGGGGCTCTGCAAACGCAACATGACGTCCTCTCAATTCCAGTCAATTTTGCACTGAAAAGTCAAATGGCACTGCTTCCCTTCCGAGCTCTGCTGTACGCCCAAATAGTGGTTTACCCCCACATATGGGGTATCAGCGTACTCAGGATAAATTGTACAGCAACTTTTGGGGTCCAGTTTCTCCTGTTACGCTTGGTAAAATAAAACAAATTGGAGCTGAATAAAGTTTTTGTGAAAAAAAATTAAATGTTCATTTTTTTAAACATTCCTGTGAAACACCTGAAGGGTTAATAAACTTCTTGAATGTGGTTTTGAGCACCTTGAGGGGTGCAGTTGTTAGAATGGTGTCACACTTGGGTATTTTCTATCATATCGACCCCTCAAAATGACTTCAAATGTGATGTGGTCCCTACAAGAAAATGGTGGTGTAAAAATGAGAAATCGCTGGTCAAATTTTAACCCTTATAACTCCCTAACAAAAAAAAATTTGTTTCCAAAATTGTGCTGATGTAAAGTAGACATGTGGGAAATGTTACTTATTAATTATTTTGTGTGATATATCTCTGTGATTTAACCCCTTCATGACCTTGGGATTTTTCGTTTTTCTGTGTTCGTTTTTCACTCCCCTCCTTCCCAGAGCCATAACTTTTTTATTTTTCTGTCAATTTGGCCATGTGAGGGCTTATTTTTTGCGGGACGAGCTGTACTTTTGAACGACATCATTGGTTTTAGCATGTCGTGTACTAGAAAACAAGAAAAAAATTCCAAGTGCGGTGAAATTGCAAAAAAAAGTGCAATCCCACACTTGTTTTTTGTTTGGCTTTTTTGCTAGGTTCACTAAATACTAAAACTGACCTGACATTATGATTCTCCAGGTCAGTACGAATGAGATAATAGACACCTAACATGACTAGGTTATTTTTACCTAAGTGGTGAAAAAAAATTCCAAACTTTGCTAAAAAAAAACAAATTGCACCATTTTCCGATACTCGTAGCGTCTCCATTTTTTTGTCATCTGTGGTCGGGTGAGGGCTTATTTTTTGCGTGCCGAGCTGGCGTTTTTAATGATAGCATTTTGGTGCAGATACGTTCTTTTGATCGCCCGTTATTGCATTTTAATGCAATGTCGCGGCGACCAAAAAAGCGTAATTCTGGCATTTCGATTTTTTTCTCGCTACGCTGTTTAGAGATCAGGTTAATGCTTTTTTAAATTGATAGATCGGGCAATTCTGACCGTGGCAATACCAAATATGTGCAGATTTTTTTTTTTTTTTTTTTTTTTTTTATTGATTTATTTTGATTGGGGCGAAAGGGGGGTGATTTAAACTTTTATATTTTTTTATTTTTTTCACATTTTTTTTAACTTTGCCATACTTCAATAGCCTCCATGGGATTCTAGAAGCAGGCACAGCACGATCAATGTTTCAATACTCCAGCATTTGTGCATCCCTTTCCAGGGAGGGGTGGAAGCATCTAGGAAAATTTGCTCTAGTACCGTGGATCTATCAGAGTGGCAACTCAGTAGTCAGCATTATTTCTAATCCTAGCAAGATTGGAATCATGCTGCAGATTGTGCAGGAAAAAGGCGCTCATGTGTCGGGCACTTCAATGAGGTCCAAGTCTATGGTATGTTGGTTACGGGATTACACTCAACTTGCTTCCTCTGTACACTCCCACCAACAACAGAAAACACGGAGGGGATCATTATCCTCTTCATCTCCTGAATGTTGTGAGCCTATCACTTCTTCCTCCTTGCCTTCCTTTATTTTTTTCCTTAGCTCCTGCACCTACATTAACAGTTTGTCTGGTATCATGAGCCCCCCTCGCAATCAATCCTCCTATGGCACCCATCTGTGCGACAACAGTCCAGAACTTAGAGATAGTGTTATCCCATCCGCATCCTCCTCTGCTTCCACCTCTTCCTGTGGGACTACCACCTCCTCACGCAGACAATTCAAAGTGTGCTCCAGCATGTAGATGGCCAGAATAGAGATGATGATGACTGCATCGTCAGTCCTAACCATCTTAGTAGCCATTTCAAAACTGTACAGAAGGATGCATAGGTCTTTCATCTGTGCCTACTCTGCAAGCATAATTTTCACCACATCCGTACAGTGTTGGCCTAGGCTATGCAAAAGGACATACTGCATCATGGCTTGTTACTGTTGTCACAGTCACTGCAACATGTGCAGAGTGGAATTCCACCATGTCGGCACATATCAAACAGTTAACCGGTGGGCTGAAAGACCTCAGTAGCGATGCAAGTCGATGACCTGTGGCTTGCGATCGGTGGACATGAGCACACCGCGACAGAGCTTTTTGTAGCAATACATCCTAGCTGAGATAGTGGTGGAGAAATTGCTGTCCTACCAGGTTGAGAATATGAGCCATGTAAGGCACATGTGTGAGGTTACCCCGGCGTAGGTCTACCTTCCCTGGCTCCAGGTTCAGTGGAGACAGCTATTGCTCAAACTCAACCTGGATAACTGTCCACAACTCTTGAGCTGTGTGACTGCAATCTCCAAAGAATACTAATTTAAACATTGCCTGATTGTGGTTTGCCATGGCTACACAGTACAGAGGTAGGGGGATTCTCTGAACTGTTGGAATGTGTGTCTCATTAAGGGAGAGTTTGAGGGCTCAGGTCGAGGCCCTAGAGGAGGTGGAGGAGCCAGAGGCAGTGGGGGAAGTTTTAGATACAAAGGTTTGTCCTGTAAGCCCTCGGTATTCCAAGACTTGTGGAGCATCCCCTTACTCTTCTGCGCCCATCGTAAACCTTTTGGAAGTGCATTGAACAGCAAGATTGCTGCTGAGGAAAAAAAATCTCTTTAAATCTTCAGCTTAGCGAGTGTGAACGAGCTGAGTGTGACAGGAGCTTAAGTGCGAACGGCGGTAAGTGTGTGACTCGTGATTCAGTGACTTTGGATTCAGGGAGTTTCCAAGGGAGGAATTACTGAATTGCTGTCTGTATTTTATTAATACTTTGTATTTATTTTTATTTAACTTTTCTGTCTGGTGCAAACCCCATTAGGAAATGTGCTCCACTATTGTTAATGCCATCCAGTGTACATCTTGCCACATGTATGCAATCCTTGAGCAGCCGGTCGAGGGTGCATACTGCTGTGTGAGATGTGAGCACGTTGTGCATTTGGAAGCCCAGATACTGGATCTAAATGTGCAGCTGGCAACACTGAGATCCATAGACAATAAGGAAAGGAGTCTTCTGCTCACTGAGCAGACGCTCAATGGGATAGATGGGGATGGTAGGATGTAGCTGCAGGACAATGAGGCAGCAAGCTGGGTGACAGTTAGAAAGCACGGTAAAGGGAAGAGTGCCAGGGAGGCTAGTCCTGATCTGGCACACCCCAATAAGTTTGCTAAGTTGGCAGATGAGAGGGGTTCAGTACAGGGGTAGCACTGCTGCAGCCAGGCATGTCCTCTGAAAGCCAGAGGAGTGACTACTACAGTAAGGAGGGAAATAGGAGAGCAGGGCAGGCCAGACAGGTGCTGGTAGTGGGGGACTCAATTATTATTGGAACAGATAGGGCAATCTATCACAAAGACAGGGATCATGAAACGGTGTGCTCAAGTTCACAGATTGCTGGGGGGGCCTGGTGAGGACGCAGCGGTTATGGTGCACATTGGCACAAATGACAAAGTTAGAGGTAGGTGGAAGGTCCTTAAAGATGATTTCAGGGAATTAGGCTGAAAGCAAGGACCTCCAAGGTGGTATTTTCCAAAATACTGCCTGTGCCATGCCAGAGAGGCAAAGGAATATTAGGGAGGTTAATAAGGGGCTCAAGAATTGGTGTAGGAAGGAGGGGTTTGGGTTCCTGGAGAACTGGGCCGACTTCTCAGTTGGCTACAGGTTCTACGCTAGGGACAGGCTGCACCTCAATGGGGAAGGTGCAGCTGTGCTGTGGGAGAAAATGGCTAGAAGGTTGGAGGAGTGTTTAAACTAGGGATTGGGGGGAGGGTATTCAATTTATAGGAGGGGAAGATAGTGCAGACAGAGACCTGGGCACAAATAAGGAAGTTGGGGGTGACGATGGCATGGGGGTGGGGTTAGAACAGTTAATAATTTAAGAAAGAATAGAGGCACAGAGAGATACATAAAGTGCATGTATACTAATGCCAGAAGCCTCACCAACAAAATGAAGGAATTGGAATTAATGTTGTTGGAGCATAATTATGACATGGTGGGGATATCTGAAAGATGGCTGGATGAGAGCCATGACTGAGCTGTTAACTTGCAGGGTTATAGTCTGTTCAGAAATGACCGAAAGTATCAGCGACGGGGAGGTGTGTGTCTATATGTGAAATCATCCTTAAAACCCATCCTGTGTAATAATATAGATGAATCTAATGAAAATGTAGAATCCCTGTGGGTAGAGATAAGGGGAGGGGGGAAAATAATAAATTACTTATAGAGGTTAGTTATAAGTCTGCAAAAATAATGGAAGCAAAGGAGAATATCCTCGTAAAGCAAATAGATGAAGCTGCGACTCAAGGAGAAGTCATTATTATGGGGGACTTCAACTACCCTGAAATAGATTGGGGAACAGAAATCTGCAGTTCCAGCAAAGGTAATCGGTTTTTGACAACTATGAGAGAATTACCTTTCACAACTGGTTCAGGACCCAACAAGAAGGGGGGCACTGCTAGACCTAATATTAACCAACAGGCCAGACCGCATATCAAATATAAGGGTTGGGGGTCACTTTTCATGTATCCTTTAATAAGATGTGTAGTAGAGGGGTTACAAGGACACTAAACTTCAGGAGCGCAAAATTCTAATGGATGAGAGATGATCTTGGTGCAATTAACTGGGACGATATCCTGAGACACAAAAATACACAAAATGGGAGACATTTATTAGCATCCTGGATAGGACCTGTGCACAGTATATACCGTATGGGAATAAACATACTAGAAATAGGAGGAAACCAATATGGCTAAATAGAGCTGTAAGGGGCGCAATAAGTGACAATAAGAAAGCGTTTAGAGAATTAAAGGAAGTAAGTAGTGATGAAGCATTAAATAAATATAGAAAATTAAATACATTCTTTAAAAGGCAAATCAAGGCAGCAAAAATTCAGAAAGAGAGACTCATTGCCAGAGAGAGTAAAAATAATCCCAAAATATTCTTTAACTACGTAAATAGTAAGAAACTAAAAAATGATAGTGTTGGCCCTCTTAAAAATAGTCTGGGTGAAATGGTGGATGAGGATGAGGAAAAAGCCAATATGCTAAATCACTTTTACACAAGAAAATCTCATGGCAGAAAATATGATCAGTGATAACAAAAACTCCCCATTAACCCCTTCCCGACCTTTGACGCCACGTAGCCGTCATGAAAGTCGGTGCTAATCCGACCCATGTGGCGTCATGGAAAGATCGCGTCCCTGCAGATCGGGTGAAAGGGTTAACTCTAATTTCACCCGATCTGCAGGGACAGGAGGAGTGGTACTTCAGCCCAGGGGGGGTGGCTTCATCGCCACGTGGCTACGATCGCTCTGATTGGCTGTTGAAAGTGAAACTGCCAATCAGAGCGATTTGTAATATTTCACCTATTAAAACTGGTGAAATATTACAATCCAGCCATGGCCGATGCTGCAATATCATCGGCCATGGCTGGAAACACTGATGTGCCCCCACCCCACCGATCGCCCCCCCCAGTCCTCCGATCAGTCCTATGCACCGCTCCGTCGTGTGCTCCGCTCCCCCCGTGCTCTTGTCCGCTCCCCCCGTGCTCTTGTCCGCTCCCCCCGTGCTGCAATCACTCCCCCATGTTCCGATCCAACCCCCCTGCACTCCGATCCAACCCCCGTGCTCCGATCCACCTCACCCGTGCTCCGATCCAACCCCCCGTGCTCCGATCCACCCCCGTGCTCCGATTCACCCCCCGTGCTCCGATTCACACCCCCGTGCTCCGATCCACCCCCCCGTGCTCCGATCCACCCCCCCGTGCTCACCCCACCCCATCATACTTACCGATCCTCCCGGGGTCCGTCCGTCTTCTCCATGGGCGCCGCCATCTTCCAAAATGGCCGGCAGATTCGTTCCAAAGTGCATTTTGATCACTGTGATATAACCTATCACAGTGGTCAAAATAAAAACAAATAATAAATGACCCCCCCCCCTTGTCACACCCATAGGTAGGGACAATAATAAAATAAAGAATTTTTTTTTTCCCACTAAGGTTAGAATAAGGTTAGGGTTAGGGTTGGGTTTCGGTATGTGCACGCGTATTCTGGTCCTCTGCGGATTTTTCCGCTGCGGATTTGATGAATCCGCAGTGCTAAACCGCTGCGGATTTATGGTGGATTTACCGTGGTATTTCTGCGCATTTCACTACAGTTTTACAACTGCGATTTTCTATTGGAGCAGTTGTAAAAGCGCTGCGGAATCCACAGAAAGAAGTGACATGCTGCGGAATGTAAACCGCTGCGTTTCTGTGCAGTTTTTCCCGCAGCATGTGTACAGCGATTTTTGTTTCCCATAGGTTTACATTGAACTGTAAACTCATGGGAAACTACCGCAGTGTTTTCCGCAGCGTGTGCACATACCTGCAGTGTTCCATCAGGTTTACAGTACCATGTAAACCTATGGAAAACCAAATCCGCTGTGCCCATGGTGCGTAAAATACCGCACGGAAATGCTGGGTTGTATTTTCCGCAGCATGTCAATTCTTTGTGCGGATTCCGCAGCGCTTTACACCTGTTCCTCAATAGGAATCCGCAGGTAAAATCCGCACAAAAAACACTGGAAATCCGCAGGTAAAACGCAGCGCCTTTTACCCGCGGATTTTTCAAAAATGATGCTGAAAAATCTCACACGAATCCGCAACGTGGGCTCATAGCCTTAGGGTTAGGGTTGGAATTAGGGTTGTGGTTAGGGTTGTGATTAGGGTTATGACTACAGTTGCGATTAGGTATAGGGGTGGGGGGGTTAGTGTTGGAGATAGAATTGAGGGGTTTCCACTGTTTAGGCACATCAGGGGTCTCCAAACGCAACATGGCGCCACCATTGATTCTAGCCAATCTTGTGTTCAAAAAGTCAAATGGTGCTCCCTCACTTCTGAGCCCCGACGTGCGCCCAAACAGTGGTTTACCCCCACATATGGGGTAGCAGCATACTCAGGACAAACTGCGCAATTACTATTGGGGTCCAATTTCTCCTGTTACCCTTGTGAAAATAAAAAAATGCTTGCTAAAAAATCATTTTTGAGGAAAGAAAAATGATTTTTTATTTTCACGGCTCTGCGTTGTAAACGTCTGTGAAGCACTTGGGGGTTCAAAGTGCTCACCACATATCTAGATAAGTTCCTTGGGGGGTCTAGTTTCTAAAATGGGTCATTTGTGGGGGGTTTCTACTGTTTACGCACACCAGGGGCTCTGCAAACGCAACGTGACGCCCGCAGACCATTCCATCAAAGTCTGCATTTCAAAAGTCACTACTTCCCTTCTGAGCCCCGACGTGTGCCCAAACAGTGGTTTACCCCCACACATGTGGTATCAGCGTACTCAGGAGAAACTGGACAACAACTTTTGGGGTCCGATTTCTCCTGTAACCATGGGGAAAATAAAAAATTCTGGGCTAAAAGATCATTTTTGAGAAAATATTTTTTTTTTTTAATTTTCATGGCTCTGCGTTATAAACTTCTGTGAAGCACTTGGGGGTTCAAAGTCCTCAACACAAATCTAGTTTAGTTCCTTTGGGGGTCTAGTTTCCAAAATGGGGTCATTTGTGGGGGATCTCCAATGTTTAGGCACACAGGGGCTCTCCAAACGTGACATGGTGTCCGCTAATGATTGGAGCTAATTTTCCATTTAAAAAGCCAAATGGCGTGCCTTCCCTTCCGAGCCCTGCTGTGCGCCCAAACAGTGGTTTACCCCCACATATGGGGTATCAGCATACTCAGGACAAACTGGACAACAACAATTGGGGTCCAATTTCTCCTATTACCCTTGGCAAAAATAGGAAATTCCAGGCTAAAAAATAATTTTTGAGGAAAGAAAAATTATTTTTTATGTTCATGGCACTGCGTTATAAACTTCTGTGAAGCACCTGGGGGTTTAAAGTGCTCAATATGCATCTAGATAAGTTCCTTGGGGGGTCTAGTTTCCAAAATAGGGTCACTTGTGGGGGAGCTCTAATGTTTAGGCACACAGGGGCTCTCCAAACGCGACATGGTGTCTGCTAACAATTGGAGCTAATTTTCCATTCAAAAAGTCAAATGGCGCGCCTTCCCTTCCGAGCCCTGCTGTGCGCCCAAACAGTGGTTTACCCCCACACATGGGGTATCAGCGTACTCAGGACAAACTGGACAACAACATTTGGGGTCCAATTTCTCCTATTACCCTTGGCAAAATAGGAAATTCCAGGCTAAAAAATAATTTTTGAGGAAAGAAAAATTATTTTTTATATTCATGGCTCTGCGTTATAAACTTCTGTGAAGCACCTGGGGGTTTAAAGTGCTCAATATGCATCTAGATAAGTTCCTTGGGGGGTCTAGTTTCCAAAATAGGGTCACTTGTGGGGGAGCTCTAATGTTTAGGCACACAGGGGCTCTCCAAACGCGACATGGTGTCCGCTAACAATTGGAGCTAATTTTCCATTCAAAAAGTCAAATGGCGCGCCTTCCCTTCCGAGCCCTGCCGTGTGCCCAAACAGTGGTTTACCCCCACATATGAGGTATCGACGTACTCGGGAGAAATTGTCCAACACATTTTACGATCCATTTTATCCTATTGCCCATGTGAGAATGAAAAAATTGAGGCTAAAATAATTTTTTTGTGAAAAAAATGTACTTTCATTTTTACGGATCAATTTGTGAAGCACCTGGGGGTTCAAAGTGCTCACTATGCATCTAGATAAGTTCCTTGGAGCGTCTAGTTTCCAAAATGGGGTCACTTGTGGGGGAGCTCCAATGTTTAGGCACACGGGGGCTCTCCAAACGTGACATGGTGTCCGCTAAAGAGTGGAGCCAATTTTTCATTCAAAAAGTCAAATGGCGCTCCTTCCCTTCCAAGCCCTGCCGTGCACCCAAACAGTGGTTTACCCCCACATATGAGGTATCAGCGTACTCAGGACAAATTGGACAACAACTTTCGTGGTTCAGTTTCTCCTTTTACCATTGGGAAAATAAAAAAATTGTTGCTAAAAGATCATTTTTGTGACTAAAAAGTTAAATGTTCATTTTTTTCCTTCCATGTTGCTTCTGCTGCTGTGAAGCACCTGAAGGTTTAATAAACTTCATGAATGTGGTTTTGTGCACCTTGAGGGGTGCAGTTTTTAGAATGGAGTCACTTTTGGGTATTTTCAGCCATGTAGACCCCTCAAACTGACTTCAAATGTGAGGTGGTCCCTAAAAAAAATGTTTTTCGTAAATTTCGTTGTAAAAATGAGAAATCGCTGGTCAAATTTTAACCCTTATAACTTCCTAGCAAAAAAAAATTTTGTTTCCAAAATTGTGCTGATGTAAAGTGTACATGTGTGAAATGTTAGTTATTAACTATTTTGTGTCACATAACTCTCTGGTTTAACAGAATAAAAATTCAAAATGTGAAAATTGCGAAATTTTCAAAATTTTCGCCAAATTTCCATTTTTATCACAAATAAACGCAGAATTTATTGACCTAAATTTACCACTATCATGAAGCCCAATATGTCACGAAAAAACAATCTCAGAACCGCTAGGATCCGTTGAAGCGTTCCTGAGTTATTACCTCATAAAGGGACACTGGTCAGAATTGCAAAAAACGGCCAGGTCATTAAGGTCAAAATAGGCTGGGTCATGAAGGGGTTAAATGTCACCTGCTTAAGGAAGTACGGCAGCGTCTACAAATCACTAAAATTAACAAATCTCCGGGCCCGGATGGGATCCACCCCCGAGTACTGCACAAATTAAGTGCAGTCATTGATAGACCATTATTTTAAATCTTTAAAGACTCCATAATAACAGGGACTGGAGTATAGCAAATGTGGTGAGAATATTCAAAAAGGGGACAAAAACTGAACTCGGAAATTATAGGCCAGTAAGCTTAACCTCTACTGTGGTTTAAATCCTGGAGGGCATTCTAAGGGATTCTATACTGGAGTATCTGAAGAGGAATAACCTCATAACCCAATGTCAGCATGGGTTTAATTTCTATGAAGAGGTAAGTTCCAGACTGCACCAAAGCAACGCAGTGGACGTAGTGTATATGGACTTTTCAAAAGCTTTTGATACGGTGCCACACAAAAGGTTGATACTAGTGATGAGCGAATACACTCGTTACTCGAGAATTCCCGAGCACGATCGGGTGACCTCCGAGTATTTTTTTAGGGCTCGGAAATTTTGTTTTTATTGCCGCAGCTGAATGATTTACATTTGTTAGCCAGCATAAGTACATGTGGGGGTTGCCTGGTTGCTAGGGAATCTCCACATGTACTTATGCTGGCTAACAGATATAAATCATTCAGCTGCGGCAATAAAAACGAAATTTCCCAGCGCTAAAAAATACTCGGAGGACAACCAACCGTGCTCGGGAAATCTCGAGTAACGAGTATATTCGCTCATCCCTAGTTGATACATAAAATGAGAATAATGGGAATAGAGGAAAATATGTGCAAGTGGGTTAAGAGCTGGCTCAGAGATAGGAAACAAAGGGTGGTTATTAATGGAGCACACTCGGACTGTGTCGCGGTTAGCAGTGGGGTGCCACAGGGGTCAGTATTGGGCCCTCTTCTTTTTAACATATTTATTAATGACCTTGTAGGTGGCATACAGAGCAGAATTTCAATATTTGCATATGACAATAAACTCTGCAGGGTAATCAGTACAGAGGAGTAAAATTTTATATTACAGGATGATATATGTAAACTAGAAGCTTGGGCTGATAAATGGCAAATGAGCTTTAATGGGGATAAATGTAAGGTCATGCACTTGGGTAGAAGTAATAAGATGTATAACTATGTGCTTAATTGTAAAACACTGGGCAAAACCGTCAATGAAAAACACCTGGGTGTATGGGTGGATGACAAACTCACATTTAGTGGCCAGTGTCAGGCAGCTGCTACAAAGGCAAATAAAATAATGGGATGCATTAAAAGTGGCATAGATGCTCATGAGGACATAATTTTACCTCTATACAAGTCACTAGTTCGACCACACTTAGAATACTGTGTACAGTTCTGGTCTCCGGTGTATAAGAAAGACATAGCTGAACTAGAGCGGGTGCAGAGAAGAGCGACCAAGGTTATTAGATGACTGGGGGGTCTGGAATACCAAGATAGGTTATTATACTTGGGGCTATTTAGTTTGGAAAAATGAAGGCTAAGGGGTAATCTTATTTTAATGTATAAGTATATGAGGGGACAGTACAAAGACCTTTCTGATGATCTTTTTAATCATAGACCAGGGACAAGGGGGAGTCCTCTACGTCTGGAGGAAAGAAGGTTTAAGCATAATAACCGACGTGGATTCTTTATTGTAAGAGCAGTGAGACTATGGAACTCTCTGTTGTATGATGTTTTAATGAGTGATTCATTACTAAAATTTAAGAGGGGACTGGATACCTTTCTTGAAAAGTACAATGTTACAGGTTAAATATATAAGACTCTTTGATTGGCCGTTGATCCAGGAAACTAGTCTGATTGGCGTATGTGGAGTTGGGAAGGAATATTTTTCCCCAGTGTGGAGCTTACTCTTTGCCACACGGTTTTTTTTTTTTTGCCTTCCTCTGGATTAACATGTTAGGGCATGTTAGGTTATGCTATGGGTTGAAGTAGATGGACTTAAAGTCTTCCTTCAACCTCAATAACTATGTTACTATGTTACCAGAGTCACCCAGTGTCATCCAGTGACCAGTGAACGAGATGTAACGCCCCTGCCCATGTTTACTCGTCCAGGTGTCAGTGGTGAAATTCATCCTGACAGACATGGATTTTTTCAGGGAATGTGTGATGTTATCTGTGACATGCTGGTGTAGCGCAGGCACAGCTTTCTTAGAGAAGAAATGGCAACTGGGCAAATGTGACTTGGGGACTTCTACAGGCATCAGTTTTTGGAAACCATCTGTATTCACCAGGCAGAAAGGCAGCATTTTCATGGCCAACAGATTGGAGATCGTGGAATTCAAGCTCTTAGCTTTGACATGTGAAGTAGGAAACATTATTTTACGTGATCACAAGTTTTGGACCAAGGGCTGACTGCTGTGCTGAGAGAGGGTGGAGTAGTGTGAACACAACAAACTGCTGGACAGTGCGTGAGGTGGAGATGTTGTGGTGGATTAAGAAAGATGTGGTATGCTTGGTGAAACAAAGAACAGCAGGCATCTACACTTCCATAACAGCTGCCTGTCACTTGCCCCCACTGTAGGGGGTAAAGAAGTGTAGGTTCTGTGGCCTCAGACTTATGTGAGAACAAGTGCCATAGTGACAAAGGAGGAAAAAGAAGGAAATGTGGTTGATGATACGGCCAGTGATTGACGAGGGACGCTAGTCTGCATTTTAGCGCAGTGAGATTCCCAGGCTAAGGCAATCCTTTCTCCTCTGCGACCTATGCCAGACTCGCTACTGCTGCTGGCCACAGCCACAGTTGTGTTTGAGGATGCTGTGCTTGTTGGCTTGTTGTAGTTGCAGCACTCCATGTCTGTGCGGCAAGGCACAATGTAACCTCCTCATCTTCCTCCTCCTCCACCTCCTCTGCTGAGCTACTCAGCTGCGTGCTCCTGGGTTCAAACCAAGTGGGATCTACAACCTCATTGTCATCCATTTTTTTCTCCTATACCTCGCCCTGAGAGTCACCTCCTCCTTTTCCTGCCCTGACAGCACAGGACAGTCCTGATGCATCTTTGGTATCTGAGTCTCATCAGGATCAACTCCACCCCCGGTGGTTAATGTCTGGTGATGAGGGTCTGGATTCTACTTGGTCCCCACTTTGACTGACCTCGGATCCCACAGGAAAAAATTGGGCATTGGTGCAGATGCTTTCCTCCTTCTTATTCTCTTAATCTTTGGAGCAGACCTATGATGCCCACGGAATAGAATGTGTGAACAGCTCTGCAGAATGTCCCATCTGTGGTTCCCCACAGTCAGTTGGACTTTTGGAAATTTGTATTGCGGTGGGAAACATGTTCGATTGGGGTGCCACCTCTGAGGATTGTACTGTGTGTGATGTTAAGGTGGAGGAAGAGGTGGAGATGCCACTTGATGCAGCATTTGCCATCCAATAGAGCAAATGCTCCTTCTGGCTCTCATCTGCAAGGTGTACCACCTTGCAGCTGCCAAAGAAAGGGAGTGGAGTAGCCGATCTTGGAACAAATGTTGTCAGTGGTCTTTGGATAGAACGAGACGTGTTTGTTTAGTTGAGTTTTCATTAACATTAATATCTAACCCTCGTATACATCAAACACCAAGCCTAATCCCCCTTCCACCATTTCCTTGCTTATTCACACTCTTGTACCCTTCCCCTCTTGTTTTCTGCTGTTTCACAACCTTAGGCCCACAACTGTCAGTCACCTGTCACTAAATGAACAATCATTATTTATTTTGTTAGATAGTGTGACTGAACAGCACCATTACACCTAATGATTTTTAAGAGGAAATGTGCCTTTCTCATTTCTCACTGTAACAGTTCTATCACAAACTATTTAGATTAGCAAATTGGGCCTCCTGGCTGTACCCCAATATTAGGTCTAATGATTTTTAAGTGGAAATCTGGCTTTCTGATTTCTCACTCAAACATAGTTTTCTAACAAATTATTTTGATTACAAAACGGTGCCTCCTGAGACTGCAACAGTTTTTGCACAATCTAGTTAGATGTTGGAACATCGATTTCAGACAGGACATGATCCTATCCAGCTAATTAACAAGTTCACTTTGAGCACTTACATAAGCGGCTTCTCTGCACTATGACACTGAAAAAATGGTGCCAGCAAAACAAGATGTCCACTTTTTATACAGCCAGTGACATGTGACTTTGGCAGCCAATCACAGAAGACCTTTTGTCATGACGTTATTGATGGATTCTGCACCCTGGCTGCCAGAATGTGCACACATTATGTTTTTATGTTCAGTGATGAGCGAGCATGCTCGGGACTACTCGGTACACGCCCAAGCATTTCACAGCTTTCCTGGGTTGCTCGGCAGGATCTCATGTTCCTGCCCTGCATGTTTGGCACTCTTCAGAAAGCTAATGAACATGCAGGGATTATCTGCCATGCACTGTAATGCCACAGCGATATTGGTTGTGGCATTACAGTGATTGGATGGCTGCACAGTGTCACAGTGCCATCATGCTCGTCACAGTCTCTCTGGAATCAGGCAGTGTAGGGTGAGTTACTGCTGAGCTAGGGAGAGATTTGCTTGGTTCTTACTTAGTGTGGGTATACCATATATTCTACGCATATCCATCTGAACTATCAGTCCTTCTGAGGACTAATAAAGCTGCATAGATATCAGTGCTAGGCACGCAGGCAGTGTATGTGGAGACTGCAGTGCATATAGCAAGAGGGTACATTCCAGTTCTGGCTGCTGCTGCTGCGATTACAGATATTTCTAGACATAGCCCCAGGTATCAGGTGCCAGGAATAATTTTTTTTACAGGCCAGCTATTTAAAACTGTAGTTTGTCCATCACACATGGATCAGAGATAAAAAGTGCGCTCCAGATACTGCCATTTCTAGCCTCCCTTTAAATTTTGTTGCAGTGTGTTAGCGAAGTGATTGACACCAGTTTGCTGTTCAAAATAGTTACCCACAGGCCAGCTATTTCAAACAGTGGTTTGTCCGTCACACGAATCACATCTAAGTTCTCTCCAAATTCAGCCATTTGTATTGAACGTGGAAAATATTGTCCTCCATTTAAAATGGGCAAGGCACGTGGCAAGGGATGGGGAAATGGATGTGATGATGGTGATGGTGCAATCAGACACCAAGGCCGAGTATTTGGGAAAGCTGAAATTGTACCACAACAAACACCCACATTTTCGAGCCCAACCTCCCTGTCCCAATTGCTAGGGGTCCACAGCACACCACTTTTGAACCTAGAGCAGTGTCCAAAGGTTTCTGGTTGAATAGCGGGTATTGTCCCTTTGCCACCACCACCATCCTGTCGTCCACATGGTCAAGTCTCAGTAGCTTTGAGTCTGAAATGCATATTCCTCGCCCTGATCTTCCTTCCTCACACCATGCTGAGTGCCTGATGACAACTGACACCACACTGGACACTCAGAAAAGCTAATCACTTTTCCATGTACAGATTCAGGCCTTTTGCCCAGTTCACTTGAAGCAGGGCAAGATGAGATCGCATGTAGCAATGGCCAAATATTTGAGCAGCCACGGTCACACGAAGGCGACGATGGGAAAGTGTCACAAGAGGTAGACGATGATGAAACACAATGGCCAGAAAGTCAGGAGGAGGACCAGGGTTCAGAAGTGGAATAGGAGGTGGTGGATGATATAGTAACTTACCCAACCTGGCAGGAGGACATGCAGAGTGAGGACAGCAGCACACCGGGACAGGGAAGCGTAGCACCCCAACAGGCAGGAAGAAGCAGTGTGGTGTCCACAGACAGAAGGAGGGCAACTGTTCCCCATAAAACCAACACGATGGAAGTTGCAAGGCCAACTGTTAGGTCTTCCCAAGTCTGGATGTTTTTTAAAGACTCTGCTGATAACCCCAAAAAGGCCATTTGCACCACCTGCCAGGCCAGCATGAGCAGGGATCGCAAAACTACCAGCCTGACCACCACTAGCATGATCAGCAAAGCACCTGACTTTGTGGGCTGAACCCCAGGGTCCAGGAACAGTGTCTGTGGGTGACACCACTGCTTCTTCCGCTGTTGTGCGTGTAAGCCAATCCCCTGTCCATAGTACATGCAAAGATGTCTCCTGCCCTGCACCTGTCATTGTACACACTCAGCTAGCACCATCAACAAGCAAATCCACATTCTTTTCCCAGCACAGTGTTCAGTTGTCTATACTCCAGTCCTTGGAACTCAAGCGCAAATACGCAGCCAACGCCACACAGACCACACTACTAAATTCACACATTTCATGACTGCTTGCTCTCGAAATGTTGCCTTTTAGGCTCATGGAGACAGAAGCTTTCCGCAACCTGATGATGGTCACCGCTCCTTGGTACTCGGTCCCCAGCTGCCGCAATTTCTCCCCGTGTTCCATCCCCGCATTACGCAAGCATATTTCTCACATTAGCCATGCCATCAACAATGCAGTTACTGGGAAATTCCACCTAACCATGGACACGTTTACAAGTGCTTGTGGGCAAGGACGGTACATCTCGCTGATGGCACACTGGGTTAACATAGTGGAAGCCGGGTCCCAGTCAGACCTTGGGATGGAACACATCCTCCCAACACCGAGGGTTGCGGGCCCTAGGTCAATCAGGGTTGCTCCTACAGTATACAGCTCCTGCACCTCATCCTCCTACTTCTCCTTTTCAGCCTACATCTCTGAAATGACCACATCAGTCACTAGCTTGGAAGTACTGCAGCACTGCCTCAGCCAAGCAGCATCAGGCTGTGATGAAGCTAATATGCTTAGGTGACAAACCGCACAGTGCTGAAGAGTTGTAGACAGCTCTGAAAGAACAGGCAGATCTGTGGCTGACACCGCTGAGCCTACAGTCAGGCATGGTCGTGTGTGACAAAGGCCGGAACCTGGTGGTGGCTCTGAGGCGATATGAGCTCACACACTTATCATGCCTGGCCCATGTGCTTAACCTCACAGCTCAGTAGTTTCTTGAAACCTACCCAGAGCTGCCGGATCTGCTTGTCAAAGTACACTGCCTGTGTGCCCATTTTAGAAAGTCATTTACAGCTTCCGCCGTCCATGCTGTGCTTCAGCAGCGTTTGCAGCTTCCGGCTCACCGATTGGTGTGTGATGTCCCCACACATTGGAACTCTACATTGCAGATGTTGGAAAGGATTTGTGAGCAGAAGAGGACAGTTGCTAACTACCAGCATCAACAAGGCTGTCGGTATTCAGTTCAGACTCCACACATAAGACCTCAGGAGTGGAGATGGATGTCAGACATATGCACCACTCTCCAAAAATTTGAGGATTCCACCAAGATGGTGAGCAGTGATAACGGCATAATTAGTGTCACCATCTCACTGCTCTGTGTTCTGTAACGCTCTCTGTTCACAATCAAAGAGGATGCATTACAGGTGGAGCACAATGAGATGGAGTAAGGAACTATACAGGGTGATTACACTCAGCGCAACTTCATCTCATCTCAACATGGATTGGGTCATCATTAGTGTTGAGCATTCCGATACCGCAAGTATCGGGTATCGGCCGATATTTGCGGTATCGGAATTCCAATACCGAATTCCGATACTTCCCGCGTATCGGATACCGGAATCGGAAGTTCCCAGAATTCAAACAGAACGCAGCAGCCAATGAGGAATGATTGGAAGTGTGGGCACATCCTGTTTAGCATGGTGGGCATGTAAGTACTGGCAAGGCTGTGATTGGCTGCTGAAATGATGTCACTCTGCACTATAAAAAACGCTGCCGCCATTTTGCGCTCACTCTGCTGTGATTTCAGTTAGGGACAGGACGCTGTGTTCTAACTGAGGGCCAGTTGAGCTAGCTAATTGCTTTATTTTCCTTTCCAAAGGCTAATTTAGCAAAACGCTGTGTGTTCTTCACTGTTCACCTTGCTCTTGCCTTGCAGCGCTGTTTTAACAGCGTTCTGCAAGGTCTCTGTGTGTGTGTGTGTGTGTGCAGCTCACTCTGTAGTCTGTGTGCAGCCATATACCCGGTTGTATTCAGCTCAGGGGGGGTTCACACTGCCTCACACAGTTGTCCTTTTTTGCTCATAGTGCAGCCTGCTGCACATTTTTTCTCAAATTTCCTATTAGTGTTTTTCCACCCGTCTCCAGCTAAATTGTGGAAAAACACTACATAGGATAACCTAGAGGGGGGTTTTTGGGCCTTGCAGCGCCGTTTACGGCTGTCTGCACGGTCTCCGTGTGAGCCCAGCTCGCCCTGTAGTCTGTGTGCAGCCATAGCCGGTTGGATTCAGCTCAGGGTTCGTTACTGGCTCATACCTTGAGAAAAATTTTCCTTTTTTTCAAATAGTGCAGCCTGTTTAAAAATTTAAAAAAAAAATCCCTATTAGTGTTTTTCCACCCGTCTCCAGCTAAATAGTGGAAAAACACTACATAGGATAACCTAGAGGGGGGTTTTTGGGCCTTGCAGCGCCGTTTACGGCTGTCTGCACGGTCTCCGTGTGAGCCCAGCTCGCCCTGTAGTCTGTGTGCAGCCATAGCCGGTTGGATTCAGCTCAGGGTGCGTTACTGCCTCATACCTTGAAAAACAATTTCCTTTTTTTCAAATAGTGCAGCCTGTTTAAAATTAAAAAAAAAAAATTCCTATTAGTGTCTTTCCACCCGTCTCCAGCTAAATAGTGGAAAAACACTACATAGGATAACCTAGAGGAGGGTTTTTTGGCCTTGCAGCGCCGTTTACGGCTGTCTGCACGGTCTCTGTGTGAGCGCAGCTCACCCTGTAGTCTGTGTGCAGCCATAGCCGGTTGGATTCAGCTCAGGGTGCGTTACTGCCTCATACCTTGAAAAACAATTTCCTTTTTTTCAAATAGTGCAGCCTGTTTAAAATTAAAAAAAAAAAATCCCTATTAGTGTTTTTCCACCCGTCTCCAGCTAAATAGTGGAAAAACACTACATAGGATAACCTAGAGGGGGGTTTTTGGGCCTTGCAGCGCCGTTTACGGCTGTCTGCACGGTCTCCGTGTGAGCCCAGCTCGCCCTGTAGTCTGTGTGCAGCCATAGCCGGTTGGATTCAGCTCAGGGTGCGTTACTGCCTCATACCTTGAAAAACAATTTCCTTTTTTTCAAATAGTGCAGCCTGTTTAAAATTAAAAAAAAAAAATTCCTATTAGTGTCTTTCCACCCGTCTCCAGCTAAATAGTGGAAAAACACTACATAGGATAACCTAGAGGAGGGTTTTTTGGCCTTGCAGCGCCGTTTACGGCTGTCTGCACGGTCTCCGTGTGATTTAAGTTTAGTCCACACTTTACAACATTAGTGTTTCTTACACCTGTTAGAAGGAGCATTTCAGGAATAAGCACGCTAAGGCCTTAGTACTTTTCTGCTTATCTTTATCTGTAAACCAAGATGAAGAGGGCAGGGAGTAAGGCACGTGGGCGTGGGCACGGAGCAGGGAGAGGAGCAGGGAGAGGACGTGGTGATGCTGTGCCTGCTGCGGGCGCCGGTGACTCGTCGTCACTCAGTTTCAGCAGGGAACAGTCCTTCATGCGCAGCTTTGTCGGAGAGCGCCGTGCACCGCTGCTGCGTGAAGACCAAATTGAAGCCGTTGTCGGGTGGATGGCAGCTAACGCCTCGGCATCGACTTCAGTTAGTGCCACATCCTCTCAGGCACAGAGCACTGGAGAGCAGCCATCTGTCTCTTCACCACCTGCCAAATTGGCCAGGCAGTCAGAGAGCCCAGGACAGGAGCCGTCTCTACTTCTGTTCTCTGAATCTCTTGGCTTGGAAACAGGGGGCCAGCCAAGCAGCATTGGAGAAATGGAAGAAGAGGCAGTGTGCAGTGATGCCCAACAGCTTTTTCTCTCTGACTCTGAAGAGGCAGGTGGGCCAGTGCCTCCGGTGACCACAGCGCAGTACGCATCTGATGATGAAACTCAGGTGCCGCTTTCTGATGCGTACTGTGCTGCCGAGACTACCCAGGAGGAGCAGTTGGTGGCAGAGGGTAGTGGAGATGATGAGGTCCTTGACCCATCGTGGCGTGAGGAACAGGAAGGTGGTGGGAGCAGCTCTGAGGAAGAGCTTCCCCTTACGGGCCAAAGAGGGAGAGGGAGGGGGAAGACTGCGGAGCCTGTAGCCTCCACTTTGGCACCCGTTAGGAGCCTGTCTCTTTCCAAAGCCAAAAAGGGCGCTCCCAAGACTTGCAGTGCCTGGTCCTTTTTTGACACAGTTGCAGATGACATTTGTTTTGTCAAATGCAAGCTGTGTCATCAGAAAGTAAAAAGAGGTAAAAGTGTCAGCAACCTCAATACCACAAATATGTGGAAACATGTGCGGACCAGGCACGCGGTGGAGTTACAGAAACACAGTGAAGATGTAGGCCAACCAACAGCGGCAGCTACCACCTCTTCATCTCGTGTTGCCTCTTCCTCCACTGTTGTCCAGAGACCTAGTGTAATTCCACCCACAGCACCACCTTCCCAGTCATCCTCACACTCCCAGTCTACTCTACAGCCATCGGTAGTACAGGCATGGGAGAAAAGGCGGGCATTCTCGGCCAACCACCCCCGATCACAGGCTCTGAATGCAGGTATTGACAAACTGTTGTCCCTGGAAATGCTCTCGTTCAGGCTGGTGGAGACTGACAGCTTCCGTGACTTGATGGCATTGGCAGTCCCACAGTACAAGGTGCCCAGCCGCTTTTACTTCAGCAGGCAGGCTGTCCCTGCCCTGCACAGGCATGTTGAGGCAAACATAAAACATGCGCTACTGAACGCCGTCAGTAGCAAGGTCCACCTCACCACCGATGCGTGGACCAGTCAGCATGGACAGGGGCGATATGTTTCCCTCACTGCCCATTGGGTTAATGTTGTTGAGCCAGGTACAGATCGTGCGAGTGGCGCAGGACGTGTCCTGCCCACTCCAAGGATTGCAGGAATCCAGTCTGTACGCATCGACTCCTCCTCTTACACCAGTTCCTCAGATTCCTCTCTGCAGGATCCGTCACAGTCCACCTCCACATGGACCCGTGAACGTTTACCTATGACCGACATGAGCACAGCCGTGGCCAAACGTCAGCAGGCCGTCTTGAAACTAGTTTCATTGGGGCATCGAAGCCACACAGCGCAGGAGCTCTGGAATGCCATCAAGCAGGAGAGCGATGTGTGGTTACTGCCAGCAAATCTCCAGCCAGGCATGGTAGTGTGTGACAATGGCCGAAATCTGGTGGCAGCTTTGGCCCTTGGCAACCTCACTCACATCCCATGTCTGGCACATGTGCTCAATTTGGTTGTGCAGAGTTTTCTGAGGGACTATCCGGATCTTGATGCCCTGCTGCACAAGGTCCGCCTAGAGTGTGCTCACTTGCGGCGTTCCAGCTTGGCCAGATCCCGCATTGCTGCTCTGCAGCGCCGATTCCGCCTTCCGGAACACCGTATCATATGTGACCTACCTACCCGGTGGAATTCCACGTTACATATGTTGGAGCGGTTGTGTGAGCAGCAGCAAGCAGTTATGGAGTACCAGCTGCATCAGGCGCAAAGAAGTCGCAGTCAGCGCCGATCAGACTTCACAACCACAGAGTGGGCCACTATGAAGGACGTCTGCCAGGTTTTGCGTCCTTTTGATTATTCCACGCGGATGGCAAGTGCAGATGATGCACTAGTCAGCATGACTGTCCCCCTTATCTGCCTGCTTCAGCAAACTTTGCAAGGGTTAAGGGATGATGTTGTGGAAGAGGTGGAGGATGAGGAGTCACCTTTTCCATCAGCTTCTGGAGAGTCAGCGCCACGTGGTTCCTCACAAAGGGGTACGCAGGGGCCAATTTGTGAGGAGGATGAGGAGGAGTCAATGGAGGAGGAAGAGCTCCGTCCAGAGGAGGGAGCGACACAATTGTCCAGTGGTCAGTGTGTACAGCGAGGGTGGGGAGATGACGAGCGGGCAGAGATCATGTCTCAAGCAGGGGACAGCGTTTCTGGGCCAGTTGGCACTCTGCAGCACATGGTGGATTTCATGCTGCAGTGCCTGAGAAACGACCGCCGCATCGACCACATTCTCAACATGCCTGATTATTGGGTGTTCACCCTCCTCGATCCTCGCTACCGTGACAACGTCCAAAACCTCATCCCTGCGTTGACCCGGGAGCGTAAATTGCGGGAGTACCACGACACACTGGTGAATTCCATCATCTTCTCCTGTCCAACTGAGAGGAGTGCTGCTAGTGCTATACAAAGCAGCTCAGTGCGTCGAGGCAGTGGGGGAGGCTCTGCCCAAAGAGGGAGCAGAAGCAGTGCCTCTGCCCAAGGCAAGCCCAGTATGGCACAACTCTGGCACACTTTTGTGTGCCCGCCCCAAATGTCTACACCATCACCGGCGGCTCCAGTCAGCAGGAGGCAACGGTTCCGTCAGATGGTGACAGACTACATGGCTTGCCCTCTTACTGTACTCCCAGACGGCTCTTCCCCGTTCAAGTTTTGGGTCTCTAAGCTGGATACATGGCCAGAGCTAAGCCAGTATGCATTGGAGGTGCTGGCTTGCCCTGCGGCTAGTGTCTTATCGGAACGTGTTTTTAGTGCCGCAGGTGGTGTACTAACAGACCGTCGCATGCGACTATCCTCCGATAACGTTGACCGGCTTACTTTCCTGAAAATGAACCAGGCCTGGATCTCGCAGGAATTTGCCACTCCTCTGCCTGATTAAGTAATTGGGTGTCATCCAGGTCTCCTGCTGTGTTCATCTTTCTACCACCTGAACTGCTATTCCTGGGCTCCAACACCGCCAGTTGCGGCTCAGAAGTGCAGGCTGCACAGTAAAAACATACGACCCAGTGTTATTGGGTTTCAGTAACGTCAGCTGATCCCCAGCTGTGTAGCCGGCAATGTGTCCTGCGACCGCCACGCTGGCACAACAACCTAAATGTAAGGGAACCTGAACCCCCCCCCGTCGTTTGTTACTGAAAGAGCCATCTTGTGCAGCAGTAATGCTGCACAAGGAAAAGGTAGCTCTTTTTTTTTAGCTCCTTGCACACGCAGAACTTAACACTTATAAAATGTGTTCACTGATACCGTTATACTGTCCCGGAGCTGGGACTTTCCTTCGCAATGTGACGCAGCACAGCCGTCATTCCTACCCCCTTGGTGCCATGCGCTGCCTCCTCAGCGTTGTTTTAAGCTGTCACGGAGCCTGCGCTGTTCTGTTATCCCTTGGGCATGCCCTATTTGCGCTGCCTGTCTTCTGACATAATTTGGTGTCAGGCTGGCTGCGCCTGTGCGGCCGCGCTGCCCAAGATCCCGCCTCGCTGTGTCTTCTGATTGAGTCACACTGCGGGCCTGGGATCCATGGCCATGCGCAGTGCATATCTTCCCCTCGGGCTCTCGCTCATTTCCCTCCGCCTTCTTTAGACTGTGCGCCGTCAGCTGATCCCTAATAGCATGCCACGGCCGTGACACCGCACAGTCTGAAGAAGATGGAAGGAGGGGAGTGAGAGTCGAGGATATGCACTGTGCATGTCCATGGTTCCAAGGCCCGCAGTGGGATTACGTTGGACGAGACTGTGAGGTGGGATCTGGAGCAGCGTGGACGCACAGGCAGTAACAGCCTGACACCAAATTATGTCAGAAGACAGGCAGCGCTAATTGGGCATGGCCAAGGGCTAACAGAACAGCGCAGGCTCCATGACAGCTTAAAACAACGCTGAGGAGGCAGCGCACGGCACCAAGGGGATAGGAATGTCAGCTGTGCTGTGTCCCATTACGAAGGAAATTCGCACCTCCGGGACGGTTTAACGGTATAAGGGGACACATTTTTAGTGTTTACTTCGGTGTTTGCAAGGAGCATAATTAAAAGAACCACCTTTTCCTTTTGCATCGTTAGTGCTGCACAAGATGGCTCTTTCAGCTACAAACGTCTTGGGGGGGGGTTAAAGGTTCCCTTTCAACTTGCTCCAATCAGGCTTCGGCCTACACTCTGTTCCTCTGCTCCTCCTGCTGTCCCTGGGCTCTAACACCGCCAGTTGGTGCCTGGAAGTGCTGTGTGCACAGTCAACAGTCGCTCCTCTGTTATTGGGGTTCAGTAACGTCAGCTGATCCCCAGCTGTGTGTGCGGCAATACCTCCAATCTGCTCCTCCTGCTGTCCCTGGGCTCTAACACCGCCAGTTGGTGCCTGGAAGTGCTGTGTGCACAGTCAACAGTCGCTCCTCTGTTATTGGGGTTCAGTAACGTCAGCTGATCCCCAGCTGTGTATCCGGCAACGTGTCATGCGACCGCCACGCTGGCACAACTAAAATGTAAGGGGACCTGTCCCCCCCCCCCTAGGCGTTTGTTACTGAAAGAGCCACCATGTGCAGCACTAATACTGCACAAGGGAAAGGTCGCTCTTGAAATTATGCTCCTTGCAAACGCTGAACTACACACTCATGTAATGTGTCCCCTCACACCGTCCAACCGTCCCGGAGGTGGGACTTTCCTTTGTAATGTGACGCAGCACAGCCGTCATTGCTACCCCCTTGGCACCGTGCGCTGCCTCCTTAGCGTTGTTTGATTCCGTCATGGACCCTGCGCTGTTATGTTATCCCTTGGCCATGCACAGTTTGCGCTGCCCGTCCTCTGACATCATTTGTTGTCGTCCTGGCTGCGCCTGTGCGTCCACGCTGCCCGAAATCACACCTCGCAGTGTCGTCTAATGTGATCCCACAGTGGGCCTGGTATCCATGGCCATGCGCAGTGCATATACTAGCCTCTCACTCCCCTTCTTCACGCTTCTTCAGACTAGGCGGCGTCAGCTGATCCCTAATAGCATGCCACGGCCGTGACGCCGCACAGTCTGAAGAAGCAGGAAGGAGGTGAGTGAGAGGCGATGATATGCACTGCGCATGCCCATGGATCCCTGGCCCGCAGTGGGACTACATTAGATGACACTGCAAGGTTGGATCTAGGGCAGCTTGGACGCACAGGCACTGCCAGCCTGACACCTACATGATGTCAGAAGACGGGCACCGCTAACTGTGCATGGCCAAGGGATAACATTACAGCGCGGGCTCCGTGACAGAACCAAACAACGTTGAGGAGGTGGCGCCCGGCACCAAGGGGGTTGGAATGACGGCTGTGCTGTGTCACATTACAAAGGAAAGTCCCACTTCCGGGATGGTTTGACGGTGTGAGGGGACACATTATATGAGTGTGTACTTCAGCGTTTGCAAGGAGCATAATTTTCGGAGCCACCATTTTCCATGTGCAGTATTACTGCTGTACAAGATGGCTCTTTCAGCAACAAATGCCTGGGGGGGGGGGGGTTCCCTTTCAACTTGCTCCACTGCAGGCTTCGGCCTACACTCTGCTCCTCTTTGATTCCCTGGGTTTCAACACTGTCAGTTGCCACCTGGAAGTGTTGTCTACACAGAAAAAACACTAGGTGATGTGTCAGTGGGGTTCAGCACCGCCAGCTGTTCCCCTGCTGTGTAGTCGGCAACGTGTCCAGCACAAGCCACGCTGGCACAACAGAACAAAAGCTGCCACCAGTGCAGGCTTCGGCCTACACTCTGCTCCTCTCCTCCTCCTGCTGACCCTGGGCTCAAACACCGCTAGTTTTTGCCCGGAAGTGCTAGCTGCACAGAGAAAAACACCAGCCAATGTGTTAGTGGGGTTCAGCACCGCCAGCTGTTCCCCTGCTGTGTAGCCGGCAACGTGACCTGCAAACGCCACGCAGGCACATGAACTGAAATGAAAGGGAACCTGGCCCCACCCCCCCAGGTGTTTCTATGTATAACAGCCACCTAGTACAGCAGTACTGCTGCATTTGTACAAGGTGGCTGACTTTTTCTCCTTGCCCACGTGGAACTCAACACGTACAAAATGTGTCTCATTGAGACCATTCCACTGTCCCTGAGGTGTGACTTTCCTTTCTAATGATATGCAGCACCCCCCTTGGTAGCGTTTCCCGTCTTTTGTCATCATGGTTAGCTGGCTGCACCTGTGCATCCGCCCTGCTAGAAACAACGCCCCTCGTTGTCATATTTATTTTGTCAGCGAGGGTGTGGTTTATGGGCACGAGCAGTGCATATGTTCGCCTGTCTTAACTCATCTCCTTCCGCCTTCTTCAAACTGTGCGGCCTCCTGGCCGTGGTAGGCGATTAGGGATCAGCTGAGGCCGCCCAGTCTGAAGCAGGTGTAAGGACATGTGTGAGCGGCAAACCTATTTACTGCACAAGGCCACGAATCCCAGCCACGCAGTGTGATTTTTTGAAAACACACTGTGGGTCTGGGATTCATGTCCATCGCTAACCGCAACGGCCGACATGAAATGAGGTCAGAAGACAGGAAGCGCTCACAGCGCATGGCCAAGGGATCACAATAGCGCAGACTCCTGTACAGCAAATAACAACGCTCAGGAATCTGCGCCCAGTACCTAGGTGCAAATTTTGACACCTGTGCTGCGTCTCCTTAAAAAGACAAGTCACGCCTCCACAACTGTTTGACAGTATAATGGGCTAAATAGTGTACGTGTTTTATTCAGCGTGTGCAAGGAGCAAACTAAATAGAGCAACCTTTTACTTGTGCAGCATTAATGCTGCACAAGGTGTGGCTCTTGTACCTTGCAACACCTGAGGGGGGGTTAAAGGTAACCTTTGAAATTGGTTCAACTAGGCTTCGGCCTACACTCTGCTCCTCTCCTCCTCCTGCTGACCCTAGGCTCTAACACCGCCAGTTTTTGCCCGGACATGCGATCTGCACAGAGAAAAACACCAGTCAATGTGTCAGTGGGGTTCAGCAACGCCAGCTGTTCCCCTGCTGTGTAGCTTGCATCGTGTCCAGCACAAGCCACGCTGGCACAACCGACCAAAAGCTGCCAACAGTGCAGGCTTCGGCCTACACATTGCTCCTCTCCTCCTCCTGCTGACCCTGGGCTCTAACACCGCCAGTTTTTGCCCGGACATGCGAGCTGCACAGAGAAAAACACCAGTCAATGTGTCAGTGGGGTTCAGCAATGCCAGCTGTTCCCCTGCTGTGTAGCTTGCATCGTGTCCAGCACAAGCCACGCTGGCACAACCGACCAAAAACTGCCACCAGTGCAGGCTTCGGCCTACACATTGCTCCTCTCCTCCTCCTGCTGACCCTGGGCTCTAACACCGCCAGTTTTTGCCCGGACATGCGAGCTGCACAGAGAAAAACACCAGTCAATGTGTCAGTGGGGTTCAGCAACGCCAGCTGTTCCCCTGCTGTGTAGCTTGCATCGTGACCTGCAAACGCCACGCAGGCACATGAACTGAAATTGAAGGGAGCCTGCCCCCCACCCCCAGGTGTTTCTATGTATAACAGCCACCTTGTACAGCAGTACTGCTGCATTTGTACAAGGTGGCTGACTTTTTCTCCTTGCCCACGTGGAACTCAACACGTACAAAATGTGTCTCATTGAGACCATTCCACTGTCCCTGAGGTGTGACTTTCCTTTCTAATGATACGCAGCACCACCCTTGTTAGCGCTGCCCGTCTTTTGACATCATTGGTTAGCTGGCTGCGCCTGTGCATCTGCCCTGCTCGAAACAACGCCCCTCGGTGTCTTATTTTTTTGGACAGCGAGGGTGTGATTGATGGGCATGTGCAGTGCATATGTTTGCCTGTGTTCACTCATCACCTTCCGCCTTCTTCAGACTGGGTGTCCTCATGGCCACGGCAGGCGATAAGGGATCAGATGAGGTCGCCCAGTCTGAAGCTGGTGTAAGGACATGTGTGAGTGTCAAACATATTTACTGCACAAGGCCACGATTCCCAGCCACGCAGTGTGATTTTTTGAAAACACACTGTGGGTCTGGGATTCATGTCCATCGCTAACCGCAACGGCCAACATGAAATGAGGTCAGAAGACAGGAAGCGCTCACAGCGCATGGCCAAGGGATCACAATAGCGCAGACTCCTGTACAGCAAATAACAACGCTCAGGAATCTGCGCCCAGTACCTAGGTGCAAATTTTGACACCTGTGCTGCGTCTCCTTAAAAAGACAAGTCACGCCTCCACAACTGTTTGACAGTATAATGGGCTAAATAGTGTACGTGTTTTATTCAGCGTGTGCAAGGAGCAAACTAAATAGAGCAACCTTTTACTTGTGCAGCATTAATGCTGCACAAGGTGTGGCTCTTGTACCTTGCAACACCTGAGGGGGGGTTAAAGGTAACCTTTGAAATTGGTTCAACTAGGCTTCGGCCTACACTCTGCTCCTCTCCTCCTCCTGCTGACCCTGGGCTCTAACACCGCCAGTTTTTGCCTGGACATGCGATCTGTACAGAGAAAAACACCAGTCAATGTGTCAGTGGGGTTCAGCAACGCCAGCTGTTCCCCTGCTGTGTAGCTGACATCGTGTCCAGCACAAGCCACGCTGGCACAACCGACCAAAAGCTGCCACCAGTGCAGGCTTCGGCCTACACTCTGCTCCTCTCCTGCTGACCCTGGGCTCAAACACCGCTAGTTTTTGCCCGGAACTGCTAGCTGCACAGAGAAAAACACCAGCCAATGTGTTAGTGGGGTTCAGCACCGCCAGCTGTTCCCCTGCTGTGTAGCTTGCATCGTGTCCAGCACAAGCCACGCTGGCACAACCGACCAAAAGCTGCCACCAGTGCAGGCTTCGGCCTACACTCTGCTCCTCTCCTCCTCCTGCTGACCCTGGGCTCTAACACCGCCAGTTTTTGCCCGGACATGCGATCTGCACAGAGAAAAACACCAGTCAATGTGTCAGTGGGGTTCAGCAACGCCAGCTGTTCCCCTGCTGTGTAGCTTGCATCGTGTCCAGCACAAGCCACGCTGGCACAACTGACCAAAAGCTGCCACCAGTGCAGGCTTCGGCCTACACTTTGCTCCTCTCCTCCTCCTGCTAACCCTGGGCTCAAACACCTCCAGTTTCTGCCCGGAAGTGCGAGCTGCACAGAGAAAAACACCAGTCAATGTGTCAGTGGGGTTCAGCACCGCCAGCTGTTCCCCTGCTGTGTAGCCGGCAACGTGACCTGCAAACGCGACGCAGGCACATGAACTGAAATTAAAGGGAACCTGGCCCCACCCCCCAGGTGTTTCTATGTATAACAGCCACCTTGTACAGCAGTACTGCTGCATTTGTACAAGGTGGCTGACTTTTTCTCCTTGCCCACGTGGAACTCAACACGTACAAAATGTGTCTCATTAGAGACCATTCCACTGTCCCTGAGGTGTGACTTTCCTTTCTAATGACACGCAGCACCCCCATTGTTAGCGCTGCCCGTCTTCTGACATCATTGGTTGGCTGGCTGTGCCTGTGCGTCCGCCCTGCCCTACACAACGCCCCTCGTTGTCTCATATATTTTGACTGCGAGGGTGTGATTGATGGGCACAAGCAGTGCATATCTTCGCCTGTCTTAACTCATCTCCTTCCGCCTTCTTCAGACTGTGCAGCCTCATGGCCGCGGCATGCGAGAAGGGATCAGCAGAGGCCGCCCAGTCTGAAGCAGGTGTAAGGACGTGTGTGAGCGGCCAAAATATTTACTGCTCAAGGCCACGAATCCCAGCACCGCAGTGTGACTTTATGAAAAGGCACTGTGGGTCTGGGATTTATGGCCCAGGTCATAAGACGGGCAGCTCTAACAGGGCATTGCCAAGGGATAACACAAGAGCGCAGACTCCAGTACAGCAAATAACAACGCTCAGGAAGCTGCGCCAAGCACCAAGGCGTTATTTGGGACACCTGTGCTGCGTCTCCTTAAAAAGCCAAGTCACGCATCCACTACAGTTTGACTGTAGAATGGGCTAAATTGTGTACGTCTTTCATTCAGCGTGTGCAAGTAGACAAATTAATAGAGCAACCTTTCACTTGTGCAGCATTAATACTGCACAAGGTGTGTCTCTTGTAGTTTGTAACACCTGAGGGGGGGTTAAAGGTTTCCTTTGAAATTGGTTCAACTAGGCTTCGGCCTACACTCTGCTCCTCTCCTCCTCCTCCTGCTTCACCACGGGCTCTAACATCGCAAGTTTTTGCCCGCAAGTGCTAGCTGCACAGAGAAAAACACCCGCCATTGTGTTAGTGGGGTTCAGCAACGCCAGCTGTTCCCACACTGTGTAGCCGGCAAAGTGTCCTGCAAACGCAACGCTGACACAAAGCTGCCTCCAGTGCAGGCTTCGGCCTACACTCTGCTCCCCCTGCTTACCCTTTGCTCCAGCACCGCTAGTTGGGGCTCTAGGAAGACAATCTTTAATAGGCAACGCATCTGGGTTCCAGCACCGCCAGCTGGTTCTCGGCAGTGTTTTTGTCACTGGTACTCCCTCGTGCCAAACCTGGTTCCAGCACCGTCAGCTGTTTCCGGGTAGTGTCAAGCTCACTGAGACGCCTATGCTTGCCCCGTCGTGGTGCTGTCGGGTTAGCCAACTCCAGGGTGCCTCCAGTTTAGGAGCTTCCTATGTGGGCTGCGTGAACTGGTAGTCAAGGCTGGTTCTGTAGTGCCAGTAGGCCCAGCTCCCCCTGTAGGACTGTTGGGGTTCGGTAACTGCGGCTGCCTCGCGGCCTAGCTGTTCTCTCCTCTCCTGTGGGCCTTGGGGTCCACCACCTGGTTCCAGCACCGTCAGCTGGTTCCAGGCCGAGCCTTTGGCTTAGGTGCCTCCTCCTGGGTATCCGAGTTCCGCCAACGTCAGGCGGTCCTTGGTAGTGCTTTTAAGCGCGGGCACCTACAGCTTAGTAACCGGGTTCCAGCACCGCCAGCTGTTCCTCGGTCGTGCCATTGGCTCTTGCACACTGGGGCAACGCATCTGGGTTCCAGCACCGCCAGCTGGTTCTCGGCAGTGTTTTTGTCACAGGTACTCCCTCGTGCCAAACCTGGTTTCAGCACCGTCAGCTGTTTCCAGGTTGTGTCAAACTCGCTGAGACGCCTATGCTTGCCCTGTCGTGGTGCGGTCGGGTTAGCCAACTCCAGGGTGCCTCCAGTTTAGGAGCTTCCTATGTGGGCTGCGTGAACTGGTAGTCAAGGCTGGTTCTGTAGTGCCAGTAGGCCCAGCTCCCCCTGTAGGACTGTTGGGGTTCGGTAACTGCAGCTGCCTCGCGGCCTAGCTGTTCTCTCCTCTCCTGTGGGCCTTGGGGTCCACCACCTGGTTCCAGCACCGTCAGCTGGTTCCAGGCCGAGCCTTTGGCTTAGGTGCCTCCTCCTGGGTATCCGAGTTCCACCAACGTCAAGCGGTCCTTGGTAGTGCTTTTAAGCGCGGGCACCTACAGCTTAGTAACCGGGTTCCAGCACCGCCAGCTGGTCCTCGGTCGTGCCATTGGCTCTTGCACACTGGGGCAACGCATCTGGGTTCCAGCACCGCCAGCTGGTTCTCGGCAGTGTTTTTGTCACTGGTACTCCGTCGTGCCAAACCTGGTTTCAGCACCGTCAGCTGTTTCCGGGTTGTGTCAAACTCGCTGAGACGCCTATGCTTGCCCCGTCGTGGTGCGGTCGGGTTAGCCAACTCCAGGGTGCCTCCAGTTTAGGAGCTTCCTATGTGGGCTGCGTGAACTGGTAGTCAAGGCTGGTTCTCTAGTGCCAGTAGGCCCAGCTCCCCCTGTAGGACTGTTGGGGTTCGGTAACTGCGGCTGCCTCGCGGCCTAGCTGTTCTCTCCTCTCCTGTGGGCCTTGGGGTCCACCACCTGGTTCCAGCACCGTCAGCTGGTTCCAGGCCGAGCCTTTGGCTTAGGTGCCTCCTCCTGGGTATCCGAGTTCCGCCAACGTCAAGCGGTCCTTGGTAGTGCTTTTAAGCGCGGGCACCTACAGCTTAGTAACCGGGTTCCAGCACCGCCAGCTGGTCCTCGGTCGTGCCATTGGCTCTTGCACACTGGGGCAACGCATCTGGGTTCCAGCACCGCCAGCTGGTTCTCGGCAGTGTTTTTGTCACAGGTACTCCCTCGTGCCAAACCTGGTTTCAGCACCGTCAGCTGTTTCCGGGTTGTGTCAAACTCGCTGAGACGCCTATGCTTGCCCTGTCGTGGTGCGGTCGGGTTAGCCAACTCCAGGGTGCCTCCAGTTTAGGAGCTTCCTATGTGGGCTGCGTGAACTGGTAGTCAAGGCTGGTTCTGTAGTGCCAGTAGGCCCAGCTCCCCCTGTAGGACTGTTGGGGTTCGGTAACTGCGGCTGCCTCGCGGCCTAGCTGTTCTCTCCTCTCCTGTGGGCCTTGGGGTCCACCACCTGGTTCCAGCACCGTCAGCTGGTTCCAGGCCGAGCCTTTGGCTTAGGTGCCTCCTCCTGGGTATCCGAGTTCCGCCAACGTCAAGCGGTCCTTGGTAGTGCTTTTAAGCGCGGGCACCTACAGCTTAGTAACCGGGTTCCAGCACCGCCAGCTGGTCCTCGGTCGTGCCATTGGCTCTTGCACACTGGGGCAACGCATCTGGGTTCCAGCACCGCCAGCTGGTTCTCGGCAGTGTTTTTGTCACAGGTACTCCCTCGTGCCAAACCTGGTTTCAGCACCGTCAGCTGTTTCCGGGTTGTGTCAAACTCGCTGAGACGCCTATGCTTGCCCCGTCGTGGTGCGGTCGGGTTAGCCAACTCCAGGGTGCCTCCAGTTTAGGAGCTTCCTATGTGGGCTGCGTGAACTGGTAGTCAAGGCTGGTTCTGTAGTGCCAGTAGGCCCAGCTCCCCCTGTAGGACTGTTGGGGTTCGGTAACTGCGGCTGCCTCGCGGCCTAGCTGTTCTCTCCTCTCCTGTGGACCTTCGGGTCCACCACCTGGTTCCAGCACCGTCAGCTGGTTCCAGGCCGAGCCTTTGGCTTAGGTGCCTCCTCCTGGGTATCCGAGTTCCGCCAACGTCAGGCGGTCCTTGGTAGTGCTTTTAAGCGCGGGCACCTACAGCTTAGTAACCGGGTTCCAGCACCGCCAGCTGGTCCTCGGTCGTGCCATTGGCTCTTGCACACTGGGGCAACGCATCTGGGTTCCAGCAACGCCAGCTGGTTCTCGGCAGTGTTTTTGACACAGGTACTCCCTCGTGCCAAGCCTGGTTTCAGCACCGTCAGCTGTTTCCGGGTTGTGTCAAGCTCACTGAGACGCCTATGCTTGCCCCGTCGTGGTGCTGTCGGGTTAGCCAACTCCAGGGTGCCTCCAGTTTAGGAGCTTCCTATGTGGGCTGCGTGAACTGGTAGTCAAGGCTGGTTCTGTAGTGCCAGTAGGCCCAGCTCCCCCTGTAGGACTGTTGGGGTTCGGTAACTGCGGCTGCCTCGCGGCCTAGCTGTTCTCTCCTCTCCTGTGGACCTTCGGGTCCACCACCTGGTTCCAGCACCGTCAGCTGGTTCCAGGCCGAGCCTTTGGCTTAGGTGCCTCCTCCTGGGTATCCGAGTTCCGCCAACGTCAGGCGGTCCTTGGTAGTGCTTTTAAGCGCGGGCACCTACAGCTTAGTAACCGGGTTCCAGCACCGCCAGCTGGTCCTCGGTCGTGCCATTGGCTCTTGCACACTGGGGCAACGCATCTGGGTTACAGCAACGCCAGCTGGTTCTCGGCAGTGTTTTTGACACAGGTACTCCCTCGTGCCAAGCCTGGTTTCAGCACCGTCAGCTGTTTCCGGGTTGTGTCAAGCTCACTGAGACGCCTATGCTTGCCCCGTCGTGCTGCTGTCGGGTTAGCCAACTCCAGGGTGCCTCCAGTTTAGGAGCTTCCTATGTGGGCTGCGTGAACTGGTAGTCAAGGCTGGTTCTGTAGTGCCAGTAGGCCCAGCTCCCCCTGTAGGACTGTTGGGGTTCGGTAACTGCGGCTGCCTCGCGGCCTAGCTGTTCTCTCCTCTCCTGTGGACCTTCGGGTCCACCACCTGGTTCCAGCACCGTCAGCTGGTTCCAGGCCGAGCCTTTGGCTTAGGTGCCTCCTCCTGGGTATCCGAGTTCCGCCAACGCCAGGCGGTCCTTGGTAGTGCTTTTAAGCGCGGGCACCTACAGCTTAGTAACCGGGTTCCAGCACCGCCAGCTGGTCCTCGGTGCCATTGGCTCTTGCACACTGGGGCAACGCATCTGGGTTCCAGCACCGCCAGCTGGTTCTCGGCAGTGTTCTTGTCACAGGTACTCCCTCGTGCCAAGCCTGGTTTCAGTACCGTCAGCTGTTTCCGGGTTGTGTCAAGCTCACTGAGACGCCTATGCTTGCCCCGTCGTGGTGCTGTCGGGTTAGCCAACTCCAGGGTGCCTCCAGTTTAGGAGCTTCCTATGTGGGCTGCGTGAACTGGTAGTCAAGGCTGGTTCTGTAGTGCCAGTAGGCCCAGCTCCCCCTGTAGGACTGTTGGGGTTCGGTAACTGCGGCTGCCTCGCGGCCTAGCTGTTCTCTCCTCTCCTGTGGACCTTCGGGTCCACCACCTGGTTCCAGCACCGTCAGCTGGTTCCAGGCCGAGCCTTTGGCTTAGGTGCCTCCTCCTGGGTATCCGAGTTCCGCCAACGCCAGGCGGTCCTTGGTAGTGCTTTTAAGCGCGGGCACCTACAGCTTAGTAACCGGGTTCCAGCACCGCCAGCTGGTCCTCGGTGCCATTGGCTCTTGCACACTGGGGCAACGCATCTGGGTTCCAGCACCGCCAGCTGGTTCTCGGCAGTGTTCTTGTCACAGGTACTCCCTCGTGCCAAGCCTGGTTTCAGCACCGTCAGCTGTTTCCGGGTTGTGTCAAGCTCACTGAGACGCCTATGCTTGCCCCGTCATGTTGCGGTCAGGTTAGCCAACTCCAGGGTGCCTCCAGTTTTGGAGCTTCCTATGTGGGCTGCGTGAACTGGTAGTCAAGGCTGGTTCTGTAGTGCCAGTAGGCCCAGCTCCCCCTGTAGGACTGTTGGGGTTCGGTAACTGCGGCTGCCTCGCGGCCTAGCTGTTCTCTCCTCTCCTGTGGACCTTCGGGTCCACCACCTGGTTCCAGCACCGTCAGCTGGTTCCAGGCCGAGCCTTTGGCTTAGGTGCCTCCTCCTGGGTATCCGAGTTCCGCCAACGCCAGGCGGTCCTTGGTAGTGCTTTTAAGCGCGGGCACCTACAGCTTAGTAACCGGGTTCCAGCACCGCCAGCTGGTCCTCGGTGCCATTGGCTCTTGCACACTGGGGCAACGCATCTGGGTTCCAGCACCGCCAGCTGGTTCTCGGCAGTGTTCTTGTCACAGGTACTCCCTCGTGCCAAGCCTGGTTTCAGCACCGTCAGCTGTTTCCGGGTTGTGTCAAGCTCACTGAGACGCCTATGCTTGCCCCGTCGTGTTGCGGTCGGGTTAGCCAACTCCAGGGTGCCTCCAGTTTTGGAGCTTCCTATGTGGGCTGCGTGAACTGGTAGTCAAGGCTGGTTCTGTAGTGCCAGTAGGCCCAGCTCCCCCTGTAGGACTGTTGGGGTTCGGTAACTGCGGCTGCCTCGCGGCCTAGCTGTTCTCTCCTCTCCTGTGGACCTTCGGGTCCACCACCTGGTTCCAGCACCGTCAGCTGGTTCCAGGCCGAGCCTTTGGCTTAGGTGCCTCCTCCTGGGTATCCGAGTTCCGCCAACGTCAGGCGGTCCTTGGTAGTGCTTTTAAGCGCGGGCACCTACAGCTTAGTAACCGGGTTCCAGCACCGCCAGCTGGTCCTCGGTCGTGCCATTGGCTCTTGCACACTGGGGCAACGCATCTGGGTTCCAGCAACGCCAGCTGGTTCTCGGCAGTGTTTTTGACACAGGTAATCCCTCGTGCCAAGCCTGGTTTCAGCACCGTCAGCTGTTTCCGGGTTGTGTCAAGCTCACTGAGACGCCTATGCTTGCCCCGTCGTGGTGCTGTCGGGTTAGCCAACTCCAGGGTGCCTCCAGTTTAGGAGCTTCCTATGTGGGCTGCGTGAACTGGTAGTCAAGGCTGGTTCTGTAGTGCCAGTAGGCCCAGCTCCCCCTGTAGGACTGTTGGGGTTCGGTAACTGCGGCTGCCTCACGGCCTAGCTGTTCTCTCCTCTCCTGTGGGCCTTCAGGTCCACCACCTGGTTCCAGCACCGTCAGCTGGTTCTCGGCAGTGTCTTTTGCTCTTGTACCTTCTGCTCCCCATCCTGGTTCCAGTAACGTCAGCTGGTTCCGGGCAGAGCCTTTGGCTTAGGTACCTCCTTCTGGGTATCCAAGTTCCACCAACGTCAGGTGGTCCTTGGTAGTGCTTTCGGGCACGGGTACCTCCTGCTTAGTAACCGGGTTCCAGTAACGTCAGCTGGTCCTCGGTAGTTCCATTGGCTCTTGGACCTTCGGCTACCCATCCGGGTTCCAGTACCGTCAGCTGGTTCTCGGCAGTGTCTTTTGCTCTTGTACCTTCTGCTCCCCATCCTGGTTCCAGTACCGTCAGCTGGTTCCGGGCAGAGCCTTTGGCTTAGGTGCCTCCTTCTGGGTATCCGAGTTCCGCCAACGTCAGGCGGTCCTTGGTAGTGCTTTTTAGCACGGGTACCTCCTGCTTAGTAACCGGGTTCCAGTAACGTCAGCTGGTCCTCGGTAGTTCCATAGGCTCTTGAACCTTCGGGTAGCCATCCGAGTTCCAGTTCCATCAGCTGGTTCTTGGCATTTTCTCAGCCTTCTTGTACCTTCTGCTACATTTCCAAGTTGAAGACCCTAAAGTCGACGACCCGGAAGACCACCCCGATGACGACGACGACGACCCGGAAGACCACCCCGATGACGACGACGACGACGGCGGAGACGACGACGGCGGAGACGACGACGGCGGAGACGACGACGGCTGAGACGACGACGGCGGAGATGACGACACTGGAGACGACGACCCTGGAGACGACGACATGGAAGACCGAGAAGCAGAAGAACAAGAGGCTGCATAACAAAGAGCAGAAGAACATTAAGCATAAGACTTAATATCAGAGCAAAAGATATTATCTAAATTATATGCAGAAGAAGACTAAGCAGTGTATGGGGGTGAGTCCGTTCCTCCTCGTGGTGCCCCTGGATAAAGCCTGATGCTGCAGGCCAAACTGAACGCGGACAAATGTAACTTTTGTGACTGGCAGAACGGAAGGTGTAATCTTCCAACTTTTATAGATAACAACTACGGGAATGCCTGTCACAAATGAGAATATGATGAAGAAGTAGAATAGGAAGAATAATAACAGTGGAATAAAAAGAATATGTAGAATAGGAAGAATAATAATAGTTGAATAAAATGAATATGAAGAATGTAATAAAAAAAAAAAAAAAGGTAAAGGATGAAGAAGAAGATGAATAAGGTGAAGAAGAAGTTGATGTCAAAGATGCTGATGATGATGAAGATGAAAGTGTGGGAAAAGAAAAAAAAAAAGAAAAAAAAAAAGAAGGGGAAGGGCGTGGAATAGTGAAACATCAATATCTGACAAAAAAAAAAAAATGTACATAGTCAATATCTTTGTCACTCCGAACGTCTTAAAAAAAAAACAAAAACATGCTATTCTATTTGATTGGGATAAACCTCTATGACTTTAATGTCTCCGCCACCTCCCCAAATACATCCGGCATTATTCTTGGTTGTTTTCCTTCATGTAGAATGAACCTACAAGGCAAGAAAGGGTTTATTTTAATGCATTGACTTGCATTGGGATCGGGTATCGGTATCGGCGATATCCGATATTTTTTGAATATCGGCCGATCCTATCCGATACCGATACTTTCCGATATCGGAAGGTATCGCTCAACACTAGTCATCATAATGAGGAAGCGGAAAAGGAGGAGGAGGAAGAACAGAAGCTAGTTTCATATGCTATAGACAGTACTACCTGCACAACTGTCATACCGACAGTTCAGCGTGAATGGGCTGAGGACGGAGGAGGAGTAGGGGGAGGAGGAGAGCATGGTCAGTCATCCTCTTGGTGAGGACATGGAAGTCTTGCCTGTTAGCAGTTTGGCACACATGGCTGAGTTTATGGTATGCTGCCTTTCCTGTGCCCCTTGCGTTCTCCAAATTTTGGGTGACAGTCATTACCAGAGGCATAGCTAGGGGTTTAGCTCGAGGGGGGCAAAAAATCTGAGTGGGCCCCTAGCCAGGTAACCTTGATTACAACTAATTGTCAGCATAGGGGAACCTCTGCTGAAGACCATAGTATTAGTGAAAATAAATCTCTATAAAAAACAGCACTGTTATTACCACCATATGGTGCTAGATACCGCTACTGCAGAACATAGCCCCGGCGGGCCCCTATGTAGATTTGGGCCCCCAACCCCATTGTATGGGCAGTACTTGGCATAATTCACTTCATTTACTGTGTACAGAAAAAACAGCATATCACTCATTAAACAAGCTACCCATTTTACTATTATATAGAAGCATAGGTAAATTTGTGAATGAGGGAAGTGTAATATTGAAATGCATGTGAAAAGTGGGCTCCTCAAAGTCAATGTTACTGGTGGGCCCTTGGAACCCAGTCCGACACTGAGTACAGGTATAAATAGTGACTTACTGCTGACGTTCTTTCTGATGGAAACGTTCACTTTTCCCATCTTTTCCTTCTGGTCCAGACCGACATTACAACTTCTCCTGCTAGGACTCGTCTGCAGAGATTACAGCAAAGACACATCTGACTTCTCACAACTCCACTACACACAGTAAATTTCCCCTACAGCTCTCTTATACACCGTATGAGGGACCCGCAGCTTCCCTATACACAGTATGATAGGTCCACAGGTCCTCGATGCATAGTATAAAGGGCCTACAGCTGCCCTATACATAGCAGGGTGGCTCCACAGCTCGCCTTATACACAGTATGAAGGGCCCACTGCTCCCTCAAACACAATATAATGACCCCCACAGTAACACCCACACTATATAATGGCCTCTACACTGTCTATTGGCTCCCACAATAGCCCCAATACTATATAATGACATTCACACTTTATATAATAACCTCTATAGTAGTCTCCACTACTGTATGATGACCCTTAAACAGCAGAATGGCGCTCATATTAACACTGACACTGTATAATAGCCCCACAGTTGTCCCCAAATTTTATAGTGGCTCCCACACTGTATGAGGGTCTCTCACAGTAGTCCCCATATTAGCCCCCAAGCTGTATAATGACCCCTGCATTAGCTCCCAAACTGTATAAAGGCCCCAACAGTAGTTTTCACTGTGTATTACAGCTCCCACATTAGCCCACATGCTGTATAATGGCCTCCACACTATATGAGGGCCCCCTGAAATTTTATGCACATTGGACTAATTGGATTGTGAATATAATGTAATTCTTGTTGCATACCTCTCGAGTGCCAAGTTCTACTTATATTAACATTTAATAATGTCCCCCGAGTACCCCCATGTACAGTAATAATGGCCCATGAGTCTCCCCATGTACAGTAATTATGGCCCCAGTATCAGTGATGTGAACAGTTGGTCATGTGACTGCAGGTGTACAACTTGCTGTCTGTGTTGACTACACTCTTTCGGCTTCTCTCAATTCTCTTTTATTGAGACACCAAACAGTATGGGAGACCCACTTCCTAATAATGGGAACATTTTTTCATGAGGCCCTGCTGTACGTCTATTCAAAGGGGCATTGGAGTGACTCCAAACTTTTGGCAGCCCTTGCATTCACTGCATAGAAAAACACTATAGGAGACCCACTTCCTAATAATGGGAACAATTTTTTCAGGAGGCCCTCTGACCTTTACGTCTCTTCCAAGGGGCATTGGAGTAGGTGCACATTTTTGGCAGCCCTTGCATTCAGGGCATAGGCAAACAGTATGGGAGACCCACTTCCTAATAATGGGAACATTTTTTCAAGAGGCCCTGCTGTACATCTATTCAAAGAGGCATTGGAGTGACTCCGAACTTTTGTCAGCCCTTGCATTCACTGCATAGAAAAAAAACTATGGGAGACCCACTTCCTAATAATGGGAACAGTTTTTTCAGGAGGCCCTCTGACCTTTACGTCTCTTCCAAGGGGCATTGGAGTAGGTCCAAATTTTGAGCAGCCTCTGCATACACTGCATAGGCAAACAGTATGGGAGACCCACTTCTTAATAATGGGAACATTTTTTCATGAGGCCCTGCTGGACGTCTATTCAAAGGGGCATTGGAGTGACTCCAAACTTTTGTCAGCCCTTGCATTCACTGCATAGGAAAAAACTATGGGAGACCCACTTCCTAATAGTATGAACATTTTTTTCATGAGGCCTTCTGACCTCTAAATCTCTTCCAAGGGGCATTGAAGTAGGTCTACATTTTGGCAGCCCTTGCATTCACTGCATAGGCAAACAGCATGGGAGACACACTTCCTAATAATGGGAACATTGTTTTCAGGATGCCCTCCTGTATGTCTCTTCAAAGAGTTATTGGGGTGCGTCTTAATTTTGGGCAGCCATTGCATTCACTGCATAAGCAAACACTATGGGAGATCCAATTCCTAATAGTGGAAAAAAAATTTCAGGAGCCTCTCTGACCTCTACATCTTTTCCAAGGGGCATTGGAGTAGGTCCAAACTTTTGGCAGCCATTGAATTCACTCCATAGGCAAACAGTATGGGAGACCCACTGCCTAATAATGGGAACATTTTTTCATGAGGCCCTCCTTCAAAGGGGCATTGGAGTGACTCCAAATATTTAGCAGCCCTTGCATTCACATTCACTGCATAGGACAACACTATGGGATACCCACTTCCTACTAATGGGAACATTTTTTTCATGAGGCCTCTGTGTCTCTTCAAAGGGGTATTGCAGTGTGTACAAATTTTGGGCAGCCTTTGCATTCACTGGATATGCAATAACAGTATAAGAGACCCACTGTTTAATAATGGGAAAAACAAAGCATAGCCGGCTGATGGCTCTCTAAGAATAGTGAGGGCCAACTTCTGGCCCTTTAAGAATAGTAAAGGCCGCCTGATGGCCCTATAAAAATAGAATTTTTGACTTTCAGAGTCCCTCCTTCATAAATGAAACAGGAGGTGTCTGATGATGTGTTACACAACACATGGCCAGATAAGGTTGTGAAATGTTAAAATTACATTTCCCAGTGAATGCATTTGTCTTGGTTGAAAGCAATGATAAAGTTCAAAAACGCTACGTGTGAACATAGCCCAAGGTGTGGAGGAGAGTTTTTGTTTTTGGTTATTTATTTTACCAAATATACAAGTCATTACCCTGGAAAGGATGTTCCTTAACATAATTTCAAAGAAAATCCATTTTGGTTTTGTTTTTGTATGTTTTATTGTGAGTCTGTTAAAAGTGGCGTAATACTCTGACAACATTGTTCACGGCAGTGACCTGGGAGTTAGAAATGCATCCAGTGGTCTTCCCTGTGCTGTTCACATGTCATTTGAGCACTGTTCCTATCGATCCCCGCAACTTCTAGTCCCTCTGCAGACCGCCGGGGGGAATCGCCAGAAAAATGCTCAAGTTTCCCATAGACTTACATTGGTCGAGCACCCGAGCATTACAATTTTCTCGACCCGAGCAACGAACACTCGAACATTTTTGTGCTCGACCCATCACTAATTTTATTATTAAAGAAAAAAAAGAAAAAAATATATACTCCGCAGCTCCTCTGACCAAGACACCCCCCCCCCTCCCCTCCTTAAACACGTCCCCCCCGTTCCCCCACTCTGCATACAGCCGTGGGGCTGTATCATAGTCAAAGTTATTTCCTTGCCAACTTTGAGTAAAACCATTTTCCGAACAAGTTCGCTCTTCTCTATTGTGAACTGCATCAGGATAGTCAGCCAAGACAGTCCCAGACCAGCTTTTAAAGTATGTTTACTCAGAATTTATGCTGTTTTTAGAATTAAACACGACTGGCTGCAATGGCACAGCTAGTTTCTGCTGCCTGATTTCTCACTAGTTTTCCCTCTTAACATCTCCAAATAAATGAAATTAGGTTGACATAAAGCTTGCTGGTATTTATGAAAGTTGCCATTTAATTTATTTGCAAAAGAAGATGAATATAATATTCTACATTTATTAGAATTAATAAGAACGTGAATAAAAATGTAACTATGAAAAGGTCATATTTTCTTATAAAAAATTCCATTTAACAGGTCCTTGACACAAACTGCAAGTTAAACAACAGATCACTACAAGTAGAACTGTGCAAGAATGGGAACAGATTGAGGGAAAATCACACAACGTATAATTTTCTCCTACTTACCCTTAATTATTTCTCTTTTCCTAGAGCTTCTTGCTTTCCTGTCTTCTTTTATGTATAACTTTGCTTTCTCTCACTATGACAACCAAATTCTTACTCTATACAGCACATATTCTCATCCTTAATCGCCCATCTCACTTTTCTCTTACATATTATTAGCTCTCTATATGCATAACACCTTCATTGCTCGTTCCTTCCATCCTGTGCTACAATTAATTTTCTCTCTAACCTTTGTTCTGAAAATTCCTGCACACCTCAGCATCACCTAGTTTTCACTCTGTCTCATGTTTTCTGTAATCTATCACTTAATTTGCTGCTTTTCATTGTGTTGCTTGTCCTGATCACTATTTAACGCCTACATTTATCAGGCTAGCTACCTATATTAATATGGTTTCCAAGTTGTTCTCACAAGGGCTGCCACCAGAAATTCCAGGGTTCAATTCTGACAAAGTTTTCGGGCCCCCTTTAGACTCGGCCAAAGGCTTCACCCCAGCTCTGTCTTCACCCCTCGAACCTTGCACAAACCCACCACCCATTCTGGGAAAGACTCCACTTCTGCACTACATCTTCACCAATCACACCGTAACAGTTCCCATCAAACATCATATCACATTCACTACCGTTCAAAAGTTTAGGGTCACCCAGACAGTTTTTTGTTTTCCATGAAAGCTCATACTTTTATTTTTCAAATGAGTTGCCAAATGAATTGAAAAAACAGCAAACACAAAGTACCATAAGAACACTGGAGTGATGGTTGTTGGAAATGGGCCTCTATACACCTATGCATTGCAAACCAGATGTTTGCAGCTAGAATAGTCATTTACCACATTAACAATGTATAGAGTGTATGTCTGAATCATTTAATGTTAGCTTCATTGGAAATAACTGTGCCTTTCTTTCAAAAATAAGTAAATTTCTAAGTGAACCTAAACTTTTGAACGGTAGTGTACATAGCCATCTTGTGTTTTGGCCAAAAGATTTTTTAAGCCTACCACTACAACAACGCACACTCTTTTGGTAGGGCCCAATACTCTTTTTAGGTATATTTTTATTTATTTTTCTTTAAAGTAATGAGTCACATACATTTTTTTAAACTAATTGAAACCAGATTGTGTTACTTTTTATAAAAGCTGTATTTCTGATTAGAGATGAGCAAACTTGTTCAGAAAACATTCTCCAATCTCACATTCGGCACAAATATTACATATTCGGATTTGTGTTTAGATTCCTGACCATTTTTCCTCAAAATCGTCAAAATTCTGCCAAAGATCAGTAAATCATCAAGTTCCCACTAGTGCTTTTGTTAGGATTTTGGCTAGAAAAGTGGTGCTGTATGATGAGCGGGGGGGGACATGTTTGATGAGGGGAAGGAGGTTGGGAGAGGTCAGAAAAAGTAGTGAACTGTATTTTTTATAATTAACTTTATGTGTGGAGATTCCGGAAGCCACAGTGCACAAATAACATCCACAATGTCCAGACACAAGGGCTTCTGTCATTGGCTGCCAAAGTCACATGTCCTCCATATAAAAAGCGGAGTTTTTTTTGTGCCATTTTTTCAGTGTAACAGTGCAGAGAGGCTGCTCCTGCTGCTGCAAGTAGATACTTAGCTCAGCAGTTTATTGTCAGCTAGTTCAGATATATAGGATCCTGTGTCAAATTGACCTTCTAGCATCTAAATTGTTTGTGCTAATAGTGTAGGGAAGATACCAGACCACATTTCAGAATCAAAATCGTTTGTGCTAATACTGTGGCGCAGCCAGGAGTCCACATTTCAGAATCTAAATAATTTGGGCTAATAGTGTGGTCTAGCCAAGAATCCACATTTCAAAATCTAAATCGTTTGTGCAAATACGTTCAAATTTGTCCAGACATCAGGCCACATTTCTGAATCTAAATCATTTATGCTAAAAGTGTGATCCAGATCCCAGGCCTCATTTCTGAATCTAAATTCTATCTGCTAATAGGAGAAGGAGGTCTGGGAGCTTCAAAGGGATCCACATGTAGCACCAAATGGGTAGAGCCAAATCAGAAGGCAGGTGGGTGCTCGTAAGGCTAGTGAGCACCGACAAGCAGGGAAAAATTTAGTGCATAGCGGCACACCACTGATGAAAAAATGAAAAACGCTTTATTCAAGCATAGCAAGCCATGTTATAAGCATGAAAAGCCTTACGGATTTCAGGTGCAAGCAGCACCCTTGGTCATAGGATATATAATTAAAATCACAGCCAGAATAAATATCAATGAACAACCTATTGACTCCCAGATGGCTAAGCTAGCACAAGTTTTTCATGAACCCGATTTAGTAAATGATGAATCCTCACATATCAGAGACTTGATTAAAAAACTTGATAAATTATTGGGGCAGGAGTTGCGACCGTGTTGGGATCACAACACCTTGAAAAAATATCTTGAAAATGAGATGATCCCACATAGACTTCACATTAAAAAACTCCTATCTATTTTTTCTCTGACAATTTTCTCATCAAATGGAATGCTATTTTGTCACAATGTTCTTTTAAATTAATGGAACTTACAATTTCTTATGAAGAGACTCGTCTTGGCGAATTAAAAAATTAGATTGATGCGGTTAATGCTGATTTGAATGGCTTTAAATCTTGGTGTGAATTTGACAACAGCTTGAAAAAAGTCCAGGATAACATCAAGTTCAGGGAAGAGGGAATAATTAAGACTAAAATATCTAAACTCTCCAGAGACACTATGGACTATAAAAACAACAAGGTGTATACCTGGAACAAAAACTCATTTCATGGCACTTTTAAAAAATCTGTATTGAAAAATATATCTTTTGAACGCCAGGCAGGATATAAACATAATAGATCTGTTGTGTTTTTCTCATGTGAATACAACAGTTCTGAATTTGCCGCTATCCTCTCAATTTTTCCTTCTTTCTGCTACTAGTGTGTTCCCGACACCAGGCCACATTTCGGAATCTAAATCCTTTCTGCTAATAGTTTGGTTGAGCCAGTAGTCCACATTTCAGAATCTAAATAGTTTGTGCTAATAGTGTGGTTCAGCCAGGAGTCCACATTTCAGAATCTAAATAGTTTGTGCTAATAGTGTGGTCCAACCAAGAGTCCACATTTCAGAATCTAAATAGTTTGTGCTTATAGCATGGTTCAACCAAGAGTGAACATGCCAGAATCTAAATCCTTTGAGATAATTGTGTGGTCCAGACATCAGTCCACATTTCAGCATCAAAATCTTTTGTGTTAATTGTGTGGTCCAGCCACACTATCTCAGCAAATAAATACATATTTCTAATTTACAGAGAGGTGACTCACAGGTGTGGGCTTAAGGATGTCAAACAGCTGGTTAAAAAAGGGGAAGGGTACATCAAACATGAGTGGGAAAATGCAAGGTCATAGTGGAAGGGGGAATAGGCTTGGTTTTCCAGGTGTATGTGGGGTAGGTTGTAAAATTACTGTAAGCTCTACTGAACAAACACTGTCTCGTCTTATCCAAAGAAAACTGACAACTTCTGTTACTGCACAGGCTACTCGTCTGCCTTTCTTTGGCAGCTGTACAGCAGTACGCATTGTAAATGAGGGCCAGAGAGAGTATGTGCTCCAGTGGATGGCAAGCGCTGCATCAAGTGGTCTCTCTTCCTCCACCTTAACATCACACAGTACAGTCTTCAGAGGATACACTTCAATTACGCTTGTTTTCCCCTGCATCACAACTCTCCAACGGCCCAACTGACCCAGAGTATAAATAGTATAATTGCGCAGCATGGATGCATAGGGCAGGGCCTAGGACAGTGCTTAGAGCAGCATTTCTATCTTAAACATTGATCAGTATCAGGTAGATCAGTGACAGGTGTAGGCCTGGTGCTCTGAGAGTCCTGTTAAATTCAGACAACACACATGAAGGAGACGCAACTTGGAGTCCAAACATTTCCAAAAATTAGGTACATACGCCATGAAAAGTGGCATCAATTGATTGACAGTAGAAATTTTATAATGGCACAGCAGCAGTCAGGCACTGGGTCATTAATGAGCCAGGATCTGTGCCATCATTTACAGCTTTGAATTCAAATTAAGAGGAGGGTGAGGGAAAGAAATAGGCCTGCTGTTCTAGGAGCCTGGATACCTCATGCGACAGCTCAAACTGTTTTTCTGCTCAGTCACACTGAGGAAGCATAAAACAGGTGCTTCTCACAAAATTAGTACATTATCAAAAAGTTAATGTATTTCAGTTATTCAATATAATATGTGAAACTGATATATAGAGTCATTACAGAGTGATCTATTTCAAGTGTTTATTTCTCTTAATGTTAACGATTTTAGCTTACAGCCAATGAAAACACAAAAGTCATTATCTTAGTAAATTAGAATAATTAACAAAAAACACCTGCAAAGGCTTCCTAAGCGTTTAATAAGGTCCCTTAGGCTAGGGTCACATTGCGTTAGGGCAGTCTGTTTAGCGCATAGCGCTACGGACTGCGCTAACGCAATGTCCCAAAAGGGATCGCGTTTGCCAATCCCGCTAGCGCAGATCTGCGCTAGTGAGGAACGGACCGCGAACGCTGCAAGCAGCGTTTGTGGTCCGTCACTCAAATGATGGCACATCGCTAGCGCATGCCCAATGCTAGCAATGTGCTCGCCATTACAAACAATGGCGGTGTTAACGGACTACGTTACACCTAGTTATGCCGCGGTGTAACGTAGTCCGTTAAACGGGTTCACATAACGTAATGTGAACCTAGCCTTAGTCTTTTTCAGTAGGCTCCACAATCATGGGAAGACTGCTGACTTGACATGCTCCAAAAGGAGAGTAAACCACAAAAAGTAATTGCTAAAGAAGCTGGCTGTTCACAGATTGCTTTATCTATGCGTATTAATGGAAAGTTGAGTGGAAAGAAAAAGTGTGGTAGAAAAAGGTGCACAAGCAATCGGGTTAACCGCAGTCTTGAAATGATTGTTAAGAAAAGGCCATTCAAAAATTTGGAGGAGATTCACAAGGAGTGAACTGCTGCTGGAGTCATTGCTTCAAGAGCCACCACACACAGACATATCCAGGACATGGGCTGCAAGTGTCTCATTCCTTTTGGCCACTCATGACCAATAGACAATGCCAGAAGCGTCTTACTTGGGCCAAGGAGAAAAAGAACTGGACTGTTGCTCAGTGGTCCAAGGCGTTGTTTCCAGATTAAAGTAAATTATGCATTTCATTTTCAAATCAAGGTCGCAGAGTCTGGAGGAAGAGTGGAGAGGCACAGAATACAAGCTGCTTGAGGTCTAGTGTGAAGTTTCCACAATCATTGATAGTTTGGGGGAAGCAATGTCATCTGCTGGTGCAGGTCCACTGTGTTTTATCAAGACCAAGGTCAGGGCAGCAGTCTACCAGGAAATTTTAGAGCACTTCATGCTTCCCTCTGCCGACAAGCTTTTTGGAGATGGAAATTTCATTCTCCATCAGGACTTGGCACCTGTGCACTCTGCCAAAAGTTCCATTACCTGGTTTAAAAACAAAAGTATCTGTAATAAGATTATGCTATTGTTCTATGGAGACCGATGACGTGAGTCAGAATGACGACAAACACGGTATATCACAGTTCAAGATATATATATATATTGTAGGAAGATGAACTTCAGATAACTGATGCAAACTGCAGCTTTACAGATAAGCAATTAAACAGTCTCAAGAATATGCAGATATTAGAAGTACAGACCGACGGTGCAAGTACAAGTCCAGCAATGCAGTATCCAGAGGTCAGAGTCCAGGCTGGCTCCCAGCTGAGGGGCAGACCGTAGCAGAGGTGGGTGCAGAGCAGGTGAAGAGTAACAGAGTCTTTCCGGTGGTACGTAGATCCAGAAGCAAGCGGGGTATCCCGAGGAGTAGAAGAACAAGCAGGTTGCAAGTCCTTGAGCTTGGCAGCAAGTGAGATACAAGATACACAAGCAAGGTATAGTGTGCAGAGTTCCTTTATATATGCAGCAGACAGGAAACAAGGAGTATCAGACAGGAAGCAAGATGGCCCCCATGAAGCCAGCCACTCCATCTTGGGTAAGGGCAGAATCCAACAGAACTAAGGGCAAGAACAGACAAAAACAGGTATGCAGTCTCAGTCCTTACAGTATCACTGCGCTTGATTGTCCAGCAAACACACCTGACCTTAATCCCATAGAGAATCTATGGGGAATTGTCAGGAGGAAGATGAGAGACAACAGACCCAACAAAGCAGATGAGCTGAAGCTGCTATCAAAGCAACTTGGGCTTCCATAACACCTCAGCAGTGCCACAGGCTGATCGCCTCCAAGCCACGCTGCATTGATGCAGTAATTAATGCAAAAGTAGCCCCAACCAAGTGTTGAGTGCATTTACTGAACATACTTTTCAGTAGGCTATCATTTCAGATTTTAAAATCAATTTTCAAGCTGGTGTTATAAAGTATTCTAATTTACAGAGATACAATGTTACGACAATTGGGTTTTCCTTGGCTGTAAGCCATAATCATCAACATTAACAGAAATAAACACTTGAAATAGATCACTCTGTTTGTAATGACTGTATATAATATATGAGTTTCACTTTTTGTATTGAAGACCTGAAATAAAATAACTTTTTGATGATATTCTAATTTTGTGAGAAGCACCTGTATATGGGGAAGACAGATTATGGACGTCTTTCTAGGTCAGTGTCAATAGCTTGAGGTAGAAACATTATGGAACTAGGAGACAATTAAGGAATTAGCAGAGGGGAGAAGTGGAAAAGCAGCTAGGACAGAAGTGGATTAATATGGCAGCAGAGTTAAGGACTAACTGCAGAGGTGTGATTATGTGATGGGGATGACAAGGTTCTAGACCCCACATGGAGTCAAGGCCATCCAAGTGATGTGGCCAATTAGGAGGAAGAGGTGGAGGTCACGCTTGCACAGCAAAAGAGGGATTAGGGTGCCAAAGCGCCATAGCTGGCCCCTAGTCATTACGTTAGCTGCTACTGCACACCGCAGCCGGTCCCTAGCTAATACTTCAGCTGCTACAAAGTGCTGAGGCCATTCCCTAGTAATTAAGTTGGCTGCTACTGCACACCGCGGCTGGCACCTAGCTATTACATCAGCTTCTGCAAAGTGCTGCGGCCAGCCTCTAGCCATTATGTTGGCTGCTAATGGGCACCGTGGTTGGCCACTAGCCATTAACTTAGCTGTCTCTGTCCATGGTTCGTCCTCCTCCTATACCTCTTTCTCCACCGTCTCTTTATCCGGTCAGAAGGTGCAGGCCATCTATGTATGCTTTTTGTGTTCTCAGCCTGCTGCTGTTCACCCGTCTGCGGTGCAACATCACTTCTGTTTTCCTGCTCCCCACCTCATATGAGGCATGCCCACATGAGACTGTGCAAGTAGCAACAGGCATTAATGGAGTTTGAGCTGCAGCATGCATGGGTGAGTCGCTCTGCCGAACAACACCACTTCAAGACCAACGAGTGGGCCTCCATGCAGGATGTGTGTGCCGTCTTGCACTGCTTCAAGTACTTCACAAACATAGCCAGCGCTAATGGCAATATCATCAGCAAGATTATCCTACTGCTATGCCTCCTAGAAAAAAAAAGCTTCAGGCGATGATGGTTGAGATGGTGGCACAGGAGGAAGAGGAGGAGGAAGTGGGAAAATTCACACCATTATCAGGCGAAGGGTCCACACATGTCTTGGAGGATGGGTTCCTGTACCAACATCCCCAGGTACATAAATATAAAGCCAGGTGACAGTTTTGAGTGTGAAGAGAATGAGTAGGAAGATGAGGAACAACTGTGTTCACTGCAGGGTGGCACTCAAAGCAGCACATGGTCTTCACTGGAGTGTGGCCGGGGGAGATGCAGACAATACAGAGGACCCAGACAATACTCCTCCTGCTGAAGACAGCTTGCCCTTGCCTCAGGGCAGCCTGACACATGTTGCAAACACATGCTTCTGTGCCTGTGCAATGACCGCTCATCTGCCTGGATTGTTACAAGTGCTGATTACTGTGCGGGATGCCTGCTACATGTGCAATGTGCCATCCTTACTTTAGTCCCTAGAACGAGATCCAAAAATGCGGGAATACAAGTGCACCCTGATAGATGCACTACTGAAAGCTCCCTCACCTGACAGGGGGCTCAGTGGAACCACAAAGAAGAAGAGGAGGAAGTTGCCAACGCAGATGAGGCACCATAAACACCGCAGAAGGGCTGTTTAGCATGGCAGAAATGTGGAAAACCTTATTCAGCATGTTACAAAATTCATCACCACCATCTGATATGGTCCATATTGGGAGGAGGCAGCATTCATGTTATGCCTGTGTAGCAACTCACTCAGAATTAAAAGGTTAGACACTATAAAAACTCAACTGAGCATGACAGTACCTGTACAGAGTAGATTCTCTGATACTACGGTCCCTAGTGGTGCCTGCCGGTACAGATAGCCCTAACCAAAAAACCATTAGATGGCAACTGGTACCTAAACTCCCTAAATGTCCATCTAGTTGCTTCAGGTTCCTCCTAAAGAATCAGAGGGCAGAGCAGAGTATGAATTAACTTTAGGAGGAGAAAAGTGCTGAACAAAGGAAAGATGTTACAGTGAGTAAAGTAAACATTGAAATACTGATAAAAGAATAAAGCAATTACTCTTCTCAAATATACAGTCTACTTTCTAAAGGTACACAGAAGTGAGGTGTAAAGTATAGCAAGGAAACAAGGTGAAAATCCTTAGCTTAAAGCTCGCAGACTGTCTTCAAACATCAATTAAATGTAACTTCTAAATAAATATATCACCAGCAGGAGATGCTAGCTTAAGAAAAGAATATAAAGCAGCACCCAAAAGGTGATAGATGAGCAAAGGAAAAGACAGCTAGACAGACTGCAGCTGGAAAACAGAACTGAGACCCTCATAGAAAAGGTATGTCTAATGTGGCTTGGCAGAAAGAGAATCTGACCACAAAACACAAGCTCAAGTGATCAAATCCATGAGCATGACAGTTTCAACAACATGGTGGAAGAGTATTTGTCTACACATCTCCACATACTGATGGATGAGTTTGGCCCATTTCGCCTGTTGGTCTCCAAATTGCACACCTGGCCTGAGCTTGCCCTTTACACCTTGGATGTGCTTGGCCTGCCCTGCAGAGTACTGTCAGAACATGAGTTTAGTATGGCAGGAGGTGTGATCACAGACTGGCATATTCGCCTGTCCACAGCCAAAGTGGGCAAGCTCGCATTCATTAAAATGAATATGGTATAAAGTATACCAGCTGCACCCAGCCATTGTTAGACTGCACTGCAGTTTGCTTGTTCTATTTTCCATTCAGAATGTTTTGTGGCTTACCCAAATTGAAAAAAGAGGGTATTTTGCAGGGTACATCCACACAGTCTGTTTTGCAGAGTACCCCCACAGAGGTTTTTTCAAAGTACTCACACAGAGACCATAGCAGAATACACAACCAGGTTTTTCTGAAACAGTATTCCCACAGACAGAGAATAACTATTTCTTAGGCACACAACTCATACAGACACAGCAACAGAGTATATTTATTTTTTAGGCACGTTACTCTCACAGACACAGCTGCAGAGGCTTTTTGGCACAGTACTCCCTGAGGCAGAATTGCAGAGGCTTAAAGGCAAAACATTTTTTTTAGGCACAGCTACGATTCATACAGATACAGCAGTAGAGTACAATTTTTTGTAGAAACACTGCTCACAGAATAACAGCTGCAGGGTAGAGTAACTTTTTTGAAATGCTACTCATATAGACACAGCGATAGAATAAAACTATTTTTCGACCCACAAATGGGAAAGAGATGGCTGCAGAGTAGATTTTTTTAGACTCCCTACTTGCAGAAAACTGCTGCAGAGTACACTGATTAATTATATACACTACTAGCCAAAGCTGCTGCAGAGTACACTTAGTTCTTATATTAATCATATAGACACAACGATAGAGTAAAATTATTAGTTTGGCCTATAAATGGTCATGAGGCGGCTGATGCCAATTATTTTTACTTACTAGACTACTAAAACACACACCAGTCCAGAAAAATTATAATGGCAACTAGGGTTGAGCGAAACGGATCGGTCATTTTCATAAGTCGCCAACTTTTGGCAAAGTCGGGTTTCATGAAACCCAACCCGATCCCTGTGTGGGGTCGGCCACGCGGTCGGCGACCTTCGTGCCAAAGTCGCGTTTCGATGACACGTTCAGTGCCATTTCTAAGCCAATGAAGGTGGACGCAGAGTGTGGGCAGCGTGATGACATAGTTCCTGGTCCCCACCATCTTAGAGAAGGGCATGGCAGTGATTGACTTGATTTCTGCGGTGCCACAGGGGCTATAAAGGGGCGTTTCCGCCGACCGCCATCTTACTGCTGCTGATCTGAGCATAGGGAGAGGTTGCTGCCGCTTCGTCAGAAGCAGGGATAGCGTTAGGCAGGGTACATTAACCCCCAAACTGCTTGTGCTGTAGCGATTTCCACTATCCAACACCACCTTTTGTTTGCAGGGACAGTGGAGGCTACATTTTTTTTCCTCAGCGCTGTAGCTCATTGTCTGCCCTAGAAGGCTCCCTGATAGCTGCATTGCTTTTTTTACGCCGCTGTGCAAACCAACTGCTTTTTTCAAAGCACAAATCCTGTTGCTCGTTCCTTTCTGCACAGCTATCTTGTTTGTTTGTCCACACTTTTGACTTTTTTGTGCAGCAGTCGACTCCTTTTTATTGCTGCCTGCCATACTTTGCTGAGATTACTGCAGGAGATAGTAATTGTAGTACAGTCCCTTTTTTTTCCTTATATGTCTTCAAGCCACTTTCTGCCACAGAAAATATACTCTAATACAGTGGCCCAGATTTATTCACTAGTCTCCCTGAAGAAAAAAAAAAAGGGTGCAGATTAAAATTGGCAAATCTGCATCAGTGGCAGTCCTGTGTGTGGCATCTGTGTCTCGTTTTCTGGCACAGAAAACATACAGTCTAACAATGGGCCTGATTTCTTGCCAATTCTCCCATAAATAAAAGAAAAAATAGTGGGAGATTAAGATTGGCAATTCTGCCTCAGTGCCAGTCCTGTTTGTGGCATCTGTCTCTCATTTTGTGCCACAGAAAACCTAGTGTGTAATACTGGGCCAGATTTTTTGACAATTCTCCCAGAAAAAAAAAATAGTGGGAGATTAAGATTGGCCATTCTGCCTTTGTGCCAGTCCTGTGTGTGGCATCTGTCTCTCATTTTGTGCCACAGAAAACCTAGTGTGTAGCACTGGGCCTGATTTCTTGACAATTCTCCCACAATAAAGTAAAACAAGTGGGAGATTAAGATTGGCATTTCTGCCTCAGTGCCAGTCCTGTTTGTGGCATCTGTCTCTCATTTTGTGCCACAGAAAACCTAGTGTGTAACACTGGGCCAGATTTTTTGACAATTCTCCCAGGAAAAAAAAAATTGTGGGAGATTAAGATTGGCAATTCTGCCTCAGTGCCAGTCGTGTGTGTGGCATCTGTCTTTCATTTTATGCCACAGAAAACCTAGTGTGTAACACTGGGCCAGATTTTTTGACAATTCTCCCAGAAAAAAAAAATAGTGAGAGATTAAGATTGGCATTTCTGCCTCTGTGCCAGTCCTGTGTGTGGCATCTGTCTCTCATCTTGTGCCACAGAAAACTTAGTGTGTAACACTGGGCCTGATTTCTTGACAATTCTCCCACAATAAAGTAAAACAAGTGGGAGATTAAGATTGGCATTTCTGCCTCAGTACCAGTCCTGTGTGTGGCATCTGTCTCTCATTTTGTGCCACAGAAAACCTAGTGTGTAACACTGGGCCAGATTTTTTGACAATTCTCCCAGAAAAAAAAAATAGTGGGAGATTAAGATTGTCATTTCTGCCTCAGTGCCAGTCCTGTGTGTGGCATCTGTCTCTCATTTTGTGCCACAGAAAACCAAGTGTGTAACACTGGGCCTGATTTCTTGACAATTCTCCCACAATAAAGTAAAACAAGTGGGAGATTAAGATTGGCATTTCTGCCTCTGTGCCAGTCCTGTGTGTGGCATCTGTCTCTCACATTTTGTGCCACAGAAAACCTAGTGTTTAACACTGGGCCAGATTTTTTGACAATTCTCCCAGAAAAAAAAAACGATGGCACTGCCACTGGGTCCCTCATAGTACAATAAAATGTCTCTGGCGGTTAATACAAACAAAGGTGTTTCGAAAATTTTCAGCCACCAATTCCTTACTGCATTACAACAGTGCACATCCACAGTACACTAAAAACTCTCTTCCTTATAGTCAATTTTTAAGAGTTGAAAGGATCAAGAGTAGCCTAGAAAGCTCTCAGAGACAATCTCAAGAACTATATAATAGATTTAGGGCAAGAGGTTATCCTTGCAATGTATTGGATAATGCCCTGGCTAGGGCGGGGGAATCAGCAGAGGTTGATCAAGGGGTTGGAGCATTGAGTAAAAAATAAGCGCAAAAAAGGTTCATGTTTAGTTTTAAATTCAGACCCATGGACAGTTATATAAGATCGGCCATCAGGAAAAGTTGGCACATCTTGGAAAAGGACCCGGCCTTATCCGAGGCCACCAGCAGGGCTCCGCTGTTTGCTTGCCGTAGAGGTAAAAATCTAAAAGATGTTTTGGTGCGTAACAGAGTAGACAATAAGTGAAGCAATTGGCTTCAAATGGGGTTACCACAAGGGAATTTTAAGTGTGGTCACTGCAATTATTGTATGTACCACATAACGGACAAGGTAATTACAATTGGCCCTGTTCAACAAAAAGTCCGAGATTTTATATCTTGCAGGACCACTTATATAGTATACAGTAAAGACCAAAAGTTTGGACACACCTTCTCATTTAAAGATTGTTCTGTATTTTCATGACTATGAAAATTGTACATTCACACCAAAGGCATCAATACTATGAATTAATATATGTGGAATTATATACTTAACAAAAAAGTGTGAAACAACTGAAATTATGTCTTATATTCTAGGTTCTTCAAAGTAGCCACCTTTTGCTTTGATGACGGCTTTGCACACTCTTGGCATTCTCTTGAAGAGCTTAAAGAGGTAGTCACTGGGAATGATCTTCCAACAATCTTGAAGGAGTTCCCAGAGATGCTTAGCACTTGTTGGCCCTTTTGCCTTCACTCTACGGTCCAGCTCACCCCAAACCATCTCGATTGGGTTCAGGTCTGGTGACTGTGGAGGCCAGGTCATCTGGCGTAGCACCCCATCACTCTCCTTCTTGGTCAAATAGTGCTTACACAGCCTGGAGGTGTGTTTGGGGTCATTGTCCTGTTGAAAAATAAATGATGGTCCAACTAAATGCAAACCGGATGGAATAGCATGCCGCTGCAAGATGCTGTGGTAGCCATGCTGGTTAAGTTTGCCTTCAAGTTTGAATAAATCCCCAGCAGTGTCACCAGTAAAGCACCCCCACACCATCACACCTCCTCCTCCATGCTTCATGGTTGGAACCAGGCATGTAGAGGCCATCCGTTCACCTTTTCTGCATCGCACAAAGGCACGGTGGTTGGAACCAAAGATCTAAAATTTGGACTCATCAGACCAAAGCACAGATTTCCACTGGTCTAATGTCCATTCCTTGTGTTCTTTAGCCCAAACAAGTCTCTTCTGTTTGTTGCCTGTCCTTAGCAGTGGTTTCCTAGCAGCTATTTTAAGATGAAGGCCTGCTGCACAAAGTCTCCTCTTAACAGTTGTTGTAGAGATGTGTCTGCTGCTAGAACTCTGTGTGGCATTGACCTGGTCTCTAATCTGAGCTGTTGTTAACCTGCGATTTCTGAGGCTGGTGACTCGGATAAACTTATCCTCAGAAGCAGAGTTGACTCTTGGTCTTCCTTTCCTGGGGCGATCCTCATATGATCCAGTTTCTTTGTAGCACTTGATTGTTTTTGCCACTGCACTTGGGGACACGTTCAAAGTTTGCCCAAGTTTTCGGACTGACTGACCTACATTTATTAAAGTAACGATGGCCACTCGTTTTTCTTTACTTAGCTGCTTTTTTCTTGCCATAATACAAATTCTAACAGTCTATTCAGAAGGACTATGAGCTGTGTATCCACCAGACTTTTGCACAACAAAACTGATGGTCCCAACCTCATTTATAAGGCAATAAATCCCACTTATTAAACCTGACAGGGCACACCTGTGAATTGAAAACCATTCCCGGTGACTACCTCTTGAAGCTCATCAAGAGAATGCCAAGAGTGTGCAAAGCAGTCATCAAAGCAAAAGGTGGCTACTTTGAGGAACCTATATATTCTAGACATAATTTCAGTTGTTTCACACTTTTTTGTTAAGTATATAATTCCACATGTGTTAATTCATAGTTTTGATGCCTTCAGTGTGAATGTACAATTTTCATAGTCAAAAAAATAAAGAAAAATCTTTAAATGGGAAGGTGTGTCTCTTCTGTACGTATTATTTTGCCCGTGCGGTTTCTACTATGTCGGTAAAACCATCCACCCCTTGTTCGTCAGGTTCAGGGAGCATTTTAAATCAATCAGTGCGGGTAAAGGAGTTCCCCGCCTCATTATTCACATGCGGACATATCATGAAGATAATGCGTCTCTGTTGTGGTTTGCTGGGTTGGAAAGAGTCAATCTATCAGAACAAGGAGGGGATCATAATAGAATGCTATTGAGAAGAGAAGTCAGGTGGATCTTAAGGGTTAACGCTATGGGACCCATTGGTTTAAACGAAAGAATTGACATGTCAGTGTTTTTGTGATGTTAATCGTTATCACGGTGTAGAGTTTTTTATTGTTATTCTTGTTGTTCACACATTGTTGGTACATTGCAATGTTTTTATCATTATTTTTATCTGATTAGTAAGATGTTTTATGATGTGGATGACGCTGATAGAGGGGTGGTAACTTTGGGGCGGATATGTTTAAAAGGCCCCCCCTCTGTCAGTTGCCACCTAGACCCGTAGAAGTGCGGAAGCGCAAAACGGCCGTCGTCTTTTGGATCCACTGTTCTCCCTATATGTTCCTGCTATTTATATGATGCCAGAATAAAGACTGAAGAAGTTTGTAGTGGGTGAGTGCTCTTCTTCTATACCAATATATTTGTTTGGACTCACTCTTCACTTGAATGAGCACCCGAATTCCGCTATTGGCAATATAACGCAAAGTCAGCTGTGACCAGTAAGTGCTGATGATCTAGCGTGCTGTTGGTGCGGACTCAATTTTTTCTTTTTTCTTTTTTGTTTGCTCTACCAATGTGATATGGCACCCTCAAACTATTCCAGCAAAATCTGAACTCCAATATGGTGCTTTTTCCCTTCTGATCTTTGCACTGTGCCCCAAAAGTAATTTTTGACCATATACTGTATTGGGTATTGGTGTACTCAAGAGAAATTGCCCAACACATTCTTGTGTCCATTTTCTACTGCTATCCTTGTGAAAATGAATAGTGAGATCCATTGAAGCATTTCAGATTTATTGCCATTGTAGTTGACACTGATCAGAATTGTAAATTTTAGCCTGCTCATGAAGGTAAAAACAGGCTCAGGAGTCAAGAGGTTAAAAGAAAAGAATTAGAATGCAGTAGATTGTTCAATTACGCAAAGGGTTCAAACTAAAGGTACCTTCACACTGAGCAACTTTTGAACGATAACGATAGCGATCCGTGACGTTGCAGCGTCCTGGATAGCGATCTCATTGTGTTTGACATGCAGTAGCGATCAGGATCCTGCTGTGACATCGCTGGTCGGAGCTAGAAGGCCAGAACTTTATTTCGTCACTGGATCACCCGCTGATATCGCTGGATCGGCATGTGTGACGCCGATCCAGCAATGTGTTCACTTGTAACCAGGGTAAACATCGGGTTACTAAGCGCAGGGCCGCGCTTAGTAACCCGCTGTTTACCTTGGTTACCATTGTAAATGTAAAAAAAAAAAACACTACATACTCACATTCCGGTGTCTGTCACGTCCTGCGCTGTCAGCTTCCCGCACTGATTGAGTCAGCGCCGGCCCATAAAGCAGAGCACAGCGGTGATGTCATGATGTCACTGCTGTGCTCTGCTTTATGGCCAGCCAGCGCTGACAGTCAGTGCGGGAAGGTGACAACGGGGGATGTGACAGACACCGGAATGTGAGTATGTAGTGTTTTTTTTTTTTTTTTTTTTACATTTACAATGGTAACCAGGGTAAACATCGGGTTACTAAGCGCGGCCCTGCGCTTAGTAACCCGATGTTTACCCTGGTTACCCGGGGACTTCGGCATCGTTGGTCGCTGGAGAGCTGTCTGTGCGACAGCTCTCCAGCGACCACACAACGACTTACCAACGATCACGGCCAGGTCATATCGCTGGTCGTGATCGTTGGTAAATCGTTTAGTGTAATTTGTTACATAACAACAATAGCAGCATCAGAGGGCACTAACAACTTTTCTGGCTTTTAAACTTATATCATTCCCATAAATTTAAAAAAACACAATACATATAGATTTTTTGATAAGGCATCTTTTTGCTACCACTGTAAAAATAGGTAGCTTTCAAAATATGCAAATGTTAGAAAGTAGAAGTAGAGTCTAGGGATGAGCGAATGTGCTCAGTGATACTCGGTTATTACTCAGATGTGTTTGTTAGTCAACAAGCAATGAGCGGTGCTCGAGATAAAACTCAAATCCCTGCTTCCCCATCTTTGGTGCCTGTTAAGCAGCCAATAAGCATGCGGGGATTGCCTGTGAGACACTGCAATGCCGTAGCCATCCTGGTTGTGGCATTACTCTGTTAGGCTGACCGTGTGACATCATCAGAGGTTATAAAAGGACAGACACCACCTGGCTCGGCACAGTGACACCATTGCACAGCTATGTGACACTTTGTGTTGGAGGTAGAGACTGCTTGTAAAGGGCTGTGTGCACATTATAATGAATCGGAGGCCTATAGTGATGACACTGGTGCTGAAGCTGAACCATCATACTAACAGCCCTTCTAAGGGCTAATCGTTTGTAGCACATGCAGCTTCATTTAGGCGAGAGGGAGAGAGAGTTGCAGGAGCATGAAGAGGGACAGAATCCAGTCTGTAGAAATGGATTAGGCCTGTGCAGTCTGTTGGCAAATACTGTATATAGCTGCAGTTTGTTTTTTGTGGGTGCTACAACATTTGAATAAGTTTTGATCCATCAAGTATTATGTGCTTTGATGCCCTTTTTTGAGTTAACACACACAAAAATCGTTGAAACTTTTTCCTGGGCTACATTTCTCAGCCATACCCTATTACATATTGTGAAGTAAATTTCTGCTATCTCTAATAGTGAACAAAAGCTTTTAAAAATTGTATAGGCCTCCATTTATCAGAAATACAGTGTCAAGTGGTCTGTGAACATTTCTGTGATCTATAAAACTGCAAAAAGGCTTTTAAAAATTTTGTAGGCTTCCATTTCTCAGACATACAGTGTTACTTGGTCTGCGAATTTTCAGTGATCCCTAAAAGTGAACAAAGGTTTTAAAAACTTTGAAGGCTTCCATTTCTCAGACATATAGTGTTTCATAGTATATGAACATTTCTGTGGTCTCTAAAAGTAAACAAAAGCTTTTAAAAAAAATTTCAGACCTCCATTTCTCAAACATACAATGGTACGTGTTCTGTGGACATTTCTGTGATCTCTAAAAGTGATCAAAAACTTTTTAAAATGTTGTCGGCTTCTATTTCTCAGTATTACATGGTCTATAAACATTTCTGTAATCTGTAAACCTGCTAAAAAATTGGAGACCACCATTTCTCAGACATACAGTCTTACCTTGTGCACATGTTTGTGATCTCTAAAAGTGAAGAAAAGCTTATAAAAATTTTGTAGGCTGCCATTTCTCACACATAGTCACACTACCGTAGAATATGGATTAATGCTATGCGAGTAAACATCACATAGCACTCGGACCAGTGTTAATCTATGGAGCAGCTTACCTCACCGTATTTTTTCTCAGGCATATTTGACGTGCATGTAAAATCACATGCTGCGATTGTATGCTATATCATCCGAGACTCGCCAATGCTAGCCTATGGGTGCAAGAAATACTCAGACGCCACATGGACCATCTGTGTAGCTTGAGACAAATACACATATATTTTCCTCATTTCAGCACATTGAGCAATTTAATTCAATGAGGAAAGTCAGTGAGAAATGTAAAACCATACGCATGACATACGGATGCCATTCTGATGTTATACGGATACAAAAGAGCAAGAAAATCACATCATTGCATTGCAAAAGCATTACACATGGATGACCATATGGAGAACACTCGTGCGACTCTCGGCAGGGAGACTCAGACCGATTTTTCATACGTCAAGTGTGATTCCAGCCATGCAGTGTTACTTGGTTTGTGAATTTTCTTTGATCTCTGAAAATGAATAAAAGCTTTCTCAGATATACACTGTTATGTGGTCTGCAAATATATTTCTGGGTTCTCTAAAAGTGAACAAAAGCTTTTAAAAGTTTGTAGGCTCCTATTTCTCAGACATACAGTGTTATGTGGTCGGTGAACATTTCTGTGATCTCTTAAAGTGAACAAAAACTTGTAAAATTTTAGTAGGCTTTTAATTCTCAGACATGTAGTGTAATTTGGTTTGTGAATTTTCTGTGATCTGTAAAACTGCTAAAAAGTATTTAAAAATTTTGTAGGCCTCCATGTCTCAGACATGCAGTGTATGTGGTCTGTGAATATTTTTGTAACCTCTTACAGTGAGACAAAGCTTTTAAAAATGTTGCAGGCTTCCATTTCTCAGACATACAGTGCAATTTGGCTTGTGAATTTTCTGTGATCTGTAAAACTGCTAAAAAGCTTTGAAATATTTTGCAGGCTTCTATTTCTCAAACATACAATGTGTTAGGGCTAGCGGAACGCACCAAATAATAAGATAGAATAAGGTGCGTTCGCAGCCCGGAGTCCACCGTGCAAAGATGGAACCTGCTGCTAAGTAATGACGGACTATATGGCGGTACAATGTGAATACACACACGGGTTAACTTCACCCTGTGTGAAGGAAGCGAACCCTGTTACGTCACAGGGCTGCAGTACCGCACGTAACAAAACTAATAATTAGCACGAGAGTGCGAACTGTGCCGTACTGGCGGACGCCACTAACCACCCTGACTTGGGTTAAAGAAGTGCTCTAATGGCGCGTGGCAGCGTACTGGCGGTCACAGCAGTAGGCGCTGTTTCGTGTGTTAACGCTGTGAGTTCAGCCGGGCGCTAGGTTGCAGCCATACACCTTACGCGAACAGTCATACACAAGGGATGGGTTTTTTAAGGAACGACTTGCACTCATCAACACACACGATTACAATTGTACACTAGTGCATGGCCGTGTGGTCATGCAAAGCTTATATAGCTGCAGCATGTATAGGACCTTCCAATAAAGGACCAATAGGAAGCTGCCACAGAAGTTTAGCACCTTCAGGAACTTCCTGGAGGAACAATGAGAACCGCTGCAGCATCTGAGCATGTGTCCCTTGATCTCCAACGGGAGATCTCACCCTGGGCATGCTCAGAAGGGAAAAAGCAGTACTTAGTCCCAAAAGCATCCGCTCGCCGCTGCCCAGCACTGGCTTCAATGGCAGAAGCAGGAAAAGCAGCAGTAACCCTATGCACAGAGTGAGACTGAGCAAGACGCTGGGACTGACATCTCCGCTGAGCAGACTCCACTGCAGCTGGAGAAGAATGGGAGACCGCAGCAGAGATGGTTCGAGATTCCCCTTGTGCGGAGGCAGGAACTTGACACCTAACACAATGTTACGTGGCCTGTGAATATTTCTGTGATCCCTAAAAGTAAACAAAATCTTTTACAAATTTTGTAGGTTTCCATTTCTCAGACATACAGTGTTTCATGGTCTGTGAACATTTCTGTGATCTAAAAGTGAACAAAAGCTTTTAAAAATGTTGTCGATTTTTATTTCTCAGACATACAGTATCACGTGGTCTGTAAATGTTTCTATGATGTGTAAAACTGATAAAAAGCTTTTCAAAATTTTGTAGGCCTCCATTTGTCAGACATACAGTGTTATGTGGTCTGTGAATATTTCTGTGATCTCTAAAAGTAAACAAAAGCTTTTAAATATTTTGTAGGCTTCGATTTCTGATACATACAGTGTTATGTGGTTGGTGGACATTTCTGTGACAAAAGCTTTTAGAAATGTTGTAGGTTTCTATTTCTCAGACATACAATTTTACATAAGAGAAAGAAACGTGAGCATTACTGTGTGAGGTGCCTAAGTAGGATCTCAAACTGTATATTAGGGTTGAGCGAAACGGGTCGGCCATTTTCAGAAGTCGCCGACTTTTGGCAAAGTCGGGTTTCATGAAACCCGACTCGACCCCTGTGTGGGGTCGGCCATGAAGTCGGCGATCTTCTGAATCTGGTATCGGAATTCCGATACCGAGTTCCGATATGTTTGCAATATCGGAAATCGGTATTGGAATCCATATTTAAGTGTAAAATAAAGAATTAAAATAAAAAATATCGCTATACTTACCCTCTGACGCGCCCTGCTTACTTCCGGCAGCCTTCCTTCCTAAGAATCAGCGCTTGCAAGACCTTGCGGTGATGTCTCGGCTTGTGATTGGTCGCGTGAGCGGTCACATGGGCGGTCGCCTGACAAATCACAAGCCGCGATGTCACCGCAAGGTCCTGCAAGCGCTAATTCGAAGGAAGGAAGGTTCCCGGTTAGTACCAGGGCGCGTCCGAGGGTGAGTATAGCGATATTTTTTATTTTAATTCTTTATTTTACACTTAAATATGGATCGCAGGGCCTGAAGGAGAGTTTCCTCTCCTTCAGACCCTGGAAACCATTGGAAACCCAATGCACTGCATTGGGTTTCGAGTTTCGGCCGACCCCGACCCCGACTTTTTTATAGGATCGGCCGATTTCACTCGACCCGACTTTTGAAAAAGTCGGGTTTCGTGAAACACGACCCGATCCTATAAAAGTAAAAGTCGCTCAACCCTACTGTATATCAATGAAAGTGAGGACCTGGTACTCAACTTAAATGCCACTCCCCTGTACCCGCTATACTTTAAGGCTTCTCAGATATGCCCCAGATGCATATTACACATTATTATAACGGCAACTGACGAAGGTCAGGATTGACCGAAACGTTTTGTTGTACTATTTACTGTGGACCGAATAAATTTGCCATCTATAATGCATTTAAGTTGAGTGCCAGGTTCTTACAATTTTGCAAAGTCTGTGAACATTTATGTGAAGTGTAAAACTGCTGAAAATTTTTGTTTGCCTCCATTTCTAAGACATACAGTTTTACTTTGTGAATATTTATATGAACTCTAAAAGTGATCAAAAGCGTTTAAAAATTTTGTAGGCTTCAAATTCTCAGACATACAGTGTTAGGCCAGCTTCACACGTCTGTTTTTTTCCAGTACCGGAAAAACTGGTACCGGAGATATCCGTGTGTCCATGTGTGTAATACGTGCGGCACACGTGTGGCAACCATGAGCTGCCCGTGTGCCACATCAGTACCACACGGATGGCCGCCAGGGAAGAAGAGCTACAGTTAGTGCTTTTCCCCGGCGACAGGTGCTGAAGATGGCTCTCATCATTCTCCCCTGCTCTGCTGGCGATCAGCGTGAGCAGAGAAGAATGATGAGAGTTATATTAAAGTCCGAATTATGACAGCAGGTGGGGGCTTTTGGGACTCTTACTCCCATAATCCGACACCTGCTGCTGCTAATAACAGTGACAGCAGGAGCAGATAATCGGGATATTCCTCAGCCGCCTGCGATATAACAAAATAAATGAATGAAAAACATGATGGGATTCAAGCTTCAGGAGGCTAATTTGCATATTCCAGGTGCCTTCTGGGAGAAGCGAAGTCTCCCTAAGCTAGAAGATCGTTGGGTACAGCCGGGACCAGCTGCTTCGAAAGCATCACCAAACCAGGGATTCAAGCTTCAGGAGGCTAATTTGCATATTCCAGGTGCCTTCTGGGAGAAGCGAAGTCTCCCTAAGCTAGAAGATCGTTGGGTACAGCCGGGACCAGCTGCTTCGAAAGCATCACCAAACCAGGGATTCAAGCTTCAGGAGGCTAATTTGCATATTCCAGGTGCCTTCTGGGAGAAGCGAAGTCTCCCTAAGCTAGAAGATCGTTGGGTACAGCCGGGACCAGCTGCTTCGAAAGCATCACCAAACCAGGGATTCAAGCTTCAGGAGGCTAATTTGCATATTCCAGGTGCCTTCTGGGAGAAGCGAAGTCTCCCTAAGCTAGAAGATCGTTGGGTACAGCCGGGACCAGCTGCTTCGAAAGCATCACCAAACCAGGGATTCAAGCTTCAGGAGGCTAATTTGCATATTCCAGGTGCCTTCTGGGAGAAGCGAAGTCTCCCTAAGCTAGAAGATCGTTGGGTACAGCCGGGACCAGCTGCTTCGAAAGCATCACCAAACCAGGGATTCAAGCTTCAGGAGGCTAATTTGCATATTCCAGGTGCCTTCTGGGAGAAGCGAAGTCTCCCTAAGCTAGAAGATCGTTGGGTACAGCCGGGACCAGCTGCTTCGAAAGCATCACCAAACCGCGCGCCGTAATTTTTGCCTGTAGGACATTATTGCAAGAGAGCTTGGCTGAGTAGATTACACAAGAAGGAAAACACACAGCAAGTCAGCAGGATCTAGGAGCAACATGGCAGATGTGACAACCTACATGGTGAGCTGCAGCATGTGCTACATGTTCACAGATCGACCAGAAGAAGAATCCAATTTCACCTGTCAGAAGTGTAGACTAGTGGCCCTTTTAGAAGAAAAGGTGCGGGGTCTGGAAGAAAGAATAGCAACTTTGAAACTCATGAAAGAGAATGAAGACTTTCTAGACAGAACAGAAGCATCTCTACTGGTCACAGAAGGTGCAAAAAGTGTCAGAGAACCTCCAAAAGCAGATGAGTGGAAGCATGTGACCAAAAGAAGCAAGAAGACCATGGAGAAATCACCAACCACACAACTGAAGAACCGATATCAAATCTTTGTAGAGGATGAAGATGGCACACCTAAGAATGAAGCAATACCAGCAAGCAAAAAAGAAAAGGGCACACAGCAACAAGTGACAGCAAAAAGTACAGCCAAGAAGCAACGAAGAGTGGTGGTGGTGGGAGACTCACTACTGAGAGGCACAGAAGCAGCCATCTGCAGACCGGACATAACTGCAAGAGAAGTATGCTGCCTTCCAGGTGCGATGATCAAGGATGTGACCGATAGGATACCAAAGCTCTTCAGCTCCAAGGACGTCCACCCATTTCTTCTGATACATGTTGGCACCAATGACACGGCAAGGAAGGACCTACCGACAATCTGCAAGGACTTTGAAGAGTTGGGGAAGAAAGTAAAGGAACTGGATGCACAGGTAGTTTTTTCTTCTATCCTTCCAGTAGACGGGCATGGCACCAGGAGATGGAACAGGATCCTTGATGCAAACAACTGGCTAAGACGATGGTGCAGACAACAAGGATTCGGATTCCTGGACCACGGTGTGAATTACTGGTATGATGGACTCCTCGCCAGAGACGGACTACACCTCAACAAACCTGGGAAACACACATTCGCCAGAAGACTCGCTACACTCATCAGGAGGGCGTTAAACTAGAAGAAGAGGGGACGGGAAGAAAAACATTAGACTCAAACAAAGACGACCCAGGAAAACATACTCAGAAGGGAGGTAAGAACATTTCTAAAACAATCCACAGTGAGGAGATTGGAACAAAACAAAATCCTCTAAACTGCATGCTCGCAAACGCCAGAAGCCTGACAAACAAGATGGAAGAACTAGAAGCAGAAATATCTACAGGTAACTTTGACATAGTGGGAATAACCGAGACATGGTTAGATGAAAGCTATGACTGGGCAGTTAACTTACAGGGTTACAGTCTGTTTAGAAAGGATCGTAAAAATCGGAGAGGAGGAGGGGTTTGTCTCTATGTAAAGTCTTGTCTAAAGTCCACTTTAAGGGAGGATATTAGCGAAGGGAATGAGGATGTCGAGTCCATATGGGTTGAAATTCATGGAGGGAAAAATGGTAACAAAATTCTCATTGGGGTCTGTTACAAACCCCCAAATATAACAGAAAGCATGGAAAGTCTACTTCTAAAGCAGATAGATGAAGCTGCAACCCATAATGAGGTCCTGGTTATGGGGGACTTTAACTACCCGGATATTAACTGGGAAACAGAAACCTGTGAAACCCATAAAGGCAACAGGTTTCTGCTAATAACCAAGAAAAATTATCTTTCACAATTGGTGCAGAATCCAACCAGAGGAGCAGCACTTTTAGACCTAATACTATCTAATAGACCTGACAGAATAACAAATCTGCAGGTGGTTGGGCATTTAGGAAATAGCGACCACAATATTGTGCAGTTTCACCTGTCTTTCACTAGGGGGACTTGTCAGGGAGTCACAAAAACATTGAACTTTAGGAAGGCAAAGTTTGAACAGCTTAGAGATGCCCTTAATCTGGTAGACTGGGACAATATCCTCAGAAATGAGAATACAGATAATAAATGGGAAATGTTTAAGAACATCCTAAATAGGCAGTGTAAGCGGTTTATACCTTGTGGGAATAAAAGGACTAGAAATAGGAAAAACCCAATGTGGCTAAACAAAGAAGTAAGACAGGCAATTAACAGTAAAAAGAAAGCATTTGCACTACTAAAGCAGGATGGCACCATTGAAGCTCTAAAAAACTATAGGGAGAAAAATACTTTATCTAAAAAACTAATTAAAGCTGCCAAAAAGGAAACAGAGAAGCACATTGCTAAGGAGAGTAAAACTAATCCCAAACTGTTCTTCAACTATATCAATAGTAAAAGAATAAAAACTGAAAATGTAGGCCCCTTAAAAAATAGTGAGGAAAGAATGGTTGTAGATGACGAGGAAAAAGCTAACATATTAAACACCTTCTTCTCCACGGTATTCACGGTGGAAAATGAAATGCTAGGTGAAATCCCAAGAAACAATGAAAACCCTATATTAAGGGTCACCAATCTAACCCAAGAAGAGGTGCGAAACCGGCTAAATAAGATTAAAATAGATAAATCTCCGGGTCCGGATGGCATACACCCACGAGTACTAAGAGAACTAAGTAATGTAATAGATAAACCATTATTTCTTATTTTTAGTGACTCTATAGCGACAGGGTCTGTTCCGCAGGACTGGCGCATAGCAAATGTGGTGCCAATATTCAAAAAGGGCTCTAAAAGTGAACCTGGAAATTATAGGCCAGTAAGTCTAACCTCTATTGTTGGTAAAATATTTGAAGGGTTTCTGAGGGATGTTATTCTGGATTATCTCAATGAGAATAACTGTTTAACTCCATATCAGCATGGGTTTATGAGAAATCGCTCCTGTCAAACCAATCTAATCAGTTTTTATGAAGAGGTAAGCTATAGGCTGGACCACGGTGAGTCATTGGACGTGGTATATCTCGATTTTTCCAAAGCGTTTGATACCGTGCCGCACAAGAGGTTGGTACACAAAATGAGAATGCTTGGTCTGGGGGAAAATGTGTGTAAATGGGTTAGTAACTGGCTTAGTGATAGAAAGCAGAGGGTGGTTATAAATGGTATAGTCTCTAACTGGGTCGCTGTGACCAGTGGGGTACCGCAGGGGTCAGTATTGGGACCTGTTCTCTTCAACATATTCATTAATGATCTGGTAGAAGGTTTACACAGTAAAATATCAATATTTGCAGATGATACAAAACTATGTAAAGCAGTTAATACAAGAGAAGATAGTATTCTGCTACAGATGGATCTGGATAAGTTGGAAACTTGGGCTGAAAGGTGGCAGATGAGGTTTAACAATGATAAATGTAAGGTTATACACATGGGAAGAGGGAATCAATATCACCATTACACACTGAACGGGAAACCACTGGGTAAATCTGACAGGGAGAAGGACTTGGGGATCCTAGTTAATGATAAACTTACCTGGAGCAGCCAGTGCCAGGCAGCAGCTGCCAAGGCAAACAGGATCATGGGGTGCATTAAAAGAGGTCTGGATACACATGATGAGAGCATTATACTGCCTCTGTACAAATCCCTAGTTAGACCGCACATGGAGTACTGTGTCCAGTTTTGGGCACCGGTGCTCAGGAAGGATATAATGGAACTAGAGAGAGTACAAAGGAGGGCAACAAAATTAATAAAGGGGATGGAAGAACTACAATACCCAGATAGATTAGCGAAATTAGGATTATTTAGTCTAGAAAAAAGACGACTGAGGGGCGATCTAATAACCATGTATAAGTATATAAGGGGACAATACAAATATCTCGCTGAGGATCTGTTTATACCAAGGAAGGTGACGGGCACAAGGGGGCATTCTTTGCGTCTGGAGGAGAGAAGGTTTTTCCACCAACATAGAAGAGGATTCTTTACTGTTAGGGCAGTGAGAATCTGGAATTGCTTGCCTGAGGAGGTGGTGATGGCGAACTCAGTCGAGGGGTTCAAGAGAGGCCTGGATGTCTTCCTGGAGCAGAACAATATTGTATCATACAATTATTAGGTTCTGTAGAAGGACGTAGATCTGGGTATTTATTTATTATGATGGAATATAGGCTGAACTGGATGGACAAATGTCTTTTTTCGGCCTTACTAACTATGTTACTATGTTACTATGTGGGTTCCCCCCTATTTTCTTGAACCAACCAGGCAGAACTCACAGCTGGGAGCTGCAACACTCAGCTGTCAGCTTCAGAAAGGTTTAAATAAATAATTTTAAAAAACAGCATGGGGTCCCCCCATTTTGACAACCAGCTTTGCTAAAGCTCACAGCTGGGGGCTGGTATTCTCAGGCTGGTAAGGGGCCATTAATATAGACCTCCAGCCTAAATAATACAGTTGCCCTAATTGTGGGCCCTACTTGTACCAGGGTTTCCTCCACCTCATACAGCAGTTCCTGCAACCCTTCCTACTCCTCCTCATCCACCATCTCTGAGCATGTCTTCTTCATCAGCCGGAAGCTGGAAACTCTACAGCACTGCCTCAGCGAATTGACAACAGACTTTGCTGAAGCTAATTTTTCTAGTAGACAAACTGTACACTGCGGCAGAGTTTCTTAAAGGAATAACATACTAAACAGATCTGTGTTTTTTTACACTGAACCTCCAACCAGGCATGGTTGTGCGTGATAATGGACGTAACATGATAGTGGCTCACGCAAGTACCATGCTTGATACATGTGTTCAACTTGGTAGTTCAGTGGTTTCTGAAAACATACCCAGATTTGCTAGATCTTCTGGTCAAGGTACACCACGTCACTGTCCACTTCCGCCAGCTGACGCCAATCTGGCAGCGTTGCAGCAGTGCATGCAAGTGCCAGCTCACCGACTGGTGTGCAACCAGCTGTGGATGGAGGAAATCATAATACAGAGAGATTGTAGCCAACCCAGCCTCATCTCATCTGCTCAGCTTGGATTGGGTAACAATGAGGAGGTGGACGCTGATGAGGAGGAAGAGGAAGGACATAAGCTAGTGGCTATCACAACAGAGGCCAGTAGCCACACACCCTTCATACCGTGTTAGGGCTAGCGGAACGCACCAAATAATAAGACAGATAGTGTATGGTACGTTCGCAGCCCGAGGTCCACCGTGCAGAGATGGAACCTGCTGCCAAGTAATGACGGACTATATGGCGGTACTCATAAGTATACACACGTGGGTTAAACTTCACCCAGCGTGAAGGAAGCGATCCTGTTGCGTCACAGGATCGCGGTACCGCACATAGAGGGCGAGCAAGTAGTCAGCGAACTCAACCCCAACTAGGATTGAAGTCCGATTAGACCCTTGCTGGCACAACACCGCAACTGGGTGTGTAAGGAAGCTGAATACCAATATTAGGACACAAGAGTGCATGCGGTGCCGCACTGACGAACGCCACTAACCACCCAGGCTTGGGTAAGGAAAGCACAGAGGAAGTGCACGGCGCCGTACTGGCGGTCACAGCAACTGGACGCTGTAACGTGTGATTCGTGCTGTAGGCTAAGTCGGGCGCTAGATAGCAACCATACACCTTCCGCGAACAGACATTCAATAGGGTAGGGGTATCCAAGGACGACTTGCACTCACAACATACACACATTAACAATTGTACACTAGCGCATGGCCGTGCGGTCATGCGCAGTTTATATAGTTGCAGCACAGGAAGTGGCCACAGAAACTTTGCCCTTCCAAGACCTGCCAAGAGGACCAATGGAATGTGCTGCAGAGCCTGAGCACATGACCCTCGATCTCCAATGGGAGATCTTGCCCTGGGCATGCTCAGTGTGTGCAGACAAGGACTTAGTCCCAGAGAAGTCCGCTCGCTGCTGACCAGCACTGGCTTTAATGGCAGAAGCTGAAGAAGCAGCAGTAACTCTCTGTACAGAGTGAGAGTGAGCAAGACGCTGGGACCGACGTCCCTGCTGAGCAGACTCCACTGCGGCTGGATAAGAATGGGATACCGCAGCGGAGATGGCTCGAGATTCCCCCTGTGCAGAAGCGGGAACTCGAGACCTAACATTACCCCCCTCCTAGGGCCCCCCCCTCCTTGGGCCTCACTACGCTCGAAGGCAGCAATGAGCTGTGGGGCCCGAATGTTTTCAGCAGGCTCCCATGACCTGTCCTCTGGGCCATAACCCTTCCAATCCACCAGATAGAACTTTTTGCCGCGTACCACCTTGCACCCCAAAATAGCGTTCACCTCGTAATCGTCCGTAGACGAACCCGATGTCCCGGCAGATGACTCGGAAAACCAGGACATGTATACGGGTTTCAAGAGGGACACATGAAAGGTGTCGGTGATACCCAAGCGTGGAGGAAGAGCCAAACGGTAGACCACAGGATTAACCCGTTCGAGAACCTTGAAGGGACCCAAGTAGCGAGGAGCAAACTTAGTGGACTCAACTCGCAGCCTGATGTTACGGGCGGAGAGCCACACCAAATCGCCAGGAGCAAAGGTCGGAGCGGGGCGCCGATGAACATCGGCGGAGGACCTCATTCTCTCCTTGGAGGCCCGAATGGCATCCTGAGTGCGGTCCCAAATGTCCCGTGCCTCCACATCCCAGTCTGCCACCCTGGAGTCAGCAGAAGACACAGGCATGGTCACAGGAACACGCGGATGCTGGCCGTAATTTAGGAGGAATGGAGTCTGACCGGTGGAGTCGGCTACGGCATTGTTAAGTGCAAACTCTGCCCACGGTAGCAAGGATGCCCAGTCATCCTGCCTGGCAGAAACAAAATGTCGTAAATATGTGACCAAGGTCTGGTTGGCCCTCTATACCAACCCATTCGTCTCGGGATGATATGCCGAAGAGAGATTCAACTCAATACTGAGTAGACGACAAAGCTCTCTCCAGAATCGAGATGCAAACTGGGGACCCCGGTCACTAACAATTTTGTCTGGCATACCGTGTAGGCGAAAGATATGCTTGACGAACAAGACAGCCAACGCCCGTGCAGAAGGTAGCCGTGGAAGAGGCACCAAGTGCACCATTTTGGAAAAATGGTCGGTGATCACCCAGATAATGGTGCAGTTACGAGACTTGGGTAAGCCCACCACAAAGTCCATCCCGACCATCTCCCAGGGCCTGTCTGCCACCGGCAGCGGATAAAGCAAACCAGCTGGCTGTTGCCGAGGAGTCTTGTTCTTGGCGCAAGAGACACACGCCCGAACATACTCTGCAACATCACGAGCCATATGCGGCCACCAGTACGTCCTCGCCAGTAACTCAGATGTCCTTTTGGTACCAAAATGTCCACCCACCCTGGACGAGTGTGCCCAAGAGAGAACCTCCGGTCGCAAATTGGATGGAACAAAAGTCTTGCCCGGGGGCACAGACTCTAGCGAAACCGGGGCCACAGTTCTCAAGCTCTCGGTGGGGACAATAAGCCGAGGCTCCTCCTCCTCCGCAGATGACACAACGGAGCGAGAGAGAGCGTCGGCCCGAAATTTCTTCTCCCCAGAAAGGAAATGGAGGGTGAAATGAAACCGGGAGAAGAATAAGGACCATCTGTCCTGGCGAGAATTCAACCGCTGGGCTGTCTGCAGGTACACCAAATTTTTATGGTCTGTGAAGACTTGGAAGGGAAAACGTGCTCCCTCCAAGAGATGTCTCCACTCCGAGAAAGCCAACTTCATGGCTAGCAACTCCCTGTCCCCGATGGAATAATTCCTCTCTGCTGGTGAGAAGGTCTTGGAGAAAAAGAAGCAAGGATGCTTCCGACCTTGAGCATCCTTTTGGAAGAGGACTGCTCCAGCACCAACAGAAGAGGCATCCACCTCCATGATAAATGGCTTATCAACATCGGGGCGATGTAGGATGAGAGCGCTAGCGAAGTGTGACTTTATAGAGTTAAAGGCCTTGGAGACCTCCTCAGACCACAATTTGGGATTCGCCCCCTTCTTGGTGAGGGCAACCAAGGGAGCTACCAAAGTTGAGAAGTGCGGAATTAACTGGCGATAATAATTAATGAACCCCATAAAGCGCTGCACCGCTTTAAGAGAATGGGGTTCCTGCCAGTCCATCACAGCCTGTAGTTTGGCAGGATCCATAGCCAATCCCTGGGCAGAGATGATGTAGCCTAGGAAAGGTAAGGACTCCTGCTCAAACATACACTTCTCCAACTTGGCATAGAGGGAGTTTGCCCGTAGGAGGTCGAAGACTTTGCAAACATCTCTCCGGTGGGAGTCAATATCTGGAGAGTAGATGAGAATATCATCCAGATAGACTACGACCAAGGTGGAAAGCATATCCCGGAAGATATCGTTCACAAAGTCTTGGAAAACGGCTGGGGCATTACTGAGCCCGAAGGGCATCACCAGATATTCATAGTGCCCATCCCTGGTGTTAAAAGCCGTCTTCCATTCGTCCCCCTCACGGATGCGAATCAGGTTGTAAGCACCCCGCAGATCTAGTTTAGTAAATACCCTTGCTCCCCGAAGCCTATCGAAGAGCTCAGATATCAAGGGCAAAGGATACTTATTTTTAACGGTGATGGCGTTAAAACCCCTGTAGTCTATGCATGGACGTAGTACCCCATTCTTCTTCTGCATGAAGAAGAACCCTGCCCCAGCAGGTGACACTGACTTCCTAATGAATCCTCTTGCCAGATTTTCCTGGATGTACTGTGACATTGCCTCCGTCTCCGGGAGAGATAGCGGATAGACTCGACCCCGGGGAGGCTCAGCACCAGGCAAGAGATCAATAGGACAGTCATAGGGGCGATGGGGCGGAAGGATCTCGGCCGCCTTTTTGGAGAACACGTCTGCATAAGACCAATACTGCTTGGGGAGAGAGGAAAGATCTGCGGGTACCTCAGTAGTAGCAACCTGAACGCACTCCATATGACACCTACCCCCACAAGATTCGCCCCATCCCAGGATTCTGCCAGAGGACCACTCGATATGAGGAGAGTGGTACCGTAGCCAAGGTATTCCCAACAGGACCTCATCAATTCCCTCAGGAATGACGAGCAGAGATATAATCTCCTGATGAGATGGCGACATGGACAGAGTAAAAGGGATGGTCTGGTGTGTTATCTGTGAGGGCAGTGTTGACCTATTCACCACTCGTACCGTTACTGGTTGAGCTAGCATAACCAGGGGTATTGCGTGACGTTGGGCGAAGGCAGAAGACATAAAATTGCCCTCCGCCCCAGAATCCAAGCAGAGCTCTACCGAGTGGGAGAATGAGCCTATAGTAATTGTCCCCTTAAAGGACAATTTAGAGGCAAACGTCGCCGTGTCTAGTGCACCTCCACCTACTACCACTAGATGCTGACGCTTCCTCGACCGCTGAGAACATCTGGTGGCTAGATGTCCCGACTGCTGGCATACATGACAGACCTTGAGTGCACCAGCGGTCCGGGACTTAGATCCCGCTTGTGACACTTCCCTGACCTCATGTGACTCAGGAACCAGAACCGGAGATTCCAGAGGTTTGGCGAAGGTAGGAGCCAGCCGAAACCTCTGCCTACACTGGGCTCGCTCTAACCTCCGCTCGTTAAAACGGAGGTCAATTCGAGTGGAGACAGTTATTAACTCCTCCAGTGTGGCAGGAATCTCCCTAGTGGCCAGAGCGTCCTTAACGTGGTCAGCCAGGCCCCTCCAAAATATGGGGATAAGAGCTTTATCCGACCAATCCAGCTCAGAAGCTAAAGTGCGGAATTGGACGGCAAAATGACTGACCAAGGACTCACCCTGAGTTAATGCCAGCAGTTGGAGCGCAGTATCATGGGTGACTTGAGGTCCTAAAAAGACCTGTTTCAGAGTGCTCAGAAACAGCGGAGCACTCTGCACCACATGATCGCCACGCTCCCACAGCGGCGTAGCCCATTCCAACGCCCTATCCGACAAGAGAGACACTATAAATCCCACCTTAGCCCGCTCTGTGGGAAAACGTGCAGCCAGGAGCTCGAGGTGAATAGAGCACTGACTCACAAATCCCCTACAAAATTTGCTATCACCAGAAAATTTTTCTGGCAGTGGGAGGCGAGAAAATGTCGGAGCAGGGGTGGCAATGGACAGGGTTGCTGCAGCCACGCTAGCAGCCTGTACAGCAACTGCGGTAACATCCACAGCTGAGGTTGCGCTCTCAAGAGCCGCCAACCTACCCTCCAGCTGCTGGATATACCGCAAGGATTGCTATTTGTCCGTCATTACTAGCCAGACCCTGGCGCTAGTGTAATGTTAGGGCTAGCGGAACACACCAAATAATAAGACAGATAGTGTATGGTGCGTTCGCAGCCCGGGGTTCACCGTGCAGAGATGGAACCTGCTGCCAAGTAATGACGGACTATATGGCGGTACTCATAAGTATACACACGTGGGTTAAACTTCACCCAGCGTGAAGGAAGCGATCCTGTTGCGTCACAGGATCGCGGTACCGCACATAGAGGGCGAGCAAGTAGTTAGCGAACTCAACCCCAACTAGGATTGAAGTCCGATTAGACCCTTGCTGGCACAACACCGCAACTGGGTGTGTAAGGAAGCTGAATACCAATATTAGGACACAAGAATGCATGCGGTGCCGCACTGACGAACGCCACTAACCACCCAGGCTTGGGTAAGGAAAGCACAGAGGAAGTGCATGGCGCCGTACTGGCGGTCACAGCAACTGGACGCTGTAACGTGTGATTCGTGCTGTAGGCTAAGTCGGGCGCTAGATAGCAACCATACACCTTCCGCGAACAGACATTCAATAGGGTAGGGGTATCCAAGGACGACTTGCACTCACAATATACACACATTAACAATTGTACACTAGCGCATGGCCGTGCGGTCATGCGCAGTTTATATAGTTGCAGCACAGGAAGTGGCCACAGAAACTTTGCCCTTCCAAGACCTGCCAAGAGGACCAATGGAATGTGCTGCAGAGCCTGAGCACATGACCCTCGATCTCCAACGGGAGATCTTGCCCTGGGCATGCTCAGTGTGTGCAGACAAGGACTTAGTCCCAGAGAAGTCCGCTCGCTGCTGACCAGCACTGGCTTTAATGGCAGAAGCTGAAGAAGCAGCAGTAACTCTGTGTACAGAGTGAGAGTGAGCAAGACGCTGGGACCGACGTCCCTGCTGAGCAGACTCCACTGCGGCTGGATAAGAATGGGAGACCGCAGCGGAGATGGCTCGAGATTCCCCCTGTGCAGAAGTGGGAACTCAAGACCTAACATACCGTCTCTCCTAATTGGATGGGCTGAGGATGGGAGGGAGGAGGAAGAGGGGGACGAGGAGGAGATTGAGAGTCATCATCATGATGGAGACAGGGAAGTGTTGGCTGCAATGAGCTTGGCACATATGGCCGACTTTATGTTCTGCTGCTTTTCCCATGACCCTAGCATTACATTCATCTTGGCCAAGAAAGAGTACTGGTTGTTCACCCTGCTAGACCCGTGACACAAGGAGAACTTTTTATCTCTTCTTCCTGAGGTGGAGAAATCTTCTAAAATGGTGCTGTACCGGAAGGCCATGGTGGAAATTTTTTTGTAAAATTCCCATCAGACAATGCTGGTGGCGGGGGTAAAGCTTCATTTCCCAACCAGGGAGGAGAGGCCAGGGAGACACACAGCAGAAGAGACAGGGGTTCACTGTCAAAGGCATGCGCCAATTTCATGACACCAGCCCAGTGTCCAGGGCCTGATGACCAGATATTTTTGACAAGGAAGGAAAAGTTTTTAAACATGGTCAAGCAATACCTGACTGACCAAACCAGCGTACTCCCTAATTCCGCTGCAACTTTCAACTATTGGGTCTCAAAGCTGGACACATGGCATGAGCTGTCTATCTATCTATTGGACTTGTTGTGCTGCCCTGCCGCTAGCGTCTTGTATTAATGAGTTTTTAGTGCCACCGGGAGGAATCATAACAGGCACTTTTGCCTGTCAACAGAGAATGCAGACAGTCTCACGTTCATAAAAATGAACAAAGTCTGGATTAGCACACTTTCCCACACCACCAGATGACAGCAGCATATAAAAGTGTTTGTAATATTCAAAATTTTAATGAAGCCTGCCAGTTTTTGCCTTTCAGGGGTCTATGGATGACTCTAATCATATTTTCTGTCTGGTTTTCCACTTTCTAAAAAGCTTTTATGACTGTATAAGTACATCAACAACACTTTCAAAATAATTTGTGTTCAAAATGTTGTTATGAATTTAATGACTCATCTATACAGTTTAGCACAGTTATTTTTCATTACAGTGGTATGTTAAAAGTAGGAAAAAAGTATAAAAATAGATCAGGATTAGATTACTCATCTCACAGTGTTACGTGCTTTATGTCACATTTTTATGGTATATGACAGTAGAATAAAAATTTTGAAAATGTTGTGCTTGTCTCTTCACCTTTCTTACCCATACACTATTCCTTGTTCTGGGTTACATTTTTTTTATATATAAGACTAAAAAAGTAAAAAAAAATTGCTGGGTTACATTTCTCAGCCATACAGTATTACATGTTCTTGGGCACATTTCGTGGGTATATAACCCTCCAAAAGCTTTTTTATTGTTATTATATTGATCACAGATAGACTATTCTGTGGCCTGGAGTATATTTCCTTGGTATATAACCCTTAAAAAAACTTGTTCAAATTGTATTGGTAATATATTGCTCATCCATAGGGTACTACATCTTCTTGGGTACATTTTTTTTTGCTATATAAGCCTCAAAAAATTGTATAAAATTTATCGGTAACATATTTCTCACCCAGAAGGTATTGCATCTTCTTGGGTACATTCAGTTGCTATATAAGCCTCCAAAAACTTGTATTAAATTTATTGGTACCATATTGCTCACCCATGGGGTATTACATCTTTTTGAGTACACTTAGTTGCTATGTAAGCCTTCAGAAACTTGTTGCAAAATTATCGCTATCACTTTACTAACCCATAGGGTATGACATATTCTTGGGTACATTTCGTTGCTATCAAAGCCTCAAAAAACTTGATCAAAATTTATTGGTATTTTATTTCTCACCCACAGGGTATATCATCTTCTTGGGTGCATTTAGTTGCTATGTAAGCCTAAAAAAAAGTGTTAAAATTTTTTTGGTATTATTCTCCACATCCTCATACTTTTCCGTGGTCTGGAATCCATTTCATTGGTGTATAACCCTCCAAAGATTTGTTGAAAATTGTGTAGGTATTAAAATGCTCACCTATAGTTTATTCAGTGGTCTCAAGTACATTTTGCTGCTATATAAGCCTCAAAAAATTGTTAAAAATGTTATCGTTATTATATTGCTCACCCATAGACTATTCTGTGGCCTAGAGTACTGTTATGATCTGGTGGCCTAGGAGCAGCATGAGACGGACTCTGGAGAAGGCGGTCCCTGTACTGACCGCAAACCCTGAACCTAGCAGCACAACTAGAAGTAGCCGTGGGGACCCCTCGACACAGCCTAAGATCTAACTACCCCTAAAGACAGAAACAGGAAACCTATCTTGCCTCAGAGAAAATCCCCAAAGGATAGATAGCCCCCCACAAATATTGACTGTGATAGGAGAGGGAAATAACATACGCAGATATGAATTCAGATTTTAGCATAGGAGGCCATACTAGCTAAAAAGAAAGAATAGAACAGAGTACTATGCGGTCAGTATAAAAACAGTAGAAAATATCCACCGCAGAAAATACGGATCACCACATCTGACTAAAGACATGGGGGGTATATCTGCATCTCCAGAGAAATAGCTAGGCTGCAAAAAATCCTTCACAGACTAAGCTGGACAAGACAAAAACATGAATATGCACAGAACTATAGGTCCACAGCAGGTGGACAGCAAAAACAAAGCCAGGACTTATCTTTGTAGAAAAGCACAGCAAACTGGAGAGACCAGCAGGGACGTGAATCCTTCCAGAACAATGGACAACTGGCACTGACTAAAGGATCCTGCAAAGCTATATACCCCAGTCAGTTTTGCAATTAGTAGATACACCTGTCCACTCCTGCAGTCCAGGCAGATTAGAAAGAAGTGCATGTCACTTCTTTTGTGCGTAACTGCAGCGTTTCTGCACCCTTCCATTATAGAAATCCGCAGTGGTAAAAACCTCAGAAAATCCACACAAAATCCGCAACAAATCCACGGCAAATCCGCACCTGCGGTTTCTGCCAGGAGATGCGGATTTTGTGGGGAAAATTCTGCACCCCAATCCGCAACGTGCGCACATAGCCTTAAAATCCTCCTTCAAATCTTAAAACTCCTCAAAAACTTTAAGTTTCTGCTTAAGGTCTGCTCTGAAATCTAAGTAAAAAGATTCCCTCTGGACATATTGTTCAAGCAACGAAGGTCAGCAAGCACACTATATATTAACAAAATAAAAAGTTACAATAAAATAACATTTTTAAACCTGAATGAAATGTGATGTTTAATACATTAATAATGGATAGTTTTAAGATGACAAATGCTATATACAGTATATATATACTATAACATTTGAGCTGTAAACCTCACCAAGTCCAGTATGTAAATATTATAAAGCTTCATTCTAAATGTTTGTTAATTGTTTGTTAATTGAGTTCATGTATTTCCAAAGGAAAGAAATTGTGCTGATATTTTTTTAATAGTCCACTACTAGCTGAAAAAAGAATGTACAACTTATATAACCATTGCCATGGAAACAAAAACGGTAACCTGTATCTGCGCTGCATAAGTAATGCAACACTGCCTGTAAATTATTTAATGAATCATCTGCTTGCGAAGATTTTTCTACTTTTAATATTAACAGCAATTTGCATATTTTACAAAGTTAGTTTTGCTAATTATTTTATTTCTGTCAAAATTGTTGCTGAGAAGTTAAACCTTTCTGCATCATGTTTATACGTCTTGCATAAAGCAATCCATACACCTTCCTGGTTCTGTTGATTCAATAAATTCAATTTTGTCATTTACACAAGTGCACTACTGAGCAGGCAGAGCCGCAAGAGTGCGAAGCATAAGCAGAGCTGCAAGAGTACAGAGCACAGGCAGAGTCACAAGAGTACTGAGCAGGCAGAGCCGCAAGAGTACTCTTGTCACTCGGAGTACTCTTGTCACTCGGCCTGTGCTCCATACTCTTGCAGCTCTGCTTATGCTCCGTACTCTTGTCCTAGTCAGCCCTCTTCCAGGGGTAGTCTAGTTTGTGGCACATTGGGTCCACAAGCCCCTGGCTCACACCCACCAGTCAGAGCCTGAGTGTGACAGTTTACACAGGCCAACAGAGAGGGGACATCAGGGAAAGAAGCCACAGACAAGGAGACAGAGGTAGTACAGAGTTCAGACAAGGTATTGGTACAAGACAAGGTACAGGAAAAAAGACACAGGGACCAGGATATTCTGCCTCCTGGAGGGCGGACAGACAAGTACAAGGCAAAGCTAGTGAAGCCTCCAGAGAAGGCGAAACACAGAGCAAGACCTGGCAGCTCAGTTGCAAGACACTAACTGAGTTAACACATTGCACAGACGAGTTCCTCAGGGTGGAGCTGCCCTAAATACTAGAGGCCTCTTGGTAATTGGTCAGGAACACATTTGACAGGTGCACCCTGATTCCTTAAGAACCAGAGAGTTCTGGTGCCGCCCCCCTATGCACACAGCCAACAAGCATGCAGAGAGCAGGTAGAAAGCAAGAGGCACAGAACATGGAGGTGGCAGCAGACAGAAATAACAACATGACCTTTAGCAGTGAGTAAGATGGTATGTGAGGGATGGGAGGCCATGCAGTGATGCCGGCAGAGTTACAGAACAAATTAAAGTCAGACATTGCTTTTCAACCATGCTTTCACAGAATTTAAAAATAAAATAAAACTCATGAAATAGGCCTGGACAGGAATGATGGTACCCCTGAAAATAATGTGACAATAGGGACATGTTAAATCAAGGTGTGTCCACAAATTTGCATCACAAGTGTCTACAATCTTGGAATCAGTAAGTGGGCCTGTATATAGGGCTACAGATACTCACTGTGCTGTTTGGTGACAAGGTGTGTATCATACTCAACATGGACCACAGGAAGCAAAGGCAAGAGTTGTCTCAGGAGATTAGAAAGAAAATTATAGAAAAACATGTTAATGGTATAAGACCATCTCCACTTCAGAAATTTAAGATCCCTTGGAATGTCATTAAACAAGGGGTACCAACAAATTTTACCTCGTCTGTATATAAATAGACAACCACGAACATAAATGTATTTACATTATTTTATATATCATTTGTTCAAACTTTGCTCCTCAAACCCCTTGTCCTTAAGCTTCAGTTTGCTTTAAAAAACAACCAAACTATGCTTACTCTCCCTAGGTTCAGAAAACTTCTTCATATTTCTGTTCTTGTCTGAAGTGCTGATGTTAGGCCTCCTTCACACCTCCTGGTAATTCCTATACAGGAAAAAGCAGTACTGGGGAGAACCATGGTCCCTGTCAGTGTGCCAGCCGTATGTACGTATGTGACATCCGTGTGATATCCTTGTGTCCATTTGTTGTCTGTGTGTCTGTGTTTTACATCCGTATGACATCTTGGTGCAGTCCGTGTGTCCATGTGACACGTACCGATGCCTGTGAAGAACTGTAAAGTTTGTGCTGATCCCAGGCACTGGCTACTTAAGGCAGCTCTCATCATTGTCACTTGGTCTCCTTGAGATCAGCGTGACCAGGCATGTCACGATAGGACTGGCGAGTTGCCTGAGATCAGGGGCACCATTCCTGGCCCTAACTCTAGTGGATGCCCTAGCTTGCCCTGTTTCCAAGGATACCTCAGATGGTGAGTATGCTGGAGCTTCCACCCTTGCCCTGTCTCCTAGCTGCAGCCCTGTGTCTGTCCCCTTCCCCCACCCGGGGAAATGAGGCGCTACAGTGTACTACAGTACACCAACCCGACAGACAGGGGAACAAAGACAAGGGTAAAAAAAATTCCACTCACACAAAATATAGTTTCACAAATAGCAGAGTTATACACCAGGGCATGAAGGAAGGGGGATGAAAATAAGGCAGGTAAGGATGGGGAATTTCCAAGCGTACAAACCAAGCTACAGTCGAACAATAAACTCCTCCAGCTTTCCAAACACCAGGTTCTCCCTCTCCAGATCTATGTAGCAAGTGCTAACTCAGACAAGGACCTGGCCAGCAAGCCTAGCTTTTGTAGGAGAGAGGAGCGGATAACCGACCACAGCTGAATGCAGGGATTTCCATATGGCCGATTAAACCCTGTCCTGCTGAAAGAAAACAAACACATTTTATGCACCGGAGAAGTGCTTCTTCTCAGCGGTGAAGCAGAAGCCATCAGATGCTGTGGTCTTCTGGCCCTGCTCTGTCGCGGTAACCCCGTGACATTGCTACAATGATGGGAGCTGAATTCAGTATATGCTGTGTCCCTCCTGTGTAAAATATAGAATTAAATTACAACAGTTGCATTTTTTTACAGGTGACATGGTGCTAGGGCTAGCGGAATGCACCGAGTATAGATAGGTAGCTACAAGCAATCTCTGTTGACTCACAGAGTCATGCTGTACACAAAACTATTAACCTAACTATGGGTTGTGCTTGCTCTGGAACTCTTCTGTGCTAACTGCACACATGAGGGAACCAGATGCTAAGCCAAGGCTAATTGCCCCCACTGACGCTAGCTGCCTGCCTGAGTGTACAGTCCCAAAGCTACAGCCTCAAACCATATATGAATAGAGTGGTATATTATCCACTGGCATAAGCCAAACACATTTGATACTAGCGCATGGCCGTGCGGCCATGCAAACCTTTTAAAGTTGCAGCTCTACAGGACCTTCCTGGTGGACCAATAGGAGCTGCAACAGGGCCTGAGCATGTGACCCCCGACCTTCAATGACCCATGGGCATGCTCAGTGTGTTAAAAGCAGGACTTAGTCCCAGAAAAGCCTGCTCACCGCTGACCTGTGCTGGCTACATGGGCAGAGCCTGGAAAGGCAACAGTAACCATGCACACAGTATCAGGCTGAGCCAAACGCTGGGACCGACGTCTCCACTGAGCAGGTTCCACTGCGGCTGGAGGAGAATGGGAGACCGCAGCCGAAATGGTTCAAGGTTCCCCCTGTGCAGCGGCGGTAACTCGACACCTAACATTACCCCCCCTCCGGGGGCCTCCTCCTCCTTGAGCCTCACTATGATCAAAGCCTGCAATGAGCAGCAGAGCCCGAATGTGCTCCACAAGTTCCTAGGTTCTATCCTCTGGACCGTGACCCTTCCAGTCCACCAGATAGTACTTCTTGCCACATACCACCTTGCATCCCAAGATAAGAGTTCACCTCGTACTCATCTGTGGTTGAACCCGATGTCCCGGCAGATGACTCGGAAAAGCGGAACATATAGACGGGCTTTAAGAGGGAAACATGATACCAAGGCACGGAGGAATAGGAAAACGGTAGTCCACTGGAGGCACAAACTTAGTGGACCCAACTTGCAGCCTGATGTTACGGGTGGAGAGCCACACTAAGTCACCAGGAGCGAAGGTCAGAGCTGGTATGCAGAAGAGAGATTCAGCTCAATTCTGAGTAAACGACAGAGCTCTCTCCAAAACCGAGATGCGAACTGGGGACCCCGGTCACTGACAATGTTGTCAGGCATGCCATGTAGACGGAAAATATGTGTAATGAACAACGTGGAAGGTAAAGGTAACCGTGGAAGGGGCACCAAGTGCACCATTTTAGAAAAATGATCGGTGACCACCCATATAATGGTGCAGCTACAAGATTTAGGTAAGCCCATCACAAAGTCCATCCCGACCATCTCCCAGGGCCTGTCTGCCACCAGCAGGGCATAAAGTATCCTAGCAGACCATTGCCGAGGATATAGATTCTTGGCGCAGGAGACACATCCCCGAATATAATCCCCGACGTCACGAGCCATATGCGGCCACCAGTATGTCCTCACCAGAAGCTCAAATGTCCTGTTGGTCCCAAAATGTCCACCCACTCTGGATGAATGAGCCCAAGAGAGAACCTCTGGTCACAAATTTGATGGTACAAAAGTCTTACCCGGGGGCACAGACTCTAGCGAAACCGGAGCCAAGGTTCTCAGGCTCTCAGAAGGGACAATAAGCCGAGGCTCCTCCTCCTCTGAAGACACTACAGAGCGGGAGAGAGCATGGCACAAATGTTCTTCTCCCGGAGAGAAAATGGAGGGTGAAATGGAATGGGAGAATAACCGGCACCATCTGGCCTGGCAAGAATTTAGCCGCTGTGCTGTCTGTAAGTACACCAAATTTTTGTGGTCTGTAAAAACCTGGAAGGGAAAGCGAGCACCCTCCAGGAGGTGTCTCCACTCTGAGAAAGCCAACTTCATAGCTAGAAACTCCCTGTCCCCGATGGAATAATTCCTCTCCGCTGGTGAGTAGGTCTTGGAAAAGAAGAAGCAAGGATGCTTCCGACCTTGAGCATCCTTTTGGAAGAGGACTGCTCCAGCACCAATGGATGAGGCATCCACCTCCATTATAAATGGCTTATCTACATCGGGGTGATGTAGGATGGGGAGCTAGCGAAGTGTGACTTAATAGCGAGAAAGCCTTGGAGACCTCTTCCGACCACAATTTGGGATTTGTTCCCTTCTTGGTGAGGGCTACCAAGGGAGCTACCAAAGTTGAGAAGTGGGGAATGAACTGGCAATAGTAATTAATGAACCCCATAAAGCACTGCACCACTTTAAGAGAATGAGGTTCCTGCCAGTCCATCACAGCCTGTAGCTTGGCAGGATCCATAGCCAATCCCTGGGTGGAGATGAAGGCAAGGACTCCTGCTCAAACATACACTTCTCCAACTTGGCATAGAGGAAGTTTGCCCGTAAGAGGTCGAAGTCTTTGCAAACATCTCTCCAGTGGGAGTCAATATCTGGAGAGTAGATGAGAATATCATCCAGATAGACTACAACTAAGGTGGTGAGCATATCCCGGAAGATGTTATTCACAAAGTCATGGGAAAGGCTGGGGCATTACAGAGCCTGAAGGGCATCACCAAATATTCATAGTGCCCATCCCTGCTGTTAAAAGCCATCTTCCATTCGTCAACCTCACGGATGCGAATCAGGTTGTAAGCACCCAGCAGATCTAATTTAGTAAATACCCTTGCTCCCCGTAGCCTATTGAAGAGCTCAGATATCAGGGGTAGTGGGTAATTATTCTTAACGGTGATGGTGTTAAGACCCCTGTAGTCTATGCATGGACGTAGTTCTCCACTCTTCTTCTGCACAAAGAAGAACCCAGCACCTGCAGTTGACACTGACATCCTAATGAATCCTCTTGTCAGATTCTCTCGGAAGTACTGGGACATTGCCTCTGTCTCTGGAAGAGATAATGGATAGACTCAACCCCGGGGAGGCCCTGCACCAGGCAAGAGATCCATTGGATAGTCATAGGGACAGTAAGGTGGGAGGGTCTTCGCAGCCCTTTTGGAGAACACGTCCGCATAGGGCCAATAGTGCTTGGGGAGAGAGGAAAGATCTTCCGGTACCTCGGTTGTAGTAACCTGAACGCACTCCCTCTGACATCTACCCTCACAGGATTTACTCCATCCCAGAATTTTCCCTGAGGACTACTCTATATGAGGAGAGTGGTAGAGTAGCCATGGTATCCCCAACAAGACCTCAATTCCCTCAGGAATGACTTGTAGGGAAATAATCTCCTGATGAGATCGAGACATGGAAAGAGTCAAAGGAATGGTTTGATGTTTAATCTGTGAGGGTAATGTCGGCCCATTTACCACTCAAACAGTCCCAGGTTTGGCGAGCATAACCAGGGGTATTGCGTGTCGTTGGATGAAAGCAGATGACATAAAATTGCCCTCCGCCCCAGAGTCCACGCAAAGCTCTACCATAAGAGTACATGGGCCTATGGTAATTGTCCCCTTGAAGGACAATTTGGAAGAAAACGGAGCCGTGTCTAGTGCACCTCCTCCGACTACCACTTGATGCTGACGTTTTCCTGACCGCTGAAAACACCTGGTGGTAAGGTTTCCTCACTGCCGGCAAACATGACAGACCTTAAGTGCATGAGCAGTCCGGATGCCCTGTCCAACAGAAGAGAAATAATAAATCCCACCTTTGCCCGCTCTGTGGGAAAACGTGCAGCCAGGAGCACGAGGTGTATACCGCACTGGCTCACGAAACCCCTACATGATTTACTATCACCAGAGTATTTCTCTGGCAGCAGAAGGTGGAATAAGGTTGGAACAGGGGTGGCAGTGGTTAAAGTTGCTGCAGCCACGCTAGCAGCCTGAACAGCTATTGCGGTAACATCCACAGCTGAGGTTGCAAGCTCGAGAGCCGCCAACCTGCCCTCCAGCTGCTGGATGTACCCCTGCAATCACTGTTTGCCCGTCATTACTTAGCCCGACCCTGGCACTAGTTTACTGTTAGGGCTAGCGGAACGCACCGAGTATAGATAGGTAGCTACAAGGTGCGTTCTCAGCCTGGGGTCCACCATGCAGGGATATCTGCTGCAAAGTAACGGCAGATAACCTCTGAGCTCACATGTGGGTTAAGCTTCACCCAGTGTGAACTGGAAGCAATCTCTGTTGACTCACAGAGTTGCGCTGTACACAAAACGATTACCCTAACTATGGGTTGTGCTTGCTCTGGAACTCTTCTGTGCTAACCGCACACATGAAGGAACCAGATGCTAAGCCAAGGCTAATTGCCCCCACTGACGATAACTGCCTACCTCAGTGCACAGTCCCAAAGCTACAGCCTCAAACCACATATGAATAGAGTGGTATAGTATTCACTGGCATAAGCCAAACACATTTGATACTATTGCATGGCCGTGCGGCCATGCAAACCTTTTATAGTTGCAGCTCTACAAGACCTTCCTGGTGGACCAATAGGAGCTGCAACAGGGCCTGAGCATGTGACCCCCGACATCCAATGAGAGGACCTCCCATGGGCATGCTCAGTGCGTGAAAAGCAGGACTTAGTCCCAGAAAAGCCTGCTCGCTGCTGACCAGTGCTGGCTACAAGGGCAGAGCCATTCGCACAGTATCAGGCTAAGCCAGATGCTGGGACCGATGTCACCGCTGAGCAGGTCCCACTGCAGCTGGAAGAGAATGGGAGACCGCAACAGACATGGTTCGAGATTCTGCCTGAGCAGCGTCAGGAACTCGACACCTAAGGCTACTTTCACACTAGCGTTGTTTTCAATATGTCGCAATGCGTCGTTTAGGGGAAAAAACGCATCCTGCAAAGTTGTTTGCAGGATGTGTTTTTGCCCCATAGAGTAACATTACCGACGCATTGCGACGTATTGACACACGTCGCAAACCGTCGTGCGACGGTTGCGCTGTGTTTTGGTGGACCGCCGGGAGCAAAAAACGTTAAATGTAATGTTTTTTGCTGCCAACGGACCGCTTTTTCCGACCGCGCATGCGCGGCTGGAACTCTGCCCCCACCTCCCCGCACCTCACAATGGGGCAGCGGATGCGCCGGAGAAATGCATCCGCTGCCTCCGTTGTGCAGCGCATCAAACGCTAGCATCGGAATCTCGGCCCGACGCATTGTGACGGGCCGAATCCGACAATAGTGTGAAAGTAGCCTATCACATGGGCTTCAATAGGTTAGGTATAAAGGAGCTGTGTTTTTTATTTTTAAGTAAATGTATAAAACAGGGTGTTAAGTTTTATTTCAAATAAAGGATTTTATTCTTTATTCTTTTTTAGCCTATTTCAATACTTACTAAGGGGTTAGTAATGGGGGCGTCTTGCAGATACTTCTCCATTATTAACCCCTGGGCTTAATGTCACATGACAATACAAAGGGGACATCAACCCCAACCCTATTACCCCACTTGCCACTACCACAGTGCAAGTGGAAAAAGCAAGGCTAATCTTAAGATTATAGATGCACCATTTCTGGGGCAGCTTAGGGCTGATGTTGGTAGCCTGGGAGGCATGGCAATATCTATCTTCCCAGGCTATTAATATCAACTCACACCTGTTTGCTTAGCCTCTGCTGGTTTGAATTTATAGGGGACCCTGCATGATTTTTCCTGTAAATTTACTAGTAAAGTCTAAGCAAACAGCTGTACACTCTAATAGCCTATGAACCTTTTGGGAAATTGTCCCCTTTCCCAGACTATTAAAATTAGCCCCCAGCCATAGTGTTGGTATTAAAACGATGTTTACGGTTGTGTTTTACAATGTGATTTTAACATGAGCTTTTACATAGAGAGAACTGCTGTATGTAAAAGCTCATGTTAAAATCTCATTGCATACGGATGCCATACGGATGTCACACTGTTACTAGATGCAAGGAAATCGCATCCTCACATTGAAAATGGATTATATACAAATCACTGTTCGGGAACATTTGTGCGATTCTCGCCCGTCAAAATCGGACCAATTTGTGTGACTCCAGCCTATGTCATGTACCGGCGAGTTGCTCTCCCTAATGCTCTCAAAGTTCAGTGAAAAATTGAGAGACACAGAGCTGACTCCTGACATTGCAGGCTTCTGAATTCTCACAACAAATGCACTGTACACTTTTAGGATTCTGCCTTGCCGAGTACAAGAGTGGACGGTCATGACAGCACAAAAATGCAATTTGCTATATACTATATATTTCTGGCCACATTCTGACTAGACGTGTCCAGCCTCACACAGTTCATTTTTATTGAGTGAGGCCACATATGTCTAGTCTGCACGTGACCGCATGTATGTAAATCACCGGCATGAGAGAATCCTAACAGTGTGCAGTGAGCACTGTGAGAATTCAGAAATCTGCATTCACATAGAATGACTGCAAGCTCATCACAAACCTGGACAACCCCTTTAATGCTCCTAATATAAATAATAACATGAGAATTAGTCAGTTTCACAAATAATATTTTCATCCAGGTACTTTATAGGTCGCATCATCTCTGGAGTCGTTCTGCTTCTATTCTTCATTTTGTGCAGACCCCATCATGAGTTTTTTCATCCACAGCAGTCTCTGCAGATTTCCATCTTCTCTGATCTTCTGCAGCACATCCCCACTTGATGCCTTTAAAGATGTCAGTGTCTTTATAATGCTCCTGAATAAATATATATGCCCTACACTAAGCCCCTGAATAATTGCCCCTCACTATATTGTCTGCACAAAATGTGACCCTCACACTGACCCTCTAATGGTAGATGCTCTCCTTTCCATACTGGGACCCCTGTTCACACTGGCCTCTCACACTGTGTCCTCCCTATAGGGCCCAGTCCCTATACTGTACCCTCTCATCACACTCCCCCTCATCACAGTCCCCATACTATCCACCGCCTGGCAGTTCCCTTACACTGTTCCCCATGCTACACTCGCACTACTCAGTCTCTATTCTGTGCCACTTACATTTTTCCGGGAACACAGCTCTAGTAGGAATTAAAACTTAACCTTTAATCTATACAAGGTAAAAAATAATATGACAATAATAAAAACAAATAATGTCACCCCAAAGCAAAAAAACTATAATGGTATTAGATGATGTAGCCTGTAAGGTAAAACATCACTTATGGGTGATACCAAGATAGAATATAAGTGAGAACAGAAGTTATAAATGCAAAATATACAGTCCCACACTCTCAAGATACCTATGGTTAATTAATAACACGAGCACATAAGTGCAAGAGATGTCAAGCCAGGTGACCCTGTATGTATAGGTATTGGCAGGTATCAAAAAAAGCAAGTAATAAACAGGCAGGAGGGGGATAAGGCAAATAGGGTGAAAATCCTATATAACGTAAATGTTAAAACAAGAACGATCTCACCAGATGCCGTGCCTCAGGTAGGTATAGCCCATGGTTCGCAGAGTGGAGAAATCCATGAATCAGCGATGTAGGGAGACAATACCCTGTCGATCCCTAAAAGGACTAACTGTAAACCTACATTCCCGAGCTCCCGCCCTTACAAGGGCAGTCCACAGCTACCCCTAAACAATATCATGCCCTGCACTCTCCCTATTAGAATGTCCCGACGCGTTTCTTCGCAGGCCAAATCATCAGGGGACTTGCCTGCCTGGGAGCTAAAGTGCATGAGTGCTATAATGAAGGACAAAAAGACCTGCCACCCTCCATATTAAACTGAGGAGAGTGGGAGGAGTTATACGTCCACTTAAATAGTTTAGTGAAAGGCATGATTAGCCAATCACATGCTGAACACAAAGCATGTGATCGAAGTAAAGTTGAGCAAGTGCTTAATACAGCGGTATATGACTAAACCGATGATCAAAAAAAAGAGAGAACCCAAATACAGTAAAAGCCACAGAGTACTGTATTCCATAGTACCTGTGAGGTACTAGTCCGGCATCTAGGCGCCATCGGTCCGATGAAAAGACACGAGGGAGAAACTTCCGGTAACAGCGGAAGTATCAGTTGCCAGGATACAGAAACGCTGACGTGCGCTAGGACGCGCCGGAACCCAGAAGCTCCCGATAGACCGGAAGTAGTGGTTGCTGGGTTACCAAGACGCTGCCCTGCGCTATGACGCGCTGAAAACAAACCAAAAATGATTTATATCAGAGCGCCGCAGCGCTACCGAATCTCCCTTATTTTACACAATCGCCAAACAGGCGTGATAGGCATAGGTGGAAATAGCTGATTTTTAAAAAACCCCACCACTATATCAATATGTACCTATCATAGAGATTATATAATACCTCAACGTCACTGATGTGCACCAATCAAGTGCCATAACATCACTATCTGAAACCCATGAAGGTACAAACATACTACTATGCAATTAAAGCACATGAGTGCCATGGCTATATGAAGATTACAATTATGGCAATACGTACTTATATGTGTAAAATAGAGCCCAAGTGGTCAAAAAATATATCCCGACTGTGGACTTGCTCACATTAATAACCCCAAAAAAAAGAACAAAAGAAGGGGAATAGATGGTGATAACAGACAATACTTATACAAATGAAGGAGGGGGCAACAAAAAGGATTTTGGAAGGGCACAAAAAACATGTCCACTAACACCTAGATTATCAATAAAAGAAAACAAAAAAAGTCTTAACGGAGAGTTAAAGAAAACAACCATAGTTGATTTGGTCATTGAGGCCATAGGGTGAAAAGGTGTTTAAATAAAAAATCCACTTAGCCTCCTTCTGGAGCAGCAACTGATCCCAGTTGCCTCCTCGAGCGGGCATAGTAACCTTTTCAATTGCTATAAACCGTAAGTTCTTGATTTGTCCATTGTGCAGCTGGTTGATGTGTCGAGACACAGATGTGTCTCTTTTATGAGACACATCGCCCACATGTTCACCAATTCGCTTCTTAAATTCCCTGATCGTCTTGCCTATGTACTCCATCCCACAGGTGCAAGAGGCCCTGTAAATAACCCCTTTAGTGCTGCAGTTGATAAACTGTTTGATGGAATACTCCTTGCCAGTTACATTACTGACAAAGGATTTGCTGTTGTCAACATATTGGCATGCCGTACAGTGCCCGCACTTATAACACCCCATGACATTACTTTTAAGCCATGTATCCCTAGAGGGATTGGTGAAATGGCTATGAACAATTCTGTCTTGTAGCGATCTGGATTTCTTATAGGTAATCGTAGGGGCATCCCCCAGATGATCAGAGATATCCGGATCCATCTGAAGGATAGACCAATGTCTCCTGAGGATGTCCCTTACTCGACTGGACCCATTGTCATAGGTGGTAATGAAACGAACAGAGGTATCGTCCTGTTTTTTAGGGGCAGGATTTAGCAGTTCAACGCGGTCCCTCCTTTTTGCCTCATGGTATGCCTTACTCAAGACACCCTGAGGGTAGCCCCTAGCCAAAAAGCGCTCTCTCAATTCTTGGGATTGTGTCTCAAAAACCCGATTGTCAGAGCAATTTCTCCGAACCCGGAGATATTGCCCTTTTGGGATCCCCCTTTTTAAATGCACCGGGTGGTGACTATCCCAATGTAGGAGCGAGTTGGTGGCTGTAGGCTTTCTAAATGTGGAAATGAGTAATTCTCCACCCCCACCCTTTGTGATCAGGATGTCCAAAAATGGTAAGGAACAGGCATCAAAGACCGATGTAAAAGAGAGGCCAATATCATTACGATTTAAAGAATTTACGAACGCGGTAAATCCCTCCTCCGTGCCCCGCCAGACAATCAGAATGTCGTCAATGTATCGTGTCCACAGTTTGGACACACGATACAAAGACGAATCACTTTCCTCAGGGTCTTCACCCAGGACCAGTGTCTCCTCCCACCAGCCGAGGAAGAGGTTGGCGTAGGCCGGGGCACAGGGACTCCCCATGGCCGTGCCCCTCAGCTGGTGGTAGGTACGCCCGTCAAAAACAAAATAGTTGTGTGTAAGACAGAACCGGAGGAGCTTAAGCACAAAACAATTATGTCGGTAATGTTGTTGACCCCTGGTGTTGAGGAAGTACTGTACTGCCTCCAGGCCTCTGTCGTGGGGGATAGAAGAATAAAGAGCCTCCACATCGATACTGGCAAGAGATGATTCTAAACCAATGGTGAGGCCCTCCAAACGCCGCAGCAAATCTGGGGTGTCTTTGACAAATCACTGCAATGCTGAAACAAAGGGTGACAGGATACGATCCAGGTAAATGCCTGCATTCTGACAAAGACTGCCTACCCCCGATACAATGGGCCTACCCCTGAGAGCGTGTAGGCCCTTATGTATCTTGGGCAGGCCGTAAAAAGTGGCAGTCACTGGATTTTTGGGAAGGATGTAGTCAAATTCTGTTTTATTGATGATCCCATCATTTAAACCTTCCTGTAGGATTGTTCTCAACTCGGCACAATATTCATTTGTGGGATTATACCAGAGGATTTCATATGTTGTTCTATCTGTCAAGATAGACTGACACATCTCTTGATAATCCTTGATCCCAAGTATAACAACATTGCCCCCCTTGTCGGAGGGCTTAATCACTATGTTGGTATTTTGTTGCAAACGTTTTATGGCTTCCATTTCCTGCCTCGAGCAATTGAAGTTACTTTGTATATGACTTAGAGAAAGTTCCCTTAATTCTGCAGTGACGAGGTTTGAAAAAATATCAATTGCTGAAAGGTCACCCGTGTTAGGTGGCATTTTGGTGCTTTTTTTCCTTTAACTGTGTAAAGGGTCCCAGACCCTGGGAATTAGGTTCAATGTCACCAATACTATTCAAAAGTCTGACGTCAGGTAACATATCCACCGAGATGCCAAGATCAGAGCATAGACGGGAGTCCTGTTTATGAAAGAATTTTTTCCATCTCAGTTTACGCAGAAATTAGTTAAGATCTTTTACCGCCCTGAATAAATCAAAATCAGTACTAGGGACAAAAGAGAGCCCCCTACGCAAGACCGCCATTTCCCAGTCATCAATATGTTGGTTAGACAAATTGATGACTTGTATATCAGAGCCAGACTGGATAGAGGGAGAGACACTGGTCAAGGCAAAGTCGAAGGGGGCATATTTATTGTTTCCTCCCCTGAGCTTGTCGGTTTCGTAGGGGGTAAACCTGATCTAAAAAACCACCACTTTGTGTGTTATCTCCTCTGTCAGTGGCGCCTAGATGCCGGACCAGTACCTCACAGGTACTATGGAATACAGTACTCTGCGGCTTTTACTGTATTTGGGTTCTCTCTGTTTTTTTGATCATCGGTTTAGTCATATACCGCTGTATTAAGCACTTGCTCAACTTTACTTCGATCACATGCTTTGTGTTCAGCATGTGATTGGCTAATCATGCCTTTCACTAAACTATTTAAGTGGACGTATAACTCCTCCCACTCTCCTCAGTTTAATATGGAGGGTGGCAGGTCTTTTTGTCCTTCATTATAGCACTCATGCACTTTAGCTCCCAGGCAGGCAAGTCCCCTGATGATTTGGCCTGCGAAGAAACACGTCGGGACATTCTAATAGGGAGAGTGCAGGGCATGATATTGTTTAGGGGTAGCTGTGGACTGCCCTTGTAAGGGCGGGAGCTCGGGAACGTAGGTTTACAGTTAGTCCTTTTAGGGATCGACAGGGTATTGTCTCCCTACATCGCTGATTCATGGATTTCTCCACTCTGCGAACCATGGGCTATACCTACCTGAGCCACGGCATTTGGTGAGATTATTCTTGTTTTAACATTTACGTTATATATGATTTTCACCCTATTTGCCTTATCCCCCTCCTGCCTGTTTATTACTTGACACTGGTCCTGGGTGAAGACCCTGAGGAAAGTGATTCGTCTTTGTATCGTGTGTCCGAACTGTGGACACGATACATTGACGACATTCTGATTGTCTGGCGGGGCACGGAGGAGGGATTTACCGCGTTCGTAAATTCTTTAAATCGTAATGATATTGGCCTCTCTTTTACATCGGTCTTTGATGCCTGTTCCTTACCATTTTTGGACATCCTGATCACAAAGGGTGGGGGTGGAGAATTACTCACTTCCACATTTAGATAGCCTACAGCCACCAATTCGCTCCTACATTGGGATAGTCACCACCAGGTGCATTTAAAAAGGGGGATCCCAAAAGGGCAATATCTCCGGGTTCGGAGAAATTGCTCTGACAATCGGGTTTTTGAGACACAATCCCAAGAATTGAGAGAGCGCTTTTTGGCTAGGGGCTACCCTCAGGGTGTCTTGATTAAGGCATACCATGAGGCAAAAAGGAGGGACCGCGTCGAACTGCTAAATCCTGCCCCTAAAAAACAGGACGATACCGCTGTTTGTTTCATTACCACTTATGACAATGGGTCCAGTCGAGTAAGGGACATCCTCAGGAGACATTGGTCTATCCTTCAGATGGATCCGGATATCTCTGATCATCTGGGGGACGCCCCTACGATTACCTATAAGAAATCCAGATCACTACAAGACAGAATCGTTCATAGCCATTTCACCAATCCCTCTAGGGATACATGGCTTAAAAGTAATGTCATGGGGTGTTATAAGTGCGGGCACTGTACGGCATGCCAATATGTTGACAACAGCAAATCCTTTGTCAGTAATGAAACTGGCAAGGAGTATTCCATCAAACAGTTTATCAACTGCAGCACTAAAGGGGTTATTTACAGGGCCTCTTGCACCTGTGGGATGGAGTACATAGGCAAGACGATCAGGGAATTTAAGAAGCGAATTGGTGAACATGTGGGCGATGTGTCTCATAAAAGAGACACATCTGTGTCTCGACACATCAACCAGCTGCACAATGGACAAATCAAGAACTTACGGTTTATAGCAATTGAAAAGGTTACTATGCCCGCTCGAGGAGGCAACTGGGATCAGTTGCTGCTCCAGAAGGAGGCTAAGTGGATTTTTTATTTAAACACCGTTTCACCCTATGGCCTCAATGACCAAATCAACTATGGTTGTTTTCTTTAACTCTCCGTTAAGACTTTTTTTGTTTTCTTTTATTGATAATCTAGGTGTTAGTGGACATGTTTTTTGTGCCCTTCCAAAATCCTTTTTGTTGCCCCCTCCTTCATTTGTATAAGTATTGTCTGTTATCACCATCTATACCCCTTCTTTTGTTCTTTTTTTGGGGTTATTAATGTGAGCAACTCCGCAGTCGGGTTATATTTTTTGACCACTTGGGCTCTATTTTACACATATAAGTACGTATTGCCATAATTGTAATCTTCATATAGCCATGGCACTCATGTGCTTTAATTGCATAGTAGTATGTTTGTACCTTCATGGGTTTCAGATAGTGACGTTATGGCACTTGATTGGTGCACATCAGTGACGTTGAGGTATTATATAATCTCTATGATAGGTACATATTGATATAGTGGTGGGGTTTTTTAAAAATCAGCTATTTCCACCTATGCCTATCACGCCTGTTTGGCGATTGTGTAAAATAAGGGAGAAATCATTTTTGGTTTGTTTTCAGCGCGTCATAGCGCAGGGCAGCGTCTTGGTAACCCAGCAACCACTACTTCCGGTCTATCGGGAGCTTCTGGGTTCCGGCGCGTCCTAGCGCACGTCAGCTTTTCTGTATCCTGGCAACTGATACTTCCGCTGTTACCGGAAATTTCTCCTTTGTGTCTTTTCATCGGACCGATGGCGCCTAGATGCCGGACCAGTACCTCACAGGTACTATGGAATACAGTACTCTGTGGCTTTTACTGTATTTGGGTTCTCTCTTTTTTTTGATCATCGGTTTAGTCATATACCGCTGTATTAAGCACTTGCTCAACTTTACTTCGATCACATGCTTTGTGTTCAGCATGTGATTGGCTAATCATGCCTTTCACTAAACTATTTAAGTAGACGTATAACTCCTCCCACTCTCCTCAGTTTAATATGGAGGGTGGCAGGTCTTTTTGTCCTTCATTATAGCACACATGCACTTTAGCTCCCAGGCAGGCAAGTCCCCTGATGATTCGGCCTGCGAAGAAACGCATCGGGACATTCTAACAGGGAGAGTGCAGGGCATGATATTGTTTAGGGGTAGCTGTGGACTGCCCTTGTAAGGGGCGGGAGCTCGGGAACGTAGGTTTACAGTTAGTCCTTTTAGGGATCGACAGGGTATTGTCTCCATACATCGCTGATTCATGGATTTCTCCACTCTGCGAACCATGGGCTATACCTACCTGAGCCACGGCATTTGATGAGATCGTTCTTGTTTTAACATTTATGTTATATATGATTTTCACCCTATTTGCCTTATCCCCCTCCTGCCTGTTTATTACTTGCTTTTTTTTATACCTGCCAATACCTATACATACAGGGTCACCTGGCTTGACATCTCTTGCACTTATGTGCTCGTGTTATTAACCATAGGTATCTTGAGAGTGTAGGACAGTATATTTTGCATTTATAACTTCTGTTCTCACTTATATTCTATCTTGGTATCACCCATAAGTGATGTTTTACCTTACAGGCTACATCATCTAATACCATTATAGATTTTTTGCTTTGGGGTGACATTATTTGTTTTTGTTATTGTCATATTATTTTTTACCTTGTATAGATTAAAGGTTAAGTTTTAATTCCTACTAGAGGTGTGTTCCCATTTATATTGGTATGATCTTGTTGGATACATCCAATTGGATTTAGTTAGTATTGCTTTTTTCACACTTACATTTTTCCCCCATACTGTCTCCTCACACTATTCCCCTCCCTCCTCATACTGTCTCCTCTCGCATACCCCTGTTCACCATATTGTCTCCTCATATATTTACCCCCTTACTCTCTATAATACCTGCTCACACATACCCCCAACTCCCCATACTGCGTCTGCACACATCCTATCACTCTCACTCCCCATACTGTGTCCACATACATTTTTCCCATCGCAAATCATACTGTGTCCACATACATTCCCCCGTTTGCTCCCGATACTGTCTACACCCATCCCCCACTCACCATACTGTCTCTTCAACCATTCCCCATACTGTTTCCTCATACATGCCGCGTACTGTTTCCTCATACATTCCCTGCATGTCCCCCTTTGTTCCTCATTTTGTGTCCTCAAATCCCCCCACACATTAAATCTCCACATCCCCACTCCAAACCTCCCTACCATTAAATCTCTCCATCCCCTCTCCAAATCTCTCCCACACATTCAATCTCCCCATCCCCACTCCAAATCTTCCCCACACATTAAATCCCTCCATCCCCATTCCAAATCTCCCCACACAAATTAAATCCCCCCATCCCCACTCCAAATCTCCCCCTTGTGCTCTTATTCTTCGCTAATTCCGGCTCCACTGGAGCACTTACCACCGATGTGCACCTTTTCAGCACAGGCGAGTGACATCAGCAGTGTGATCACATTATCCAACCCAGAGGTCAGAGCCTCAATTGTACTCTCGTCTGTAAGATGTGAGTACAATTGATCCCTGGGAGTTGGCGTGCTGCATCTTCTCTGTGCCGGCTGTCACCGGCAAAATGCAGCCACTGGGAGAGACACTGCAGACCGCCACATTGGGCGGCCCGACTGTGCCCCCTTGCTGGCTGCACCCGGGGCACATGCCTCATCTGTTCCCCCTAGATATGCCTCTGCACAAATTATGGAAGAGAATGGCAGTGATATTTATTTAGGGTAACTGAATAGTCCTTTATAACATATTAATAAATTAATAACCATAAACCAATAAATTATTCATATAATAAACCAATACACCCAGATGTTTATTATAAATGGTGCATTCGCAGCCCGGGGTCCACCGTGCAGGAGGAACCTGTTGCTAGCGAATGGCGGCACTGTTTGGCGGTATAGAATAGCTCTGTTACCTCACAGAGTAGCCGTGAAAGGAAAGCACTGTGCCCTGTTAGCCTCACAGGAGCACAAGCTTACTGCCAAGCTGATAGCAGTCAGTGGTTATGCAACACACAATCTCCTTACCGGAGAAGCCGGTATTCTAGGGGCTTATTTGAGCCGGGTCCCTGAACACACTCATACAATCTCCTCACCGGAGGTGCCGGTATTCTAGGGGCTTATTTCAGCCAGGTCCCTGAATACATTTTCACATAACCACACTGGCGCAAAACACATAACTTAGATTTGATACTAGCGCATGGCCGTGCGGCCATGCGAGCCTTATATAGCTGCAGCACGTACAGGACCTTCCTAGAAGGACCAATGAGAGGCTGCCACAGAGCCTGAGGAACTTCAGGACCTTCCTGGAGAACCAATGGGCCTTGCTGCAGTATCTAAGCATGTGACCCTCGATCTCCAATGAGAGATCTTACCCTGGGCATGCTTAGAAGGGGAAAAGCAGGACTTAGTCCCAAAAGCGTCCACTTGCAGCTGCCCAACACTGGCTTCAATGGCAGAAGCTGGAAAAGCAGCAGTAACCCTTTGCACAGAGTCATACTGAGCGAGACGCTGGGACCGACGTCTCCGCTGAGCAGGCTCCACTGTGGCAGGAAAAGAATAGGAGACCGCAGCGGAGATGGCCCGAGATTCCTCCTGTGCAGAGGCGGGAACTCGACCCCTAACATTACCTCGCCACGCCCGAAGTCAGCAATGAGCTGCGGAGCCCGAATGTGCTCAGCAGGCTCCCAGGACATGTCCTCAGGACCATAACCCTTCCAGTTCACCAAGTAAATTTTTTTGCCACATACCACCTTGCACCCCAAAATAGCATTCACCTTGTAATCGTCCGTAGACGAACCCAATGTCCCAGCAGGCGACTCGGAAAACCGGGACATGTATACGGGTTTCAAGATGGACACATGAAAGGTGTCGGTGATACCCAGGTGTGGCGGAAGGGCTAAACGATAGACCACAGGGTTAACCTGTTCAAGGACCTTGAAAGGACCCAAGTAGCGAGGTGCAAACTTAGTGGACTCAACTCGCAGCCTGATGTTACGGGCAGAGAGCCACACCAAGTCGCCAGGAGCAAAGGTTGGAGCGGGGCGCCGATGTGCATCAGCGGAAGACCTCATTCTCTCCATGGAGGCCCGAATGGCATCCTGAGGGCGGTCCCAAATATCCCGAGCTTCCACAGCCCAATCTGCCACCCTGGAGTCGGTGGAAGACAAGGGCATAGGCACGTAATGGTGCAGCTATGAGATTTAGGTAAGCCCATCACGAAGTCCATCCCGACCATCTCCCAGGGCCTGTCTGCCACCAGCAGAGTGTAAAGTATCCCAGCAGGCTGTTGCCGAGGATATAGATTCTTGGCGCAGGAGACACACGCCCAAATATAATCCCCGACACCACGAGCCATATGCGGCCACCAGTATGTCCTCACCAGCAGCTCAGATGTTCTCTTTGTCCCAAAGTGTCCACCCACCCTGGACGAATGAGCCCAAGAGAGAACCTCCGGTCACAAATTATTGGGTACAAAAGACTTGCCCGGAGACACAGACTCTAGCAAAACCGGAGCTATGGTTCTCAGGCTCTCAGAAGGGACAATAAGCCGAGACTCCCCTTCCTCCTCCTCAGATGACACAACAGAACGAGAGAGGGCGTCAGCACGAATGTTCTTCTCCCCAGCGAGATAGTGGAGGGTGAAGTGGAACCGGGAGAAGAACAAGGACCATTTGGCCTGGCGAGAATTTAGCCTCTGGGCTGTTTGAAAATATAACACATTTTTGTGGTCCGTGAAGACTTGAAAGCGAAAGCGAGCCCCCTCCAAGAGATGTCTCCACTCCGAGAAAGCCAACTTCATGGCTAGCAACTCCCTGTCCCCGATGGAATAATTCATCTCCGCTGGTGTGAAGGTCTTGGAGAAGAAGAAGCAAGGATGCTTCCGACCTTGAGCATCCTTTTGGAAGAGGACTGCTCCTGCACCAACGGATGAGGCATCCACCTCCATTATAAACAGCTTATCAACATCAGGACGATGTAGGATTGGAGCGCTAGCAAAATGAGATTTATTAGAAGAGAAGGCCCTGGAGACCTCGTCCGACCACAATTTGGGATTTGCTCCCTTCTTGGTGAGGGCTACCAAGGGAGCTACCAAAGTTGAGATGTGGAGAATGAACTGGCAGTAATAATTAATGAACCCCATAAAGCGCTGCACCGCTTTAACCCTGCTGTTCTGTTCGGTCTGGGGAGACCTATTTTGAACTTTGGTATTTTTTGGGGTGTTCAAGATGCGGTTCTGAAACTTGTGGTTGATTGACTTAAATGAGGATGGGTCGGTCGGCCACGGGTTTCAGAGCCGCATCTTGAATATTTTAAAGAATATTGAAGTTCAAAGTCGGTCATTTTTGACCAACAGAACAGCAGGGTTAAGAGAATGGGGTTCTTGCCAGTCCATCACAGCCTGTAGTTTGGCAGGATCCATAGCCAATCCCTGGGCGGAGATGATATAGCCCAGGAAAGGTAAAGACTCCTGCTCAAACATACATTTCTCCAACTTTGCATAGAGGGAATTTGCCCATAAGAGGTCAAAGACTCTGCCAACATCTCTCTGGTGGGAGTCAATATCTGGAGAGAAGATGAGAATATCATCCAGATAGACTAAGACCAAGGTGGAGAGCATATCCCGGAAGATGTCGTTGACAAAGTCTTGGAAAACGGCTGGGGCATTACAGAGCCCGAAGGGCATCACCAGATATTCATAGTGCCCATCCCTGGTATTAAACGCCATCTTCCATTCGTCCCCCTCACGGATGCGAATCAGGTTATAAGCACCCCGCAGATCTAATTTGGTAAATACCCTTGCTCCCCGTAGCCTATCAAAGAGCTCAGAAATCAAGGGCAATGGGTACTTATTCTTAACGGTGATGACGTTAAGAGCCCTGTAATCTATGCAAGGATGTAATTCTCCATTCTTCTGCATGAAGAAGAATCGCTCCCCTGCAGGTGACACTGACTTCCAAATGAAACCTCTTGCCAAATTTTCCTGGATGTATTGGGACATAGCCTCTGTCTCTGGGAGAGAGAGGGGATAGACCCGTCCCCGAGGAGGTTCTGCTCCAAGCAAGAGATCAATAGGACAGTCATAGGGGCAGTGAGGCGGAAGGGTCTCCGCAGCCGTTTTGGAGAAGACGTCTGCATAGGACCAATAGCATTTGGGAAGGGAAGAAAGATCTGCGGGTATCTCGGTGGTAGAAACCTGAAAGCACTCTCTCACACATCTGCCCTTACATGAATCACTCCAACCCAATATCCTCCTCCAATGGTTATTAGACGCGATCGTTTACCCGACCACCGTGAACATTTATTGGCATAATGTCTTTCTTGTTGGCAATTTCTGCAAACCACGGGTACTTGAGCAGTCCGAGACTTAGGTCCCGCTCAAGAAACCTCCATGGCCTCATGGGAGTCGGACGCCTGAACGAAAGCTTCTAGAGGTCTGGCGAATGTGGGAGCCAGCCGAAACCTCTGCCTACACTGGGCCTGCTCCAACCTCCGCTCGTTAAAACGGAGGTCGATGCGGGTAGATATAGAAATAAGCTCCTCCAGTGTGGCGGGAATCTCCCAAGTTGCCAAGGCGTCCTTCACATGGTCTGCCAGTCCTCTCCAGAACACTGGAATAAGGACTTTATCCGGCCATTCCAGCTCAGAGACCAGAGTCCGGAATTGGACGGCGAACTGGCTGACCATGGACGAACCCTGTGTTGTTGCCAACAATTGGAGCGCGGTATCGTGGGTGACACGAGGTCCCAAAAAGACCTGTTTCAGAGCGTCCAGGAAGAGAGGAGCACTCTGCGCCACATGATCATTGCGCTCCCATAGCGGCGTTCCCCACTCCAACGCCCTGCCAGACAAAAGGGATAAAATGAATCCCACTTTTGCCCGTTCCGTTGGAAAACGTGCAGCCAAGAGCTCAAGATGTATTGAGCACTGACTCACGAATCTCCGACATAGCTTACTGTCACCAGCAATCTTGTCTGGAAGCGGGAGATGGGATAGTCAGAGCAGGGGTGGCAGAGGACAAACTGGCTGCAGCTACACTTGCAGCCTGAACAGCGACTGCGGTAATATCCACAGTTGAGGTTGTGTGCTCGAGAGCCGCCAACCTACCCTCCAGCTGCTGGATGTACCGCTGTAAATGCTGATCGTCCGCCATTTACTAGCCAGACCCTGGTGCTAGTATACTATTAGGGTTAGCGGAACGCACCGGGTAAATAGAGATGTTTATTATAAATGGTGCGTTCGCAGCCCGGGGTCCACCGTGCAGGAGGAACCTGCTGCTAGCGAATGGCGGCACTGTTTGGCAGTATAGACTAGCTCTGTTACCTCACAGAGTAGCCATGAAAGGAAAGCACTGCGCCCTGTTAGCCTCACAGGAGCACAAGCATACTGCCAAGTTGATAACAGTCAGTGGTTATGCAACACGCAATCTCCTCACCGGAGAAGCCGGTATTCTAGGGGCTTATTTCAGCTGGGTCCCTGAACACACTCATACAATCTCCTCACCGGAGGTGCCGGTATTCTAGGGGCTTATTTCAGCCGGGTCCCTGAATACATTTTCACATAACCACACTGGCGCAAAGCACATAACTTAGATTTGACACTAGCGCATGGCCGCGCGGCCATGCGAACCTTATATAGCTGCAGCACGTACAGGACCCTCCTAGAGGGACCAATGAGAGGCTCCTACAGAGCCTGAGGAACTTCATGTCCTTCCTGGAGAACCAATGGGCCTTGCTGCAGTATCTAAGCATGTGACCCTCGATCTCCAATGAGAGATCTTACCCTGGGCATGCTCAGAAGGGGAAAAGCAGGACTTAGTCCCAAAAGCGTCTGCTCGCCGCTGCCCAACACTGGCTTCAATGGCAGAAGCTGGAAAAGCAGCAGTAAACCTTTGTACAGAGTCAGACTGAGCGAGATGCTGGGACCGACGTCTCCACTGAGCAGGCTCCACTGCTCAGGAAAAGAATGGGAGACCGCAGCAGAGATGGCCCGAGATTCCCCCTGTGCAGAGGCGGGAACTCAACCCCTAACAGACAGCACATCAGTCTTTTATACTCTTTTTTCTCCCGCTCTTTGATTAAAACAACCAATCAAAAACTTGAAAAAAAAGCCAATAATAGCCTACTGCTTGACCTTTTGACCTTGATTTGAATGAAAGATTTAACCAAAGATAAAACCAAGTTCAATAATAAGAATATGTTAGGGTGTGTGCAACCATGAGACCCCCTACATTTGCATTTCGGGAAGGGAGGCTACAATGAGTAGAAAAGCAATGTAAGAGTATCTACCTCACCAGTTGGTAAAATTGGAAGTCTTGAAATAGAGGACCTTTTGGTTGGCTAACATATTTTAGTGATGGGTGTGGTTTTTGACCACTCTAGGACTGTAGATGTCAATTAAGTGGGAACTGATGTTCCTTAAAGGGAACCTGTCAGCAGGATTGTGCACAGTAACCTACACACAGTTTCAGGTCAGCACCATTATACTTGTCATCCAGCAAGATGGCGCCACTGGCACCTGCGCAATGGTAGCTATCAGATCTCTGTACACACCAATAGCTGCTACTGCGCAGATGCGGCAGGCACCATTTAAAAATTTTTTTTTTTACACTTGCTCAATAATATCAAGAATACTTACTAACAAGACACTAAACATGTGATTATGCTACAGCGGAGGCGGCACGGCCGACCTGCCTGCAGAAGCGGTTTTTGTTTTTTTCTTCAGGTATGTACAGGTAATCATTATGCAAACTAGGGGGCAGGACACTGAGGCATCAGTGACCTGTCAGCAGTCTGCATTATGAATACCTAATCAGATCATCATATGAAGATCCCCTTCATAGGCCGCCCCAAAGCACGAGCATATCATTAATAAAAAGAAGGTAAAGATTAAAAAACAACCACAAGATGGATTTCATCACCCAAGGTATCATTTTAATCAATATAATGGTGCCGACCTCACACTGTGTGTTGTTTACTGTGCACAATCTTGCTGACAGGTTCCCTTTAAATGGTAGTTGTAACAGTAGACTAGAACTCACTGTCATTGAGGAAGCACTAAAGATTTTGCAGAAATTCAAGACAGTGGAAAAGTAGCCCCTTTTACTTAAATGATAAAAAAAGTACCGTACATAGACCAAATGCTTAATTCCTTGTGATAAAAGCCAGGAAATGCAAAACCCATGATAGCATGTATTGATAAAGGCAATGTTTCCTTTAGGTCTGAAAGAGGTTGCGAGGCAATAATTTCATGGATCTCATTTTACCCTGAAAAAATAATTAAATTAATTTATTTGATGCTGTCTTATAATTAAATTACCCTTTCCAGACAATCTGATATTGGATAGTAATTAATCTTCCTACAGCTCAATTCTGTGTGCAGGAGTAAACATCAAAGTAAGACAGGAGCATATGGCCAAAGTGCTAGTAGTGTGAACAAAGCACTGAGCACAAAACTTGTTCTTGTTAGATTTCTAATCACTTTTATTGATTTGCTTTAATAAAGGCAGAACATAGGAAAAATGCAGTAACATCTAAGACAGAATAACTCTATAACTATCAAGAGTGATTGAGTGCAAAACCTTTTCTTGCCTGCCAGACAAATTGTCACATTATTCTCTTATTATTAATGTTACTCACCTTATTTAGTAGCAATAGTAAGTCTCAAAGTCTCCTTTTCTATCTGTACTGCTGCAATAATGACTGGGTCTCCCTGCTGCTATCTACCGGCTGTGTTGACTTGGCGACTAGTGGCCATTAATGATATTAGGCTTGGCAGATATGCTTTACTTACCTGTAGATCACTGCATATGTATAGTTCCTGTTCATGCAATTGATTTTGATCCTGGCCTTGATAATTGTCTTCCCTCTAGGTCTGGCTCCAGCCCCACCATTTAGATTTGTTTTCTGATTTTTGTGGGTTCAGTCCTGGTATTGACTGCTACCTTCACACTACAAACCTCAGTTTAGCTAGTGTCAGACTGATTATGTCTTAGGGTACCGTCACACTGAAACGACGCTGCAGCGATACGACAACGATGCCGATCGCCATTGTTTCGTCGCTGTGTGGTCGCTGGAGAGCTGTCACACAGACAGCTCTCCAGCGACCAACGATCCCGAAGTCCCCTGGTAACCAGGGTAAACATCGGGTTACTAAGCACAGGGCCGCGCTTAGTAACCCGATGTTTACCCTGGTTACCAGCGTAAACGTAAAAAAAACAAACACTACATACTTACATTCCGTGTCTGTCCTCCGGCGCTGTGCTTTCCTCTGCACTGCCAGCGCCGGTCAGCCGTAAAGCAGAGCGGTGACGTCACCGCTGTGCTTTCCGGCAGGCCAGCGCTCACAGCCAGTGCAGAGAAGCACAGCGCCGGAGGACAGACACGGAAGGTAAGTATGTAGTGTTTGTTTTCTTTACGTTTACGCTGGTAACCAGGGTAAACATCGGGTTACTAAGCGCAGCCCTGCGCTTAGTAACCCGATGTTTACCCTGGTTACGAGTGAAGACATCACTGAATCGGCGTCACACACGCCGATTCAGCGATGTCAGCGGGAGATCCAGCGACGAAATAAAGTTTCAAACAATCTGCTACGACGTACGATTCTCAGCGGGGTCCCTGATCGCAGTAGCGTGTTGTTGTGAATTCTGTGGTCAAGCTCCCTCCTGTGGTCATGAGTGGTACTTCGGCTGGTTCTGTCTATGAGCTTCCTCTGGTGGATGTGAGTGGGGCTGCGGCTTCTGAGTTTCCTTCCTCAGGTGACGAGGTTAAGTCGTTAGGTGCTGCTCTATTTATCTCCACCTAGGTCTTTGTTCCTGGCCTCCAGTCAATGTTCCAGTATTGGTCTTGCTCTCTCCTGGATCGTTCTTGTGGCCTGTCTTCACTGCATAAGCTAAGTTCTGCTGGTGTTACTTTTGTTTGCTATTTTTTCTGTCCAGCTTGCTATATTGGTTTTTCTTGCTTGCTGGAAGCTCTGGGACGCAGAGGGAGCACCTCCGTACCGTTAGTCGGTGCAGAGGGTCTTTTTGCGCCCTCTGCGTGGTTGTTTGTAGGTTTTTGTGCTGACCGCAAAGTTATCTTTCCTATCCTCGGTCTATTCAGTAAGTCGGGCCTCACTTTGCTAAAATCTATTTAATCTCTGTGTTCGTATTTTCATCTTTACTCACAGTCATTATATGTGGGGGGCTGCCTTTTCCTTTGGGGAATTTCTCTGAGGCAAGGTAGGCTTATTTTTCTATCTTCAGGGCTAGCTAGTTTCTCAGGCTGTGCCCGAGGCGCCTAGGTCTGGTCAGGAGCGCTCCACGGCTACCTCTAGTGTGGTGTGATAGGATTAGGGATTGCGGTCAGCAGAGTTCCCACGTCTCAGAGCTCGTCCTATGTTATTAGTAGCTATCAGGTCACTTTGTGTGCTCTTAACCACCAGGTCCATTGTGGTTCTGAATCACCAGGTCATAACAGTACTGGAGGCCCAAAGTACTAATGCTTCTCAATAGAGGGAAAAGAGAAGTTCTGAGACCATTTTTTTTCTCTGCACTGTGTTTTGTCTTTCTTTTTCCCTAGACATTTGGGTGGTTCAGGACACAGGTGTAGTGATGGACATTAAAGGTCTGTCTTCTTGTGTGGATCATCTCACTGCAAGAGTACAAAATATTCAAGACTTTGTGGTTCAGAATTCTATGTTAGATCCAAGAATTCCTATTCCTGATTTGTTTTCTGGAGATAGAGCTAAGTTTCTGAGTTTTAAAAATAATTGTAAACTGTTTCTGGCTTTGAAACCCCGCTCCTCTGGTGACCCAGTTCAACAAGTTAAGATCATTATTTCTTTATTACGTGGCGACCCTCAAGACTGGGCATTTTCCCTTGCGCCAGGAGATCCTGCATTATGTAATATTGATGCGTTTTTTCTGGCGCTCGGATTGCTTTATGATGAACCTAATTCAGTGGATCAGGCAGAGAAAAATTTGCTGGCTCTGTGTCAGGGTCAGGATGAGGTAGATATATATTGTCAGAAGTTTAGGAAGTGGTCTGTGCTCACTCAGTGGAATGAATGTGCGCTGGCAGCAATTTTCAGAAAGGGTCTCTCTGAAGCCCTTAAGGATGTCATGGTGGGATTTCCTATGCCGGCTGGTCTGAATGAGTCTATGTCTTTGGCCATTCAGATCGGTCGACGCTTGCGTGAACGTAAAACTGTGTACCATTTGGCGGTATTATCTGAGCATAAACCTGAGCCTATGCAGTGCGATAGGACTTTGACCAGAGCTGAACGGCAAGAACACAGACGTCAGAATGGGCTGTGTTTTTACTGTGGTGATTCCACTCATGCTATCTCCGATTGTCCTAAGCGCACTAAGCGGTTCGCTAGGTCTGCCACCATTGGTACGGTACAGTCGAAATTTCTTTTGTCCGTTACTTTGATCTGCTCTTTGTCATCCTATTCTGTCATGGCATTTGTGGATTCAGGCGCTGCCCTGAATTTGATGGACTTGGAGTTTGCTAGGCGCTGTGGGTTTTTCCATTGTAGTTCTGAATCACCAGGTCATAACAGCGTGTCAGACACAGCGAGATCGTAACGATATCGCTGGAACGTCACGGATCGTGCCGTCCTAGCGATCAAAGTGCCACTGTGTGACGGTACCCTTAGAGGATCCACATTTTCCATGAGTTTAACAAAAGATTGTTCACATCAAAGACATTTATATAACCAGTTTATCATTTTCTTTCCAGTGTATCCAACAGGATATCATGCATATATTCTCTTGATGCTTTGGAAAAAGGAATCACCAAGGGAGTAAAACTAACATATAAACGTACTCTGAAGATCATATGCTAGATATGCACGGCTCCTTGAGACCACTAGTAAACAGCACAATAACAATTTTCACTGGATAATATGGAAAAAACAATACGCTGGAGCTCGGAAAGTGGAGAGTGAGGGGGGGAGATGGGGAAAAAAAGGAAACAGTAGTAGCTGCTGGTGATGAAACAGGGTCTGTGTACCACCCTGTAGGTTAGGTAACAATAGCGAAAAAACAGTGGTAAATCACCTGCGCTGGTGTGGGTGCCTCTAATTGCACTAGGGGCTGTGCATGAGGGCAATGACTGACATATAGGAGGCTAGCAACAGATGGAATTGTGCAATTACTAGATGCTGGAAAGATGGTGTGAGCGTAGATCCTCCTGTTGCTGGATGACTGGCTCCGTACTGCGTTACCTGCATTAAAGACAGCTGTCTTACATAGTCACCTTTAGAAAACACTACTGTCCACAGACTCAATTAATCAGACTCTAACCTCTACAACATGGGCAAGAACAAAGAGCTTTAAAAGAATGTCAGAGATAAGGTCAAAGACCTGCACAAAGCTGAAATGGGCTTCAAAACTGTAAGTAAGATGCTGGGTGAGAAGGATAAAACTGTTGGTGCAATAGTAAGAAAATGGAAGACATACAAAATGACTGATAAACAACATCGACCTGGGGAACCATGCAGAATCTCACATTGTGGGGTATCCTTGGTCATGAGGAAGGTGAGAGATAAGCCTAAAACTGCATGGGGGAACTTTTTAATGATCTCAAGGCAGCTGGGAACACAGACACCAAGAAAAATATTGGTAACACATTACGCCGTAAATGTTTAACCCCTTAAGCCCCGAGGGTGGTTTGCACGTTAATGACCGGGACAATTTTTACAATTCTGACCACTGTCCCTTTATGAGGTTATAACTCTGGAACGCTTCAAAAGATCCCAGTGATTCTGACATTGTTTTCTCGGGACATATTGTACTTCATGATAGTGGTAAAAATTCTTTGATAGTACCTGCGTTTGTTTGTGAAAAAAACGGAAATTTGGCGAAAATTATGAAAATTTCGCAATTTTCCAAATTTGAATTTTTATGCAATTAAATCACAGAGATATGTCACACAAAATACTTAATAAGTAACATTTCCCCCATGTTTACTTTGCATCGGCATAATTTTGGAACCAACATTTTTTTTTGTTAGGGAGTTATAAGGGTTAAAATTTGACCAGCAATTTCTCATTTTTACAACACCATTTTTTTTTTAGGGACCACATCTCATTTGAAGTCATTTTGAGGGGTCTATATGATAGAAAATACCCAAGTGTGACACCATTCTAAAAACTGCACCCCTCAAGGTGCTCAAAACCATATTCAAGAAGTTTATTAACCCTTCTGGTGCTTCATAGGAATTTTTGGAATGTTTAAATAAAAATGAACATTTAACTTTTTTTCACAAAAAATTTACTTCAGCTCCAATTTGTTTTATTTTACCAAGGGTAACAGGAGAAAATGGACCCCAAAAGTTGTTGTACAATTTGTCTTGAGTACACCGATATCCCATATGTGGGGGTAAACCACTGTTTGGGCGCATGACAGAGCTCGGAAGCGAAGGAGCGCCATTTGACTTTTCAATGCAAAATTGACTGGAATCGAGATGGGACACCATGTTGCGTTTGGAGAGCCCCTGATATGCCTAAACATTGAAACCCCCCACAAGTGAAACCATTTTGGAAAGTAGACCCCCTATGGAACTTAACTAGTGGTTTGGTGAGCACTTTGACCCACCAAGTGCTTCACAGAAGTTTATAATGCAGAACCGTAAAAATAAAAAATCATATTTTTTCACAAAAATTATCTTTTCGCCCCCAATTTTTTATTTTCCCAAGGGTAAGAGAAGAAATTGGACGCCAAAAGTTGTTGTACAATTTGTCCTGAGTACGCTGATACCCCATATGTGGGGATAAACCACTGTTTGGGCGCATGGGAGAGCTCAGAAGGGAAGGAGCGCCGTTTGACTTTTCAATGCAAAATTGACAGGAATTGAGATGGGACGCCATGTTGCGTTTGGAGAGCCACTGATGTGCCTAAACATTGAAACCCCCCACAAGTGACACCATTTTGAAAAGTAGGCCCCCTAAGGAATTTATCTAGATGTGTTTTGAGCGCTTTGACCCACCAAGGGCTTCACAGAAGTTTATAATGCAGAGCCGTAAAAATAAAACAAAATTTTTTTCCCACAAAAATTATTTTTTAGCCCCCAGTTTTGTATTTTCCCGAGGGTAAGAAGATAAATTCGACCCCAAAAGTTGTCCAATTTGTCCTGAGTGCGCTGATACCCCATATGTGGGGGGAAACCACTGTTTGGCCGCATGGGAGGGCTCGGAAGGGAAGGAGCGCCATTTGGAATGCAGACTTAGATGGAAATGTCTGCAGGTGTCACATTGCGTTTGCAGAGCCCCTAATGTACCTAAACAGTAGAAATCCCACACAAGTGACCCCATATTGGAAATTAGACCCTCCAGGGAACTCATCTAGATGTGTTGTGAGAACTTTGAACCCCCAAGTGTTTCACTACAGTTTATAACGCAGAGCCTTGAAAATAAAAAATCTTTTTTTTCCCAGAAAAAATATTTTTTAGCCCCCAGTTTTGTATTTTCCCAAGGGTAACAGGAGAAATTGGATCCCAAATGTTGTTGTCCTATTTGTCCTGAGTATGCTGATACCCCATATGTTGGGGTAAACCCCTGTTTGGGCACACGGGAGAGCTCGGAAGGGAAGGAGCACTGTTTTACTTTTTCAATGCAGAATTGGCTGGAATTGAGATCGGACACCATGTCGCGTTTGGAGAGCCCCTGATGTGCCTAAACAGTGGAAACTCCTCATATATAACTGAAACCCTAATCCAAACACACCCCTAACCCTAATCCCAACAGTAACCCTAACCACACCTCTAACCCTGACACACCCCTAACCCTAATCCCAACCCTATTCCCAACTGTAAATGTAATCTAAACCCTAACCGTAACTTTAGCCCCAACCCTAACCCTAACTTTAGCCCCAACCCTAACTGTGGACCCAACCCTAACCCTAGCCCTAACCCTAACCCTAGCCCTAACCTTAGCCCTAACCCTAGCCCTAACCCTAGCCCTAACCCTAGCCCTAACCCTAGCCCTAGCCCTAACCCTAGCCCTAACCCTAGCCCTAACCCTAGCCCTAACCCTAACCATAACCCTAACCCTAGCCCTAGCCCTAACCCTAGCCCTAACCCTAATGGGAAAATGGAAATAAATACATTTTTTTAATTTTTCCTTAACTAAGGGGGTGATGAAGGGGGGTTTGATTTACTTTTATAGCGGGTTTTTTAGCGGATTTTTATGATTGGCAGCCGTCACACACTGAAAGACGCTTTTTATTGCAAAAAATATTTTTTGCGTTACCACATTTTGAGAGCTATAATTTTTCCATATTTTGGTCCACAGAGTCATGTGAGGTCTTGTTTTTTGTGGGACGAGTTTACAATTTAATTGGTAACATTTTCGGGCACGTGACATTTTTAGATCGCTTTTTATTACGATTTTTGTGAGGCAGAATGACCAAAAACCAGCTATTCATGAATTTCTTTTGGAGGAGGCGTTTATACCGTTCCGCGTTTGGTAAAATTGATAAAGCAGTTTTATTCTTCGGGTCAGTACGATTACAGTGATACCTCATTTAAATTTTTTTATGTTTTGGCGCTTTTATACGATAAAAACTATTTGATAGAAAAAATAATTATTTTTGCATCGCTTTATTCTCAGGACTATAACTTTTTTATTTTTTCGCTGATGATGCTGTATGGCAGCTCGTTTTTTGCGGGACAAGATGACGCTTTCAGCGGTACCATGGTTATTTATATCTGTCTTTTTGATCGCGTGTTATTCCACTTTTGGTTTGGCGGTATGATAATAAAGCGTTGTTTTTTGCCTCGTTTTTTTTTTTTCTTACGGTGTTTACTGAAGGGGTTAACTAGTGGGCTAGTTTTATAGGTCGGGTCGTTACGGACGCGGCGATACTAAATATGTGTACTTTTATTGTTTTTTTTATTATTTAGATAAAGAAATGTATTTATGGGAATAATATATATATTTTTTTCATTATTTAGGAATTTTTTTTTTTTTTTTACACATTTGAAAACATTTTTTTTAACTTTTTTATTTTGTCCCAGGGGGGGACATCACAGATCGATGATCTGACAGTTTGCACAGCACTCTGTCAGATCACCGATCTGACATGCAGCACTGCAGGCTTCACAGTGCCTGCTCTGAGCAGGCTCTGTGAAGCCACCTCCCTCCCTGAAGGACCCGGATGCCGCGGCCATCTTGGATCCGGGTCCAGCAAGGAGGAAGGAGGTAGGAGACCCTCGCAGCAACGCGATCACATCGCGTTGCTGCGGGGGGCTCAGGGAAGCCCGCAGGGAGCCCCCTCCTTACGCGATGCTTCCCTATACCGCCGGCACATCGCGATCATGTTTGATCGCGGTGTGCCGGGGGTTAATGTGCCGGGGGCGGTCCGTGACCGCTCCTGGCACATAGTGCCGGATGTCAGCTGCGATAGGCAGCTGACACCCGGCCGCGATCGGCCGCGCTCCCCCCGAGAGCGCGGCCGATCGCCTATGACGTACTATCCCGTCGGTGGGAATTAAAGCCCACCCCACCTCGACGGGATAGTACGTCATATGGGATTAAGGGGTTAAAGGATGAATGGACAAATGTATCTAGACTGCTTGATAAAAATCTGCTGCCATCTACCAGGATAATGAAGACAGAAAGAGGGTTGACATTTCAGCAAGACAATGATCCCAAAGACACCGCCAAGGAAACTATCAATTGGTTTTAGAGAAAGAAAATAAAGCTGCTGGAATGGCCCAACCAATCACCTGACCTGAATCCAATAAAAAAAATTATGGAAGGAAGTAACGTTCAGAGTTCATAGAAAGAGCCCAAGGGATCTTCAAGATTTGAATAGTGTTTGTGTGGCAGAATGGTCCAAAATTACACATGAGTAACGTACTGTATATGATTAGTTTCTCCATTCTTGAAGCTGTTATCAACAACATTGGCTTTGGAAGAAGTTTTCATTAAATTTCAGTAAGCGTGTTTAATACTTTTTCCCTGCATCATATCTTATTATTACACATAACTTAATTTATGGACATCAATGGTTTGATTTATTTGACAATGTGGATTGGATGGGTTGTGTTACTGATATCTGGTGAGAATTTCATGTTAACAGAACCATTAGAAATATATTTACTTAGGAAATTGATGACGTGTTCAATATTTATTTCACTCATTGTATATACCAGTATGGGGAACATACAGTTGTGTGAAAAGATGTTTGCCCCATCTTGATTTCCTTTTCTTTTGCTTGTTTGTCAATATTAAATGTTTCATTTCACCAACAAACAGGCTCTCCATGTACGTGTTGTGACTGTCACACAGCCACGTCACATGAAGCTGCGGCGCCGATCAGCTGATTGGCCGGCACGATCCAGGAAGCCGAGTTTCCTCTGCAGCTTATTCGGCAAGCGCTATAGCTTGCTGAATAAGAGGGAACCTGATCAGGATGGTCCTACGCTGTCTAATATAAAAAACCTTATCATGTGTCAAAGTTGACCTCAGTGAGTGAATAAAGGCAGACAAAACGACTGGATCCCAACCAGTGGACACAAGTCTAGGGTAGCCTTTAAATGTAATTTCCAGCTCAGGAGGGGGAGGCCACACCCGGTCTTGCACAGAATGCAAAAATTGAAAGAAAAAAACACAAAAATTGAGCTTGGTTTGAGTTGGTATACATGCAGCACAGAAACACATGTTCACATTGGCCATAAAACATACAAAACCTACAAGAAGCAAAATGATCAAAAACCCAGCTGTGACTTCCTCTCCTGAGCTGGAAATTACATTTAATGGCCTCCCTAGACTGCTGTCCAAAGGTTTGTTTCAAACCAAGCTCAATTTTTGTGTTTTTCTTTGGATACCCAATAATTATAAGGCACAGAGGAATCATGGAGGATGTTAGTATGGTCAGCAAGGTACTCCCTCTGCATCTTCCCAAACTTTGCACTCCTTGTGAGAGTACACCATGCCTCAGGGCCTGTGCGATGGGAAGGTCTAATAAAACTTTCCCATAAGTTTGACAGTGTTCCCCTGCCTCTGCTGGATTGGAGTTGTGTCTCTCCTGACTGTACTCCTTGGTTGTCCAGCGAAGTGTGACCTCTGCCGCAAACATTTTAAGATGGGAATATTTTTAATAATTCCGCAACAAGGGCCTTCTGGTACTGCCCCATTTTAGTAGACCTGTCCACCTTAGGAATAAGAGATAGATCTTCTTGTAGTGTGGGTCTAAAAGTGTTACCAACCAGTAATGACTGTCACCCAAAATTCATAACATAAACTCAGCCATGCGTGCCAGACTGCTAACAGGCAAGACTTCCATGTCCTCACCAAGAGGATGACTGACCATGGTCTCTTCCTCCTCCTTGCTGTCCTCAGGCCATCCACGCTGAACACACATTATGACAGTTGTGCATGTATTACTGTCTATAGCACATGAAACTAGCTCCTGTTCTTCCTCCTCCTCCTCTTTCTCATTGTCACCCAATCCACGTTGGGATGAGATGAGGCAGGGCTGTGTGTAATCACCCTGTATGGTTCTTTTTTCCAGCTCATCATGCTCCACCTGCAATGCATCCTCTTTGATAGTGAGCAGAGAGCATTTCAGAAGCAGGATGGTGATGCTAATTATGGCATCCTCGCCGCTCACCATCTTGGTGGAGTCCTCAAAGTTTTAGAGGATGGTACATTTGTCTGACATCCATATCAACTCCTGATGTCTTATATGTGGAATCTGAACTGAATGCCCAAAGCCTTGTTGATGCTGTTAGCCAACAACTGCCCTCTTCTGCTCACAGATGCATATTTGTGCTTGCATTCCAAGGACTGGGGTATGGACAAAAGATTGCTGCACTGGGACAAGGACGTGGATGTGCTTGCTGATGGTGCTAGTTGAGTATGTGCAACCACAGATGCAGGGCTTGTAGTTTTGCTACTCCTGCTGATGCTGTCCTGGCAGGTGGTGCAAATGGCCTTTTTGGGGTTGTCAGCAGAGTCCTTTAAAAACAACCAGACTCAGGAAGACCTAACAGTTGTAGTAGCAACTTCCGTTTTGTTGGTGTTATGAGCAACGGTTGCTTGCCTTCTGTCTGCGGCCTCCACACTGCTTCTTCCTGACTGATGGGGTGCTATGCCTCCTTCCCCATGTGTGCTGCTGTCCTCGCTCTGCATGTCCTCCTGCCAGGTTGGGTCAGTTACTATATCATCCACCACCTCGTGTTCCACTTCCGCACCATGGTCCTCCTTCTGACTTTTTGGCAATTGTATCTCATCATCGTCCACCTCTCATGACACTTTCCCAACGTCGCCTTTGTGTGATCATGGCTGCTCAAATATTTGGGCATCGCTACATGTGATCTCCTCTTGCCCAGCTTCAAGTGGACCGGATGAGAGGCCCAAAGCTATAAATGAAAATGTGAACAGCTCTTCAGAGTGTCCAAGTGTGGGATCAACTGTCTCCTGGCACTCGGCATGGTGGGAGGAAGGAGGATTAGGGTGAGGAATATGCGGTCCAGACTCATGGCTACTCAGACTTGATGTGTGGAAGACAGGGTGGTGGTGATGGCAAAGTGACTGGAAGCATTATCCGCTATCCAACCAACAACTTTTTGATACAGCTCTGGGTTGAATAGTGGTGTGCTGTGGTCCCCTAGTAATTGGGACATGAAGGTTGGTGCCCGGCCTCTGCATGCATCATCACCATCACATCCAGTTCCCAGTCCTTTGCCATGTGCCTGGCCCATTTTAAATGGAGGACAATATTTTCCACGTTCCACGTTCTGAATTTTGAGCCCAATGATGACAGAAGTATTAAGTCTGTCATACTGTGTCCAGGTCTATTTTCTGGTTAGCCAATAAAGGTATCACTCCTGGAATACTTCTGTCATCATTGGGCAGAAAAATATTCACATCGACTTTTCTGGCTAACACGGTACCACAATACAATTTGTTATTGTACATCATGAATTTTGAGCGAAATTATATGTGATCTGTGTGACGGACAAACCACAGTTTTAAATAGTTGGCCTGTAGCTAACTATTTTTAATAGCAAACTGATATCAATAACTTTGCTAACACACTGCAACAAAATTGAAATGGAGGCCAAAAATGGCAGAATTTTGAGAGCACTTATATGTGATCCATGTAACAGACAAACCACAGTTTTAAATAGCTGGCTTTTAGGTAACTCTTTTTAGCAGAAAACTGGTGTCAATAACTTCGCTTACACACTGCAACAAAATTTAAATTGAGGCCAGAAATGGCAGAATTTTGAACGCACTTATATGTGATCCGTGTGATAGCTCAGCCGCACCTCTCCCTACACTGCCAATCCAGAGTAGAATGTGACGAGCATGACGGTGCCAAGTCTGAAATAGACCTGATAATGCTGTGAGGCCAGCCAATCACTGTAATGCCACAACAAACATGACTGCGGCATTCAGTGTGTGGGAGACAATCCCTGCATGTTCATTGGCTCTCTAAAACCACCAAACATGCAGGAAGAGGACGCAAGCTCCCGCTGAGCAACCCTGGAAATACTCAGCAAGCTCTGAGCATCTCAAGTAGTGAGATGCTCGGGCGACTACCGAGTAGTGTTGAGCATGTGCGCTCATCACTAGACATGAACAGTCTATAATTTTACGGGTAGGTTAATTTTAACATTCAGAGATAGAATATCAAAAATAAAATCCAGAAAATCACATTGTACTGTACACAGAAGAACAACAAAATCACTGTTTGGCTGAGACAACAGCCAAAAAGCCCAACCAATCACAGATGAATACTCCAGATTGACTCTAGCTTGATTCCAGGCATGTTCTCTAAGCCATAGGACTGGGAAAGCAGCATGGACAACAGACAATAGTGTAGTGATGTGGGTATTGACAGGTAACACGTGGATCAATAAGTACCAGGACAACAACAGACAAGCAAGCGTAGTAGATAGAACAGATGAAGCAGAGCCCGATATGTGGATACGATACTCACAGGAACGGTAGTAGTATAGGAAACCGGTATTTTCAAGTAAGGAAGCAGTTGACCATAGGAATGCTGTCTGGTAAGGTAAGCCAGAGATTACACAAGGAATAACCAAGACGAATCTTCCAACAGGCAATGGTTAATAATAATGAGTGAAACTAAATTAAAATGGGAGGCAGTGCAAAATGTGGACTTGCCCTCCCTCCGCATGTTGGTAAGATATATGGGCTCTTGTAGCATTCTAAAGCCTGTAAGGGCATATGCATTGCTTCCTCTTTGATGTAGTAATGCCTCCTATCCTTTACTAATGTCCTCCATCCTGGACCCCTTACTGGTATATATATCCCCTATCCTTGTATACATGCCCACCAATCCTGTGCCCCTTCCTAGCACATATGTCATCTATCCTGGTATATACAGTTGTGTGAAAAAGTGAAGGTCTTTATTATTAAGTGAAAAAGAAATACATCCATACAGGACCCTGTGTGAAAAAGTGATTTCCTAAGCCTAATTACTAGTGATGAGCGAGTATACTTGTTACTCGAGATTCCCCGAGCACGCTCGGATGTCCTCCGAGTATTTTTTAGTGCTCAGAGATTTTGTGTTCCTTACCACAGCTGAATTATTTACATCTGTTAGCCAGCTTGATTACATGTGGGGATTCCCTAGCAACCAGGCAACCCCCACATGTACTTATGTTGGCTAGCAGCTGTAAATCATTCAGCTGCGTCAACAAAAACTATATCTCTGAGCACCTACAAATACTCGGAGAACCCCCGAGCATGCTTGGGAAATCTTGAGCAACGAGTATACTCGCTCATCACAACTAATTACTGGTTGGGCCACCCTAAGCAGCAACAACTGCAATCAAGCATTTGCAATAACTGGCACTAAGTCTTTTCCAACACTCTGGAGGAATTTTAGCCCACTCATCTTTGCAGCATTGGTGTAATTCAGCCACATAGGAGTGTTTCCAAGCATGACTCACCTTTTTAAGGTCATGCCACTGTATCTCAATCTGATTAAGGTCAGGACTTTAACTAGGTCACTCTAAAGGTACCGTCACACTAAGCGACGCTGCAGCGATACCGACAACGATGTCGATCGCTGCAGCGTTGCTGTTTGGTCGCTGGAGAGCTGTCACACAGACCGCTCTCCAGCGACCAACGATGCCGAAGTCCCCGGGTAACCAGGGTAAACATCGGGTTACTAAGCGCAGGGCCGCGCTTAGTAACCCGATGTTTACCCTGGTTACCGTTGTAAATGTAAAAAAAAAACACTACTTGTTGGTAAAATATTTGAAGGGTTTCTGAGGGATGTTATTCTGGATTATCTCAATGAGAATAACTGTTTAACTTCATATCAGCATGGGTTTATGAGAAATCGCTCCTGTCAAACCAATCTAATCAGTTTTTATGAAGAGGTAAGCTATAGGCTGGACCACGGTGAGTCATTGGACGTGGTATATCTCGATTTTTCCAAAGCGTTTGATACCGTGCCGCACAAGAGGTTGGTACACAAAATGAGAATGCTTGGTCTGGGGGAAATTGTGTGTAAATGGGTTAGTAACTGGCTTAGTGATAGAAAGCAGAGGGTGGTTATAAATGGTATAGTCTCTAACTGGGTCGCTGTGACCAGTGGGGTACCGCAGGGGTCAGTATTGGGACCTGTTCTCTTCAACATATTCATTAATGATCTGGTGGAAGGTTTACACAGTAAAATATCGATATTTGCAGATGATACAAAACTATGTAAAGCAGTTAATACAAGAGAAGATAGTATTCTGCTACAGATGGATCTGGATAAGTTGGAAACTTGGGCTGAAAGGTGGCAGATGAGGTTTAACAATGATAAATGTAAGGTTATACACATGGGAAGAGGGAATCAATATCACCATTACACACTGAATGGGAAACCACTGGGTAAATCTGACAGGGAGAAGGACTTGGGGATCCTAGTTAATGATAAACTTACCTGGAGCAGCCAGTGCCAGGCAGCAGCTGCCAAGGCAAACAGGATCATGGGGTGCATTAAAAGAGGTCTGGATACACATGATGAGAGCATTATACTGCCTCTGTACAAATCCCTAGTTAGACCGCACATGGAGTACTGTGTCCAGTTTTGGGCACGGGTGCTCAGGAAGGATATAATGGAACTAGAGAGAGTACAAAGGAGGGCAACAAAATTAATAAAGGGGATGGGAGAACTACAATACCCAGATAGATTAGCGAAATTAGGATTATTTAGTCTAGAAAAAAGACGACTGAGGGGCGATCTAATAACCATGTATAAGTATATAAGGGGACAATACAAATATCTCGCTGAGGATCTGTTTATACCAAGGAAGGTGACGGGCACAAGGGGGCATTCTTTGCGTCTGGAGGAGAGAAGGTTTTTCCACCAACATAGAAGAGGATTCTTTACTGTTAGGGCAGTGAGAATCTGGAATTGCTTGCCTGAGGAGGTGGTGATGGCGAACTCAGTCGAGGGGTTCAAGAGAGGCCTGGATGTCTTCCTGGAGCAGAACAATATTGTATCATACAATTAGGTTCTGTAGAAGGACGTAGATCTGGGGATTTATTATGATGGAATATAGGCTGAACTGGATGGACAAATGTCTTTTTTCGGCCTTACTAACTATGTTACTATGTTACTATGTATGTTACTACATACTTACATTCCGGTGTCTGGTCATGTCCCTCGCCTTCAGCTTCCCGCACTGACTGAGCGCCGACCGTAAAGTACAGCGGTGACGTCACCGCTGCACAGGGTGCTTTACGGCCGGCCGGCGCTCACCAGTCAGTGCGGGAAGGTGACGGCGGGGGACATGACCAGACACCGGGAATGTAAGTATGTAGTGTTTGTTTTTTTACATTTACAACGGTAACCAGGGTAAACATTGGGTTACTAAGCACGGCCCTGCGCCGCGGGAGATCCAGCGACAAAATAAAGTCCTGGACTTTCCCCAGCGACCAACGATCTCCCAGCAGGGGCCTGATCGTTGGTTGCTGTCACGCATAACGATTTCATTAATGATATCATTGCTACGTCACAAAAAGCAATGATATCGTTAACGATATCGTTCAGTGTGACGGTACCCTTAGATCTTGATTTGTTTTTCTTAAGCCATTCAGAGGTGGACTTGTTGGTGTGTTTTGGATCATTGTACTTCTGCACAACCAAAGTGTGCTTCCGCTTGAGATGACGAACAAATAGCTGAACATTCTCCTTAAAGATTTTTTGGCAGACAGCAGAATTCATAGTTAGAGATGAGTGAATTTGCTCAGAGTCACCTTGTCAACGGTGGGATGGCTTTTATGTTATTTTTGATCAAAAACAGTATTTACTAAGAAATCTGTGTTATTTAAATGTACTTGCTTTTTACTGATTTAGTTACAACAGGGTTTTTGCTCATTTTGTTTCTTGCAGGTTTTATTGGGTATCCAAGCTAGACATGTGGCATGAACTGGCTCTCTATGCTTTGGAGGTCCAGCCTGCCCTGCCGCTAGCATTTTGTCAGAGCAGGTCTTTAGTGCCGCTGGTGGAATTATAACTGATAAGCGCATCCGCCTGACAACTGAAAATGCTGACAGGCTGACTATTCTAAAAATGAACAAGGGTTGGATTGGGTCAGACTTCTCAATACCACTGAATGATAGCAGCGTAACAAACTCAAATCCAGTGCCTTTTTTGGGAGGTCTATTTCCATGCAACTCTTCACCTCCCCCCCACATGGGTATACGCTCCGTGATTTTGGCTATTTGCTGTTTTCCTCTTCCTTTTCCTCATCCTCATTCTCCACCACCATATCACCAGGGTGACCGTGGTCCGTGATGTAACACCCACATCATTTTTTAAAGGGTGTTTATGATGCCAAGGGGCATTAAAGCGCCTTCAAATTTTTGGCATCCCTTGCATTCACTGCATAGGTAACCACTATGGGAGACCCACTTCCTAATAATGGGAACATTTTTTCATGAGGCCCTCCTCTTCGTCTCTTCTCAGGGGTATTGGAGTGCTCCCAAATTTTTGACAACTTTTGTATTCACTGCATAGCATAACACTATGGGAGACCCACTTCCTAATAATGGGAACATTGTTTTCAGGAGGCCCTCTGACATCTACATCTTTTCCAAGGGGCATGAGAGTTCCTTCAAATTTTTTGCAGCTGTTGCTTCACTGCATAGGCAAAAACTGTAGGGAGACCCACGTCATAATAATGGGAACTTTTTTTCATGATGCCCTCCTCTATGTCTCTTTCAAGGGGCATTGGAGTAGGTCCAAATTTTTGACAGCCCTTGCATTCACTGCATAGGCAAACAGTATGGGAGACCCACTTTCTAATAATGGAAACATTGTTTTCAGGAGGCTCTCCTGTACGTCTCTTCAAAGGGGTATTGGGGTGCATCCAAATTTTGGGAAACCCTGCCACTCACCACATATTCAATAACAGTACATGAGACCCACTGTTTCATAATGTGAACAACAAAGCATTGCCGGCTGATGACTCTCTAAGAATAGTGAGGACCAACTGCTGGCCCTTTAAGAATAGTAAAGGCTGCCTGATGGCCCTATAAAAATAGGTTTTGTGACTTTCACAGTCCCTCCTTCATAAATAAAACAGGATGTGCCTGATAATATGTCACACACCACATGGCCAGATAAGGTTGTAAAATTTTAAAGTGACATTTCCCAGTGAATGCATTTGTCTTGGTTGAAAGCAATGCTAAAGTTCAAAAATGCATAAAAAATGCTATGTGTAAACATATCCCAAGGTGTGGAGGAGCATTTTTTATTTTGGCTATTTATTTTGCCTCATATACAAGTCATTACCCTAGACAGGATGTTCATTAACATATTTCCCAGGAAACTCCATTTTAGCTTTGTTCTTGTATTGTGAGTCTGTAAAAGTGGTGTAAGACTCTGACAGCATTGTTCACATCAGTGACCTGGGAGTCATAAATGCTTCCAGGGGTATTCCCCATGCTGTTCCCATGTCATTTGAGCACTGTTCCCATCAATTTCCACAATTTCTAGTCTCTCTGGAGACTGCCGAAGGGGCCGCTGGTAAAATTCTCGAGTTTCCCATAGATTTACATTGGGCTTGTTGCTGGGGTCGAGCACCCGAGCATTCCAATTTGCTCGACCCGTGCAACGAGCAACCAAGCATTCTAGTGCTCGCCCATCACTATTCATTTCTTTGTCAGTGGGCAAACTTACAAAATCAGCAATGGATTAATTCTTTTTTTCCCCCACTGTACATGGCATGGAAGTTGAGTGGATTTCTTATCTTTTCTTTAAAACAATTGTAGCTGCCAATTTTCTGGTGTTTCTGTAGCTCTCCACAGTTGGTAGTTGGACAATTCTTTCCACTACTCTGTCAAAAATCTTGTGGGGAGCACCTAGCTATGGCCTTTTATGGTGAAATAATGTTCTTTCCACTACTGGATTACGGCCCCAACAGTGCAGAAGTTTAGAAATTTGTCTGAAACCAACGTCATCAGTATGTTTTGCAACAATAAGGCTGCAAAGGTCTTAAGACATAAAATATAACCTTTATTTAATATATTAAAAACATACGTGTGCACTTGACAAAAACCATCACCAGTAAATACAAACGTACTATAGGAAAGGCCGGAATAGTGCCAAGTCCTACGTTCTCTATGTGTCCCCTACCTGCCTGCGGAGGTTGGCACCCTATTTGCCTACGCCGTGGCGCCCCCACTCAACGCCGGCTATCCCTGCTATCCCTACAACGCCCTAATAGGACAGGGGGAGAAATATATCACACGTACAATGTAAAATGTGGATAACTTGAAAGGACATAAATATGTCAGTATAACTAACTAGCTAGATGTGTTGCCTTTATAAATATAGGGCACTAAAATTCCGTCATTTCATGCATACCGATTATACCTATTAGGGCATTGTAGGCAAATAGGGTGCCAACCTCCGCAGGCAGGTAGGGGACACATAGAGAACGTAGGACTTGGCACTATTCCGGCCTTTCCTATAGTACGCTTGTATTTACTGGTGATTTGTCAAGTGCACACGTATGTTTTTAATATATTAAATAAAGGTTATATTTTATGGTTATTTTGGAAATTGCCTTCTGGGGATTTTTCTGTGAGTTGAGTTTAAGCTACCCTAAGCGTTTATATTATAGACTGTGAGAGAAAGGTCTTAAGACAGTTCACTGGTTTTACCCATCATGAGATGTTTCTTATATGGCACCGGGATTATGAGAATTCCTTTTAATAGGCTATCAGTTGAACCAGCTGATATTATTTTTCACTAAGTGGCAGGATTGCTTTCTAATTACTGATAGACTTCTGCTGCTTTCATGACTTTCCATGGCCTTTTTGCACATATCTTTCTTACATAGTAAGATAGTAACATAGTTAGTAAGGCCGAAAAAAGACATTTGTCCATCCAGTTCAGCCTATATTCCATCATAATAAATCCCCAGATCTACGTCCTTCTACAGAACCTAATAATTGTAGAAGGAATTGTAATTCTTCATGTGTTCAATATTTTTCCCTACCTCATTTGTTATTACTAGTGATGAGCAAGAGTGCGCGTCACTGCTCAATACTCAATCGAGCATTGGGGTGTTCAGGTACGCATGTTACTCGATCGTGTATTTCGGGTGCTGAAGCACCATGCTTGAGTCCCCGCCCCACATGTTTTGCTGCTTGTAGCCAATAAACATGCAGAGATTGCTTGTACATGGTAATGCCTTAGCCATTTTGGCTACTGGCATTACTGTGATTGGCTGGCCAAAACTCATAATCGGGTCTTATATAAGACCCGGAGACAAGATGCTCAGCACACTGTCCTCTGGAAGCAGTTCAGGGACAGTTGATCTAGGAGTGAGAACTTAGATTAGAGCAGGCATATAGGCAGTGTTTAAATGACATTCAGGTACTTACATACCACTGCTGCACCATTAAAGTCCTTTTCTGGCCTACTTATTGCCCTTTCTCTAGTAAAACTGATGTTACCTGCAGTTAGTGAAGGGATAGCTGATGGAGGGCGATCATTTTGGATTAGAGACATATTGGCAGGGTTTATTGCCTTACAATGTGTCACGGTTCACACCGTGCTGCCAATAATATGTCACATGTCACGGATCCCAAAAACATGTCAGGATGTCTTTATCGTCCCCATTACTCACAACAATTTGAGTTTGGTTTTGTTGCCCCTGGTTCCTTCTGAAGGGGATTTACCTATATCCCACTTCCCAGTTTCGGTTTGGAACTTGCAGCTCTCTGGTGCCCCCTTTACCCTCAGGTCATATTAAGTACTGCACCTCGGGTAATTAGTCGCCAAAAAGGCTGCCTGCTATGTACTGGCTAAAGGGCACATTGCAGCAAGGGCAATATAGCTACTTACACACAGGCGGGAACAATAATTATCAACGCCGCCGTCACTACATAGATTCCCAATTACACAGAACAAAGTATGCTGCCACCAGCTCCGATTCCACAACGGTTAATGGGTCCGGAGCCAACCCAAATCAGTAACAGAATTCACTTCAGAGGAAGTGACAGTTCGTTTATCGAGCATGAAGGGAAAAGCTAGTAAATTATATATTTTACTCCAAAAAAAGGTTGGGCAGTGTTTACAAAGTATTAAAAAGATATTATAAAGAAGACAAAATCATGGGTACATTATAAATTACAAAATAAAATAGGATTAACGCTGAAAAGAGAACACTTACATAGCTCTCAGATCATTTCAGCTTGTGACTGGCAGTGTGCTATGGAGGAGAAAGGGTTTCCATATATCCAGATGCATGAGCACAGCATTGCCGAGCTGTTGTTAGCTCCCTTCCTGGACCAACTAATAATAAATAATAATAATCATAATCACATTATAAATAATAATAATAATAATAATATAGTCCTTCTTTAGGTACACTGCTACTGCAACCTAAATCAAAAGTCCTTTTCAAGGCTACATATTTTCCTTTCCCTTATAATACCGGAAAGGTTGCTGGCATATATTATATATACACATAAATGAGCAAAGAGTGAAGTATGAAACGTGGAAGTGGATGTGCTGCTGATGGTGCACGCCGAGGCCGAGGCTGTGGGCCAAGTGAAACTGTGCCTGCCGCGAAGCACAAACATGCTCATCCACGAGACCTAGCTTTCTGTCTCAATTTTCAGGGGGGCACGGGACACCACTATTGAAGCCAGAATAGTGTGAACAGGTAGTCAGTTGGATGGCAAATAATGCTTCCATTAAGTTTCACAGCACCACCTTGTCTTCCACATAGTCCAGTCTCACTAGCCAAGAGTCTGGACCACATAATCCTCATCCTAATCTTCCTTACTCCTGCCATGGCGAGTCTCAGGAGACAAGTGTTTCCACACTCGGACACTTCAAGAAGCTCTTCACATTTCCATTTGATTCTGGCCTTTCGCCTTGCATTTTTCAAGAGGAACATGAGGAAATCATGTATAGTAATGCTCACATATTTGAGCAGCCATGGTCAGAAGAAGACAATGATGGGGAATGGCAATTAGTGTCTCAAGAGGTAGATGATGATGAAACACAGTTGCCAACAAGTGATGTTAAGTCAACAGGTCAGGAGGACAAGAGTGCGAAAGTGGAAGACGAGGTGGTGGCCGAAGAATTCACTGATCCAACCTGAGAAGGTGGCATGCAGAGCCAGGCCAGCAGTGCAGAAAGGGAGTGATCTGCAGCACCAAAACAGACAGGGAGAAGTAGTGTGGTGGACAGAGAAAGAAGGCGGGATACTGTTCCCCAGAAAACTTACATGCGTCAAGTTCTCAGGCCAAGTTTTAGGTGTTCCCCAATCTACCACTTTTTTAAAGACAGTGTGGGTTATAAAAGAATGATCATTTGCAACGTGTGCCATACCAAGATCAGCAGGGGCCTGAGAACTACCAGACTCATTAACACCAGCAAACTGATGTACATGTCATCCAAGCACCCAACTAGGTGGGCCAAACACCTGGGTCCACAATTAGTGTCTGTGGATGACACCACTGCCTCTTTCCTTGTGCTACATACTTGCCAATCCCCTGTCCAGTATGCAGGTGTGGATGCCTCCTGCCCTTCTCCTGTCGTTGCACATTTGCAAGCACCATCAGCAACCACATCCAATCCTGTGTTCCAGCGCAGTGCCCAAACACTATACAAGGCACATATCTAGACTCACTGCTCTGTAGATGTTGCCAATTAGGATTGTGGACACTGAGGCTTTCCAAAACTTCATAGTTGCCGCCATCCCTTTGTACTTGGTCCTCAGTCACAACTATTTTTCCCAGTGTGCCTTTCCCACCTTACACCAGCATGTTTCCCATAACAGAACCTGTGCCCTAACCAGCACAGTTACTGGGAAGATACACTTAATATCCAATATGTACACAAGTACTTGTGACCGGGGATGCTACATTTCTCTCACGGTGCACTGGATGAACCTTGTGGAGGCTGGGACCGAGTCAGACATTGGGACGGCACATATGCTACCAATGCCGAGGATTGTAGGCCCTAGTTCCATCAGGATTTCCTCAACCTCCTACACCAGTTCTGTCACCACCTCCTCATCCTCATCATCCATCTCTGAATTGTCATCTAGGAGCAAATTGTCATATCAGTCGCAAGCTGGAAGCACTACAGCACTGCCTCAGTGAAGCGGCAGCAGTCTCTGCTGAAACTAATTTGTTCAGGTGACAAACAGCACACTGCTTCAGAGTTGTTGAAAGGTATAATAGACCAGAGAGCTCTGGGGCTCTCGCCGCTGAACATACAACCAGGCATGGTCATGTGTGATAATGGCCATAACCTAGGGGCAGCTTTGAAACTTGGCAAGCTTGCACAAGTACCATGCCTGACCCACGTGCTCAATTAAGTGGTTCAGTGGTTTCTGAACCACTATATTGAGTGGCAAGTTCGACAAACCACCAATACATGGATCAGTAAGCATGTAGTAACTGCCCACTGGATAAACATAGTGGTGGCTGAATCTGAGGTGAAAGGCATTCTAGCACATGTCCTATCACTACCAAGGATTGCTGGACGTTCCTCTGTTCAAGTTGCCTCTTCCTCCAACTCTACTTCCTCCACCGCTTCCTCTTCCGGTAACAAGACCTACACCACCAACTTTAGCACATCCAGGGGAGACGCAGCAGGCTGTTCTGAAACATATCTTCTTGGAGGACAAATCTCACACCATGCGGGAGCAGTGGACGTCAATCCAACAACAGAAAGACGAGTGGTTGGTGCTGGTTAACCTCAAGCCTGGCCTGGTGGTGTGTCATAATGTGTGAAATCTCATAGTAGCTCTGGGCCCTGGTTCATATGAATTTGATGGTGCAGAGTTCCTTAAAAACTACCCAAATATGTCAGAGCTTCTTCGAACGTTCAGGCAGTGTTCTCACCTCGCTGCTGCTCACCTTTCTGTGCTGCAGTGTCACTTCTGCCTTCCCGCTTACTGGCTGTTATATGGTGTGCCACAATGTGGAACTCCACATTGCAAATGCTGGAGAGACTGTGCGAGCAGTACAAGAAAACAGTGGAGTTTCAGCTGCAGCACGCCCGGCTGAGTCACTCGGTGGAAAAATACCACTTCATTACCAATGAGTGGGCCTTCATGGGGGACTTTTGTGCTTCTTTGAATACTCCACCAATACGGCCAACACTAGTGATGCCATCATGAGCCTTACTATACCACTCTTATGCATGCTGGAAAAAAAGCTTCAGGTGACAATGGATGAGATGGTAGCACACAGGAAGAGGAGCAGGAGAAATAGGGTGCATTCACAAAGTTATCGAGCCTCTCGCCACACGTGGTTTGGAGAGTGCGTTCCTATACTAACAGCGGCCAGGTACACAAGTGTCCAGCCAGGGGACAATTTTTGAGGATGAGGAGGAACCATGTTCACAACAGGGTGGCACTGAAAAAAGCTCAAGGTGATGACTTTTATTAGACTGACTGTCATTTGCACCGACCATTTAGGAAAAACTGAGAAAAATATAATTTGCATAATAATTTGGAACACGCTGTAAATGTTAGCTTTCCCAACTTGGCTAAGAACAGGCAGATGCGCCAATCTATGATCACATTCCCTGCCATGCTAAACATATGTTCCAATAAAGCACTTTCCACAGAAGTTAAAATTGGGCAGACATGTCAGTTAGTATGTGGAAACATGTGGACAGGTATACTTCCACCATGTTGTTGTAGTGCTACCTCTTGCTAATACGCACCATATCAGATGTGGCATGCCCAGTACATTGTGGCACATATTGGTCATGCTAAACTTGCCTTCCGAGATGGTGGTGGTGCCCCAGCTATGTTGGCAACTTCTTCCTCTGCCTTGTTCTTCCAGTGAGCCGCCATTGTCAGGTGGTAACGGCGTCAGTAGTGTCTCTACCAAAATGCGCTTGTATTCACGCACTTTGTGATCCCACTCCAGTGGAATAATGATGTTGTCCTTGTAGCAGTGATCCATCAGGGTGGCATCCCAGTAACCAGCAGTGGTAACAATTTGGCAACTCGCCGGACGTTGCGCAGGAACAGTAGCATTTATTGGCTCATGTGTGCCAGGCTGCCCAGAGGAAATGACAAGCTGTCCTCGGTGGGAGGTGTATGGTCCTCTGTATCCTCCCATCCATGCTCCAGTCATGCCCTGTTAGATTATACATTGAATTTTATTGAAGAAACCTCCCAATGATAACAGTATAATCTCCAAAATGAATAAAAACTCAAAATGCACTGTTCCAAATTATTAAGCACAGTAGAATTTCTAAACATTTGAAAAGTTTTAAATAACTGAAAATGTTCATTTGCAGAATTTGTAGCATTAGGAGGTCACATTCACTGAACAAAAAGCTATTTAACTCCAAAACATCCTAACAGGCCAAGTTACATGTTTACATAGAACCCCTTCTTTGATATCACCTTCACAATTCTTGCATCCATTGGAGTTGTGAGTTTTTGCAGAGTTTATGCTTGTATTTCTTTGCATGAAGTCAGAATAGCCTCCCAGAGCTGCTGTTTTGATGTGAGCTGCCTCCCACCCTCATAGATCTTTTGCTTGATGATACACCAAAGTTTCTCTATAGGGTTGAGGTCAGGGGAAGATGGTGGCCACACCATGAGTTTACCTCCTTTTATGCCCATAGCAGCCAATTACTCAGAGATATTCTTTGCAGCATGTGATGGTGCATTGTCATGCATGAAGATGATTTTGCTCCTGAAGGCATGTTTCTGCTTTTTAGACCATGGAAGAAAGTTGTCGGTCAGAAACTCTATATACTTTGCAGAGGTCATTTTCACACTTTCGGGAACTTTAAAGGGTCCTACCAGCTGTTTCCCCATGATTCTGGCCCAAAACATAACTCCTCCACCTCCTTGCTGAAGTTGCGGCCTTGTTGGGACCATCCACCAACTATTCACTACTCCATCCATCTGGACCATCCAGTGTTGCTCGACACTCAACAAGACTGTTTGGAAACTAGTCTTCATGTATGTCTGGGCCAAATGCAACCGTTTCTGCTTGTGAACACTGTTTAGGGGTGGCCGAATAGTAGGTTTATGCACAGCAAGCCTTTGAAGGATCCTACACCTTGAGGTTCGAGGGACTCCAGAGGCACCAGCAGCTTCAAATAACTGTTTGCTGCTTTGTAATGGTATTTTGGCAGCAGCTCTCTTAATCCAATAAATTTGTCTGGCTGAAACCTTCCTCATTATGCCTTTATCTGCATGAACTCTGTATGTGCTCTGTTTCAGTCACAAATCTCTTCACATTATGATGATCACTCTTAAGTTTTCGTGAAATATCTAATGTTTTCATCCCTTGACCAAGGCATTGCACTATTTAACGCTTTTCAGCAGCAGAGAGATCCTTTTTAGTTCCCATATTGCTTGAAACCTTTGGCCTGCTTAATAATGTGGAACATCAATTTTAAGTAGTTTTACTTTAATTAGAATCACCTGGAAAACTAATTATCACATGTGTTTAACATTGATTTCAGTGATCCATTGAGCCCTGAGACACAATACCATACATGAGTTTATTTGAAAACAAAACAATTAAATCTTTATGACACTTAAATCCAACTTGCATAATAATTTGGCTCACGATGTATTAAAATTTCTTAGGCTGATTAGACAATTATATCAGCTGCACCCAGCCAGTCTTAAATTCTATTTGCCATTCATTTACTTTTTGGACCTTTTCAAAAAAAAAAAGCAATTGAAACAGTGTTGGCCACCTTCTCTTCTGCCTGTTCTATCTACACTGCCACATCCACCTCCATCTACTCCCCCTCCTCCTCCATTTGGACCTCCCTCTCCTGGGTCTACATTGTTAATTTTTGTCTGGTTAATTCTATGTTCTTTTAAAGGGGTTGTTCAGTCAAAACTGATAAGTCTGCAGTCACTCTGTGTTGCAGCAGGCTTATGAATTCCACAATACGTTGGGTGGATTCGCTGGTTTTAGACCCGAGATCAGAGAGTATGTACGAGTTATACATACATCCGGCCAGTTGGCGCGGCCTTGCTTCTAACACTTGTACGGAACTGAGGCTGCACCCTGACTAGTGATGCAGATGGCCAGTGGGCGTTGAAAAGTAGAGGGTGTATGGAGAGCGAAACCACACCCACTTCCCAGGAGTGGCCTGAAACCAGAGAATACCCACAGTGCACAATGTGTGCGCTGTGGGATTCCAAAGTCTGCAGTCACAGTTATCAGTTTTGACTAGATAACCCGTTTAAGGCAGTTCCTTTAAAAAAAAGAAAAGATTTAAAAAAAATCCAAAACCAGTATTTGATTGCTCTTCCCTTGCCTCTCCCATCTACACTGCCACGTCCACCTCCTCCTCCACTTGGACAGCCACCTCCTGGATCTACATTGTTAGTTTTTGTTTAGTTAATTCTATGTTCTTTTATGTCAGTTAAAGAAAAAAAAACTTAAAAAAATTAGTTAGAAGCAAAAAACACACCAAAATCCAGTGTTGTATTACCTCTTGCCTCTTCTACCTATATCACCACGTACACCTCCACCTCCTTCTCCACTTGGACCTCCGCCTTCTGGGTCAAGCTTATTATTTTTTCTTTTTTTCATGCTATGCTATTTTAAGTAATTTCCCTATCCACATTTGTTTGCAGCGCAATTGTCCTGCTCTTACCCCCGCTTAGCTTCCTTTTGCAGTCAATTAGCCTTTACTATGACCATTTTACAGCCATTTTAAAGCACTGAACTACGTGTCTCCATTGACGTCTATTGGGTTTTGGTTTGGGATCAAGTTCGGGGTCAGGTTGGAATATCAAACCCAACTATAGTTTGACCCAGCCCAATTAACCCCAACATCCACAGGTTCGCTGATCCCTAGATATGATTAATTTTTCAAGGTTCTGTAAGCATAAGAAATTACCCACAAATTTTTATGTCAACCTCAACATCAATTAATGAAATCTGACTTACCTACCTTACCTATTTTATGACATGTTCTTTTATAAGAAATGTTTGATAGAACGTAATCACATTTTTAAAGTTGACAGATCAATTAACTCCTATTTAAGCCTTATTTAATACAGTATAGTAGATGGGACTTTCTTGGATGGTTTTAAAGATCACAACTAGAGTACAGTAGTGATTTTGGCAGCTACCCCTCAAATGTGTTGTTCCTCTACCCAGCCTCTAAACAATTCAAATCATAGTTGAATTTATATTCCATATAAATTGGGTAGAGATGAGTAGTAGTTTTTCTGATACATAGCTCTAAATCCCATGCATGTACTGTGCGGCAAATTATACAATTTTGCAAGTGAGTAATAGGCATTAGAAAGATTAAGAGCTTACTTATACTGTTCCATTATTAAGAGCAATATATTAATCATTAATGTGGTAATTTTCTTGTACATATAGCCATAATCTCTGTACATTTCTCACCATAGAGTTTTTGGCTAATTCAGATATTTAGATATCACGCTCTATGCTTTTCCAGGAAAGCAAAATGCCCCCTACATTGTTCCAGAATATTAGCTTGTGTTGCTCTTAGTAAATTTGATCAAGAGCTTATTTACATATGAGTATTTGGTCTGTAGCTTACATCATTGTTTTTATGCCAAAGCCAGGATTGGAGAGAAAAACTATAATTGAAAGTTCTGTGTTTTGGAGAAACTCCTAGTTGTGTCAGAAAGCACTAATAAAAGACTGATCAAAAATGCTGATGCATAAATAAAACCTCATGTGAGTTTGTTCTTAACTGTTCTAAACTTCTACAATTTAGGTGATGCAGATTTTTGTAATTTTTTCATTTTAGAATATATTTTTCTCAAGTGTGTTCTGCTAATAAATCACTTGCATAAATATGCTAATCAGAAACATGCTAACATTTCACTTCTTAACAGGTCATTTGCATAAGAGAAGTGCAAATGATTGCAAATTGCTTCTATTTTTGTTGCACCTCTTCACTTTTGATTTTTTAAATAATTTGTTAAAAAATGAAATTCTTAACATTGTCCTCTACTGTTATAACTAAAAAGAGTACAAAATGTTCTGCAGACTATTGTGTATAGTATATATCCACTAAACATTTACTGTACCATCATCTAATCGAACATCAAGGGCATAAACATATTATATTAAGTTTTCCTTTACAAAATATGGACTGCTGTGTTTATGTGCATCATTTGCTCAAAGAAGAGATGGCACCTGGAAACATCATGATAAGAAGAAAGCCAGCTGAGGCAATCCTGACATTCATGTGATTGTTACACATACCGCCTACCTAGAAAATGTTGCAGACCAAGTAATCCTCTCTATGACTTCCCTATTGGCAATAACCTCTTTCAACAAGAGAAATGTGCCACCAAAAGTGGTTTCTGTATGCTTTTAGGAACATGACAAAAGTTTAAAGTATTGATTTGGCCTACTAATACCCCATAATTCACTCTAATGTCTGTGGGATCTACTAGAAAATTCCATCTGCATCATGAAGTTCACATCTCACAATTTGCAAGACTTAAATATCCTCGTATAAAAACATCTTAAAGGGAATATGTCACGTTATTCATGCGGCCAAAACCGCGGACTGCATGACCTGCAGCCAGGCTGCACGATTCAGTGTTTCTCAGAAAATATACTTCACAGATCAGGCCAGGGACCCTCTGAGGCCTTGACACCTCCTCTCCCTTGCTATGTGAGAGGCCTGTCAATCACCTGCTGTGGTGCTGGGAGAAGCAGTCTGACATATAGAAAATCCTTTGAATTTCCCAACTAAAGTGTTGTGGGAGAGATTCCCTAAAATCTTATCTCCAAATGTAGAGGAAGAAGTTACAAAAATTGACCAGCTTTGAGTAGAATGAATCAGGTGATAAGTTCAATTTAACTCAGGGCAACCAGAGACAATAATTACCAATGCACAATGTTAACAAACCCAAATCACACTCAACAAAAGACACCAGTCTATGACTTGAAAAAAGTACTTAAGAAAGAGCCAATATACAATCAGTAGGGTAGTAAAGCAAAACACTTCTAGCATGCAATAAAAGTCAGTAAAACATATCACACCCTAGTTTTTATCTCCTAGGTTGTGCACACGGGCTAGAAACATAGTGAATTAGTAAGATGGAAAATCTACTGCATTTCAGAAATAAATTATTGTGCGTGAGATTTCCCAAAATCTTAGCCCCATTTTCACAGGCTTACCATGACAAATAGGAGCCAGAAGACCACAGTGTCTGATTTCTCCTGCTCCTGTACTGATCAGAATCACTTATGGTAACTTCTTATTAAATGTTGTAAATTCCTTTTGGCACTGCAGGGTTTGATCTACTCTATTGAGAGCTCCTGGAGCTAAGGCTCGCAGCTGTGCACTGTTAGCCAATCCTATCTCCTATGTAAACTGGATCCTGGCTTGTACTCATTGTTAGAACTAGCTTTTGCTGCATGGCTGAAGGTTGTTGTTGGTGGTTATTGGAGTAGGTGGTTGGTGGATTTTTCTGTGACTTGCTAGGTTTTGAGTGTGTGATAATTCCCTCTTCTTCTACTTTGGTTTAACCACATCCTCCACTCCCCGGTGCATCCCTCTGTTGTATGTGTGAGTAAATTTGCATGTTTGGTATTTTTTCATTACCCCTGTTTATATTACCTTGTTAGTTTGGTTGGTGTACTACTGTATACTACTACTCCCCTCTTCCCTGGGTGGGGGAAGTGTACAGACTGAGGGCAGATTCAGGAGCTAAGGCAAGGTACGCAACCCTGGCATGTTCATCATTGGAAGCAACCCAGGGAACAGGGCGAGCAAGGGCGCCCCTAGCATTAGGGACAGGGAATGAGCCCCTGGTCTCGGGACACCTGACAACAGAGTCGTGACACCCACAATGCAAAGGAAGTAGCCATGAAATTGACCAGTTTTGTGGATTTGAGATCCACATCACATCAATTTTGTCTGTGGATTTCTCAGCAAAATCCACAATTTGCAACATAAAAGATAATATATGTGGCAAATCCTCAGCAGTGGCTAAATCAGTGGCTTTTTTTCTGGAGTAACTGTGTACTTGATAATTTTCATGTATACGTGTCCTAAGAATAAAGCAGATTTGCCACACTGAAAAGCAGCCTTAGGGCTCAAGCAGATGTCCATGAATCTCTAATCACAGACCACAATGCATAGACTGGCTGCAAGTTTTCCGACCTGAGCTGAAAACTTCATAGAAATATGTGAAATTGTCATACTCTGATTGAAGAGACCCGTGGCCAGTGCATACATTGTGGTCAGTGATCGGATGGAGATCCACAGATGTCTTCATAACCCATTTAATTGCAATATTAGTTTTCTAAAAATTAAAAAAGTTGTACTGATGCATTTTTTCCATGCATTTAGAAGTAGACCTTAGAGATGAGCAAATAGATTTGAAACAAACTTTAAATTGCTGGATCTGACAGGTTTGAATAATTTGTAAATTGCCAAAGATGTGTGCAACCTTTTACACAAACCAGAAGATTGCATCAGCCAGAGAATTCTCCCATGATTTGAAGTCTTGAGCCTATCACATCACAAGTCACAGCACAGTCAATCAGAAGAGACTATCATAGCCAATATGAAAGCCAAAGTAGGGAACACAACAGCCGTTTTAGGGTGATTTATGATACGGAGATGATGTCAAAGTTCCCAACACAGCAATAGAGATATAGAGAGAAAAACATAAAATATTGAACAAAAACTACTATTCTGAAACTAATATAGAGATTCAAGTAATAAAGATGTGAAAAGAACTGGCAACAGCTGTGTGCGTCATTAATCACAGAGGGATTTGGTGTAGCTGGAAGTTTCTGCATTTTAATTACACCTTTTTTCATTCTTGAAGTAAAAGAAAACAGGAAGGCAAATAAAAAATAATCTAAACTCAGTGACAGAGTCTACACTTCCCAAGCTACTGTAGATGTTATAGTGAGTTTTTGCATTTCTTGTTCTTGAGCAGTTAATTTTGATAAGGGGGAAATAATTATGTAAGAAAAATGTTTTAGTTTAGTCAGCCACCAATTGTGCAAGTTCTCCCACTTAAACAGATGAGAGAAGCCTGTAATTGATATCATAGATAGACTGTAACTACGAGAGTCAAAATGAGAAAACAAATCCAGAACCTCACGTTGTCTGATTTGGCAAGATTTATTTTGCAAATTATGGTGGAAAATAAATCTATGGTCATTAACAAATGTTCATCTCAATATTTTGTTAAATATCCTTTGCTGTCAATGACAGAGGTCAAATGCTTTCTGTAAGTCTTCGCAAGATTGGCACACACTGTTGGTGGTATATTAGCCCATTCCTCCATGCAGATCTCCTCTAGAGCAGTGATGTTTTGGGCTTGTCGCTGGGCAACATGGACTTTCAACTCCCTCCAAAGGTTTTCTATGGGTTTGAGATCTGGAGACTGGCTAGGCCACTCCAGGACCTTCATATGCTTCTTACAAAGCAACTCCTTCATTGCCCTGGCGGTATGCTTGGGATCATCTTCATGCTGAAAGATCCATCAATGTTTCATCTTCAATTCCCTGGCAGATGGAAGGTGGTTTGTACTCAAAATCTCACGATACATGGCCCAATTCATTCTTTCATGTACACGGATCAGTTGCTGAGAAACAGCCCCAAAGCATGATGTTGCCACCCCCATGCTTTATAGTAGGTATGGCATTCTTTGGATGCAACTCAGCATTCTGTCTCTTCCAAACATGACGAGGTTTGTTTCTACCAAACAGTTCTACTGTAGTTTCATCAGACCCTATAATATTCTCCCAATACTCTTCTGGATAGTCCAAATGCTCTCTAGCAAGCTTCAGACCGGCCCGGACATGTACTGGCTTAAGCAGCTGTCTATCTCTCAAAGTGTTTTTGTTAATTAATAACAGATGATATTATTAAGAATTGGTCCATTAATCTGCAACCACTGTGACGTTGGGGCATTACAAGCAACTTCTTAATCCTTCTGACTTTTGGACTCTATGGCAACCTTCCTCAGACTCTTACTGACACACTTCTACCTGGATGTTTATAGTCTCTCAGTCTGCTTCAGGGAACCACCTGTGACATTCACATTTTCCCTTGTGAAGGCTTGAAACTACAGTATAGCGTTCGGTTTGCTTCCTCTCTGGTGCTCTTGGAGGATGTTTGTTGCTACCTCTCTGGAGTCTGCTCAAGCTAAGTTTATTCAAGCTTGTTTGTCTTCCTTCATGCGTTTAGTGTACAGTGGGGTCTGACCAGTGCTCATCCCCCTTTCCCTATTGAAAGCCCAACTCTAGGGCTATATAAGGCTTAGGTTTCCTGCTTGGTGATTGGTGTGGAACCCATACTGAGATGGTAGTGGAGGCAGGGTGCTATTAGATCTGCCTAGGGGGGTCTCCACTCCCCCTTTCCCTAGCGTTTGGGCTTCCTCCCTCTCTTTCCCTCGTGTTGCACTTAGTATTCTCACACTGTACGTAACAGGTGCGTGCCACCAGCCGCCCGGAATCTTAAATCAACATCCTTGGAGCATTTGAATAAACACCTTGGACCATTTCTGTTACTACTGTTGCCCGGAGTGAGCAGCTATTAAATTCAGGACACCCAGTCACCGGGACTATTTCAGCTAGTACGGATAGATATGAACTTTTGTGTCTTATATTTTGTTCCAGTTTCACCAACCACCTCTATATGGTAAATGTGGGCAGTAAGGATTTCCTCTGACTGCATACTATCAAATACATTATTCATTCCCATGTAGGTATTGACACAGGCGTAAGAGGTTGTCATTAATTAATTTTATATATGTTTCTATATGGAATTTACAGTGGGGCAAAAAAGTATTTAGTCAGTCAGCAATAGTGCAAGTTCCACCACTTAAAAAGATGAGAGGCGTCTGTAATTTACATCATAGGTAGACCTCAACTATGGGAGACAAACTGAGAAAAAAAAATCCAGAAAATCACATTGTCTGTTTTTTTAACATTTTATTTGCATATTATGGTGGAAAATAAGTATTTGGTCAGAAACAAAATTTCATCTCAATACTTTGTAATATATCCTTTGTTGGCAATGACAGAGGTCAAACGTTTTCTGTAAGTCTTCACAAGGTTGCCACACACTGTTGTTGGTATGTTGGCCCATTCCTCCATGCAGATCTCCTCTAGAGCAGTGATGTTTTTGGCTTTTCGCTTGGCAACACGGACTTTCAACTCCCTCCAAAGGTTTTCTATAGGGTTGAGATCTGGAGACTGGCTAGGCCACTCCAGGACCTTGAAATTCTTCTTACGAAGCCACTCCTTCGTTGCCCTGGCGGTGTGCTTTGGATCATTGTCATGTTGAAAGACCCAGCCACGTTTCATCTTCAATGCCCTTGCTGATGGAAGGAGGTTTGCACTCAAAATCTCACGATACATGGCCCCATTCATTCTTTCATGTACCCGGATCAGTCGTCCTGGCCCCTTTGCAGAGAAACAGCCCCAAAGCATGATGTTTCCACCACCATGCTTTACAGTAGGTATGGTGTTTGATGGATGCAACTCAGTATTCTTTTTCCTCCAAACACGACAAGTTGTGTTTCTACCAAACAGTTCCAGTTTGGTTTCATCAGACCATAGGACATTCTCCCAAAACTCCTCTGGATCATCCAAATGCTCTCTAGCAAACTTCAGACGGGCCCGAACATGTACTGGCTTAAGCAGTGGAACACGTCTGGCACTGCAGGATCTGAGTCCATGGTGGCGTAGTGTGTTACTTATGGTAGGCCTTGTTACATTGGTCCCAGCTCTCTGCAGTTCATTCACTAGGTCCCCCCGCGTGGTTCTGGGATTTTTGCTCACCGTTCTTGTGATCATTCTGACCCCACGGGGTGGCATTTTGCGTGGAGCCCCAGATCGAGGGAGATTATCAGTGGTCTTGTATGTCTTCCATTTTCTAATTATTGCTCCCACTGTTGATTTCTTCACTCCAAGCTGGTTGGCTATTGCAGATTCAGTCTTCCCAGCCTGGTGCAGGGCTACAATTTTGTTTCTGGTGTCCTTTGACAGCTCTTTGGTCTTCACCATAGTGGAGTTTGGAGTCAGACTGTTTGAGGGTGTGCACAGGTGTCTTTTTATACTGATAACAAGTTTAAACAGGTGCCATTACTACAGGTAATGAGTGGAGGAAAGATGAGACTCTTAAAGAAGAAGTTACAGGTCTGTGAGAGCCAGAAATCTTGATTGTTTGTTTCTGACCAAATACTTATTTTCCACCATATTATGCAAATAAAATGTTAGAAAAACAGACAATGTGATTTTCTGGATTTTTTTTTCTCAGTTTGTCTCCCATAGTTGAGGTCTACCTATGATGTAAATTACAGACGTCTCTCATCTTTTTAAGTGGTGGAACTTGCACTATTGCTGAGTGACTAAATACTTTTTTGCCCCACTGTATATACTGGCTAAAATTTAAGCTGGTGCAAACTTCTTTTGCGGTTTATGCAGGTACACTATTTATAATATTTTATCCATGTATATGATTATGGAGTAATATTTGGCTTAGTGCAATCCAGCTTCTCCCAACAGTGGGTAGACAGTTCCCGCAACATTGATTTCACTAACATATAGATGGACACGGTAGGCTCATTGGTCATATTTACTCCTTAGCATATGTAGTGTCTGAATGTTAAAATGTCAACACAAATTTTACCACTCGTTCAATAAGACATGAATACATTCAAAAGTGGTTAAATCCCTCCTATTGCGTATTCTTCCCATAGCGCTAATTGGTTCCTGGTTTTTTACCTCTCAAAGTGTGCATGTGTTTTTTATTCATACACTCAAATACAGCTACTCCTGTTATTTTGGACAAGCATATAGCATTTCTTGTTAAGTTTTTTTTTAAAAGTGGAAAAGAATTGTATTTAACCCCACCCTCACATTTGCAAAATTCTTAAAAATCCATATATCTGTGAATATCTATCTCTCAAGGGTGAGTGTCACAAAACTACTTCTATTTTGCACACCTACTTTAAATTTGACATCCAAGAATCAACAATATTGTGGCCTATTGCCACTGCTGGAGTTTTGCATGTGTAACTAGCATTTCTTGTTCAGTCTTTTTTGGGAAAGGAGGACAGTGACACAAGTTTATAATAATAATAATACTAATAATAAAAGATAATAAAAGATAATAGTAATAAATTATAATAAAAAGTTTTAATAATATATATTATTTATTATTATAATAATAAAAAAAAGATAATAATAATACTAATACATTATAATAAAAAGTTTTGTGGTTGACAGTGACAAAAGTTAATAATAGTCTTGTAAAATATGTATAGTAAATGAAAACGTGGCAATGAAATTGGATGTGGTAATGTGAAAAAACAAACCTAAAAATTCATCTGGCAATAAATAGTGAAACCCAGAAGCAGCACTACAAACAAAACTGGCACCAATTGTCTGTGCAGTAGTACTAGCAAGCGCAGGTCTCATAATTGGCTTCTTTTGCCTCCTGCAACCATATGAGTGGAAGAAAGCAGACAATATTATGGAATATATGGCACATTGCTTACCTACCACAGTGTGAGTTGGTGTATTGCACAGTCTTCCTCCTCCACCATAACTGTTAATCTTTTACCTTGCAAAGATTCACTTTCATCAAAGACACCTTGTCTTTTTCAGCCCTCTAGTCCTCATAGCACTCCAGGAGCTAAGGAAGATAGTTCAAAACAACAATGTTTTCTAATTGATTTATTGGATGAGATGAACTATCAGCCGTTGTACTCAGATGAGGTGGAGCAGATGAGATAGAGAACATTATTCAAACTAATAGCTGTATCAGTGACTCTTTCAGACGTGGTGGTAGGGGCTCTGGCAGTGGAAGACGAGATGGTAGTGTCCCTTTGAGTGAGGGCAAATCTTGTGGTGGGAATCTGGAGTGGGTAGGTAGGCAAGTAGCTAAATGACATATCCCACACTGAAACAACTGTCAGTCATTTCAGGGATGATGAAGATTTTGATGATAGCGATGACTATGTGGTGTATAGGACCTACGAACCAGTCTAAGTGATAATAGCATTTTGAGCAAATCTAAGGTTGGGATTCAACAGGGGGTGAAGCAAGGTTACACTACTACTATACAATGAGTCAGTGTTGATGATAATCATGATGATAATGATTGTATATTGGACCAGACTAGGGTTGAGCGAAACGGGTCGAACATTTTCAAAAGTCGCCGACTTTTGGCTAAGTCGGGGTTTCATGAAACCCGATCCGACCCCTGTGCGGGGTCGGCCATGCGGTACGCGACTTTCGCGCCAAAGTCGCGTTTCAATGACGCGAAAAGCGCCATTTCTCAGCCAATGAAGGTAAACGCAGAGTGTGGGCAGCGTGATGACATAGGTCCTGGTCCCCACCATCTTAGAGAAGGGCATTGCAGTGATTGGCTTGCTGTCTGCGACGTCACAGGGGCTATAAAGAGGCGTTCCCGCCGACCGCCATCTTACTGCTGCTGATCTGAGCTTAGGGAGAGGTTGCTGCCGCTTTGTCAGAAGCAGGGATAGCGTTAGGCAGGGTCCATTAACCACAAAACCGCTTGTGCTGCAGCGATTTGCACTGTCCAACACCACCCTCGGTGTGCAGGGACAGTGGAAGTTTTTTTTTTTTTTTTTTTCCCCTCAGCGCTGTAGCTCATTGGGCTGCCCTAGAAGGCTCCCTGATAGCTGCATTGCTGTGTGTACGCCGCTGTGCAAACCAACTGCTTTTTTCAAAGCACAAATCCTCTTGTTCCTTCCTTTCTGCACAGCTATCTTTTTTGTTTGTCCACACTTTTTATTTCATTTGTGCATCAGTCCACTCCTTATTGCTGCCTGCCATACCTGGCTGAGATTACTGCAGGCAGGGAGATAGTAGCTGCCTGCCATACCTGGCTGAGATTACTGCAGGCAGGGAGATAGTAATTGTAGGACATTCCCTGTTTTTTTTTTTGTTTTTTTTTTGGTGGGAGATTAAGATTGGCAATTTGGCATTTCTGCTAGAGTGCCATCCCTGTGTGTGCCATCTCTCTCACATAGTGGGCCATAGAAAGCCTTTTCATTTTTCTGTATTTTTTTTTGTGGGGTGTATAAATTCTCCCTGATAAAAATACAGTGGGAGATTAATATTGGCCTTTGGGCTTGTGTGCCAGTCCTGAGTGTGCCATCTCTCTCACAAATAGTGGGCCATAGAAAGCCTATTTTATTTTTTTTGGGGTTTTATAAATTCTCCCTGAAAAAAAGGGAGATTAATATTGGCCTCTGGGCTTGTGTGCCAGTCCTGAGCGTGCCATCTGTGCCAGCCCTGAGCGTGCCATCTCTCTCACAAATAGTGGGCCATAGAAAGCCTATTTATTTTTTTTTTTGGTTTTATAAATTCTCCCTGAAAAAAAGGGAGATTAATATTGGCCTCTGGGCTTGTGTGCCAGTCCTGAGCGTGCCATCTGTGCCAGCCCTGAGCGTGCCATCTCTCTCACAAATAGTGGGCCATAGAAAGCCTATTTAATTTTTTTTTTTGTTTTATAAATTTTCCCTGAAAAAAGGGAGATTAATATTGGCCTCTGGGCTTGTGTGCCAGTCCTGAGCGTGCCATCTGTGCCAGCCCTGAGCGTGCCATCTCTCTCACAAATAGTGGGCCATAGAAAGCCTATTTAATTTTTTTTTTTGTTTTATAAATTTTCCCTGAAAAAAGGGAGATTAATATTGGCCTCTGGGCTTGTGTGCCAGTTGTGAGCGTGCCATCTGTGCCAGTCCTGAGCGTGCCATCTCTCTCACAAATAGTGGGCCATAGAAAGCCTATTTAAATTTTTTTTTGGTTTTATAAATTCTCCCAGAAAAAAAGGGAGATTAATATTGGCCTCTGGGCTTCTGTGCCAGTCCTGAGCGTGCCATCTGTGCCAGTCCTGAGCGTCCCATCTCTCTCACAAATAGTGGGCCATAGAAAGCCTATTTTATTTTTTTTGGGGGTTTTATAAATTCTCCCTGAAAAAAAGGGAGATTAATATTGGCCTCTGGGCTTGTGTGCCAGTCCTGAGCGTGCCATCTGTGCCAGCCCTGAGCGTGCCATCTCTCTCACAAATAGTGGGCCATAGAAAGCCTATTTATTTTTTTTTTTTGTTTTATAAATTTTCCCTGAAAAAAGGGAGATTAATATTGGCCTCTGGGCTTGTGTGCCAGTTGTGAGCGTGCCATCTGTGCCAGTCCTGAGCGTGCCATCTCTCTCACAAATAGTGGGCCATAGAAAGCCTATTTAAATTTTTTTTTGGTTTTATAAATTCTACCAGAAAAAAAGGGAGATTAATATTGGCCTCTGGGCTTCTGTGCCAGTCCTGAGCGTGCCATCTGTGCCAGTCCTGAGCGTCCCATCTCTCTCACAAATAGTGGGCCATAGAAAGCCTATTTTTTTTTTTTTTTGGGTTTTAGAAATTCTCCCTGGAAAAAAAAAGGGAGATTAATATTGCCCTTTGGGCTTGTGTGCCAGTACTAAGCGTTCCATCTCTCTCTCTCTCTCTCTCAGTCAGTGGGCCATAGAACGCCTATTTTTGGTTTTATTTGTTTTCTAAATTCTCCCTGAAAAAATCATTTTATTTTATTTGGTTTCTAAATTCTTCCTGATAAAATCACATTTTTTTTATTATTTTTTTTTCTAAAGTCTCCCTGAAAAAAAAAAAAAAAAACAGTGGGAGATTAATATTGGCCTTTCTGCTTGTGTGCCAGTCTTGACTCCTGGGTGCGTCATCTCTCAGTCAGTGGGCCATAGAACGCCTATTTTTGGTTTTATTTGTTTTATAAATTCTCCCAGAAAAAATCATTTTATTTTATTTGGTTTCTAAATTCTTCCTGATAAAATCACATTTTTTTAATTATTTTTTTTTCTAAAGTCTCCCTGAAAAAAAAAAAAAAAAACAGTGGGAGATTAATATTGGCCTTTCTGCTTGTGTGCCAGTCTTGACTCCTGGGTGCGTCATCTCTCAGTCAGTGGGCCATAGAACGCCTATTTTTGGTTTTATTTGTTTTATAAATTCTCCCAGAAAAAATCATTTTATTTTATTTGGTTTCTAAATTCTTCCTGATAAAATCACATTTTTTTTATTATTTTTTTTTCTAAAGTCTCCCTGAAAAAAAAAAAAAAAAACAGTGGGAGATTAATATTGGCCTTTCTGCTTGTGTGCCAGTCTTGACTCCTGGGTGCGTCATCTCTCAGTCAGTGGGCCATAGAACGCCTATTTTTGGTTTTATTTGTTTTCTAAATTCTCCCTGAAAAAATCATTTTATTTTATTTGGTTTCTAAATTCTTCCTGATAAAATCACATTTTTTTTATTATTTTTTTTTCTAAAGTCTCCCTGAAAAAAAAAAAAAAAAACAGTGGGAGATTAATATTGGCCTTTCTGCTTGTGTGCCAGTCTTGACTCCTGGGTGCGTCATCTCTCAGTCAGTGGGCCATAGAACGCCTATTTTTGGTTTTATTTGTTTTATAAATTCTCCCAGAAAAAATCATTTTATTTTATTTGGTTTCTAAATTCTTCCTGATAAAATCATATTTTTTTTATTATTTTTTTTTCTAAAGTCTCCCTGAAAAAAAAAAAAAAAAAACAACCAAAAAAAACAGTGGGAGATTAATATTGGCCTTTCTGCTTGTGTGCCAGTCTTGACTCCTGGGTGTGCCATCTCTCTCTCTCTCTCTCTCTCTCTCTCTCTCTCTCTCTCTCTCCAATTGTGGTCCATAGAAAGCCTATATTTTTTTTCCTTGATTTGGGTTCTAAAATCTACCAGAGAAAATAACTACATCAATCATTGGTAGAAAAATATTGGCCTCTGGGTTTGTGTGCCACTCCTGACTCCTGTGTGCGTCATCTCTCAGTCAGTGGGCCATAGAACGCCTATTTTTGTTTTTATTTGTTTTATAAATTCTCCCTGAAAAAATCATTTTATTTTATTTGGTTTCTAAATTCTTCCTGATAAAATCATATTTTTTTTATTATTTTTTTTTCTAAAGTCTCCCTGAAAAAAAAAAAAAAAAAAAAAAAAAAAAAAAACAGTGGGAGATTAATATTGGCCTTTCTGCTTGTGTGCCAGTCTTGACTCCTGGGTGTGCCATCTCTCTCTCTCTCTCTCTCTCTCTCTCTCTCTCCAATTGTGGTCCATAGAAAGCCTATATTTTTTTTCCTTGATTTGGGTTCTAAAATCTACCAGAGAAAATAACTACATCAATCATTGGTAGAAAAATATTGGCCTCTGGGCTTGTGTGCCACTCCTGATTCCTGTGTGCGTCATCTCTCACTCAGTGGCCCATAGAAAGCATATAGTTTGTTACATTTGTTTTCTAAATTCTCCCTGCAAAAATCTTTTTTTTTTTTTGGGGGGGGTTTCTAAAGTGTTCCTGAAAAAAATAAAAATAAAAAAAAAATAATAGTGTGACATTAATATTAACATTTGTGCTTCAGTGACAGTCCTGCGTGTGGGGCATCTCTCTAATTTGCAGCCACCAAAAAAAGAGTGTGTAACATTGGGCCTGATTTTCGCTGTGGTCTCACCAACCTGTAAAGGGGTAGCTAAATCATACTGAAGTTATAGCTCACCGTGTAAGTTGTGTGACTGCAACAAATAACGTTAGTTTGGTTACGTTTTTAAAACAATGAGGAAGTCTAGTGGAAGAGGTCGTGGCCGGGGGCGTTCATTGTCAGCTGGTAATGAGGGTAGTGGTAGTGGTGGAGCATCAGGTGGTCGTGGGGGAAAAAATATTGCACCTAAGTCTGGAGCTGTGGAGCCAGGTTCGTCGTCCGGCTACACAAGGCCTCGAACGCTCCCTTTTCTGGGATTAGGAAAACCGCTTTTAAAGCCGGAGCAGCAAGAGCAAGTTTTGGCTTATCTTGCTGACTCAGCCTCTAGCTCTTTTGCCTCATCTCGTGAAACTGGTAAAAGTAAAAGCAGCGCGTCGTTAGTGGATGTTCACGGTCAGGGACAAGTCACTTCCTTGTCCTCTTCAGCAAAAACAACAACAGAGAAGAATGCAGCAGGCGACACAACGGGTTACTCCATGGAGCTCTTTACACATACCGTCCCTGGCTTAGAAAGTGAAGCAGTTAACAGTCCATGCCCATTACAAATTGAATCTGACATGGAGTGCACTGACGCACAGCCACAGCCAGACTACTATGCTGGTCCTTTGACTCAGACCACAACATTGCCCTCGCAGGGTGCTGATCAAGAATCAGACCCTGATGAGACTATGTTGCCCCATCACGAACGCTATACCACCGAACGACACGGTGACACAGACGAAGTTGCGCAGGAGGTACAAGAAGAGTTATTAGATGACCCAGTTCTTGACCCCGATTGGCAGCCATTGGGGGAACAGGGTGCAGGCGGCAGCAGTTCTGAAGCAGAGGAGGAGGAGGGGCCACAGCAGGCATCAACATCGCCACAGGTTCCATCTGCCGGGCCCGTATCTTGCCCAAAACGCGTGGCAAAGCCAAAACCTGGTGGAGGACAGCGTGGCCATCCGGTTAAAGCTCAGTCTGCAATGCCTGAAAAGGTATCCGATGCTAGAAAGAGTGCAGTCTGGCATTTTTTTAAACAACATCCAATTGATCAGCGCAAAGTCATCTGTCAAAAATGTTCTACTTCCTTAAGCAGAGGTCAGAATCTGAAAAGTCTCAATACTAGTTGCATGCATAGACATTTAACCACCATGCATTTGAAAGCTTGGACTAACTACCAAACGTCCCTTAAGGTTGTTGCACCCTCGGCCAATGAAGCTAGTCATCAACGCAACATCCCTTCCGGCAGTGTAGGACCACCATTTAGCGCACCACCTGCTGTATCTGTGCAGGTATCTTTGCCAGGCCAAAGCAGTCAGGGTCAGGGAATCACCAGTTTCGTAGTAGGAAACACTGCATCTAGGGCACCGGCGGCAACAATACCATCTCCCACCGTCTCTCAGTCTGCCATGTCCACCGGCACCCCCGCTAGTTCCACGATCTCCAGCTCTCCAGTCCAGCTCACCCTACATGAGACTATGGTTAGAAAAAGGAAATACTTAGCCTCGCATCCGCGTACACAGGGTTTGAACGCCCACATAGCTAGACTAATCTCGTTAGAGATGATGCCCTACCGGTTAGTTGAAAGCGAAGCTTTCAAAGACCTGATGGACTACGCTGTACCACGCTACGAGCTACCCAGTCGACACTTTTTTTCCAGAAAAGCCATCCCAGCCCTCCACCAGCATGTTAAAGAGCGCATCGTCCATGCACTCAGGCAATCTGTGAGCACAAAGGTGCACCTGACAACAGATGCATGGACCAGTAGGCATGGCCAGGGACGTTACGTGTCCATCACGGCACACTGGGTAAATGTGGTGAATTCAGGGTCCACAGGGGACAGCAAGTTTGGGACAGTTCTGCCTAGCCCACGGTCTAGTAAACAGTTGTCTGTAGCCGTTCGCACCCCCTCCTCCTCCTCCTCCTCGTCCTCCTGCAGAAGCAAGAGCTCGTCCACAGACCGCAGTCGCACAAACACTCCATCCGCACCTGCCACTGTTGCACACCAGGTCTCCCATTATGGGGCAGCTACTGGCATACGTCAGCAGGCTGTATTGGCTATGAAGTGTTTGGGCGACAATAGACACACCGCGGAAGTTCTGTCCGAGTTCTTGCAGCAAGAAACGCAGTCGTGGCTGGGCACTGTAGATCTTGAGGCAGGCAAGGTAGTGAGTGATAACGGAAGGAATTTCATGGCTGCCATCTCCCTTTCCCAACTGAAACACATTCCTTGCCTGGCTCACACCTTAAACCTGGTGGTGCAGTGCTTCCTGAAAAGTTATCCGGGGTTATCCGACCTGCTCCTCAAAGTGCGTGGACTTTGCGCACATATCCGCCGTTCGCCTGTACACTCCAGCCGTATGCAGACCTATCAGCGTTCTTTGAACCTTCCCCAGCATCGCCTAATCATAGACGTTGCAACAAGGTGGAACTCAACACTGCACATGCTTCAGAGACTGTGCGAACAGAGGCGGGCTGTTATGTTTTTGTGGGAGGATACACATACACGGGCAGGCAGTAGGATGGCAGACATGGAGTTGTCAGGTGTGCAGTGGTCGAAGATTCAAGACATGTGTCAAGTCCTTCAGTGTTTTGAGGAATGCACACGGCTGGTTAGTGCAGACAACGCCATAATAAGCATGAGCATCCCCCTAATGCGTCTGCTGATGCAAAGTTTGACGCACATAAAGGATCAGGCGTCTGCACCAGAGGAAGAGGAAAGCCTTGATGACAGTCAGCGATTGTCTGGTCAGGGCAGTGTACATGACGAGGTACCGGGCGAAGAGGAGGTGGAGGATGAGGAGGATGATGGGGATGAGTATATTTTTAATGAGGAAGCTTTCCCGGGGGCACGGGAAATTGGTGGCGTGGCAAGGCCGGGTTCTGGTTTTTTGAGGGACACAAGTGACGTAGATTTGCCTGCAACTGCCCCTCAACCAAGCACAACCGCAGATTTGACAACGGGAACTTTGGCCCACATGGCGGATTATGCCTTGCGTATCCTCAAAAGGGACACACGCATTACAAAAATGATGAACGATGACGATTACTGGTTGGCCTGCCTCCTTGATCCTCGCTATAAAGGCAAATTGCAAAATATTATGCCACATGAGAACTTGGAACTAATATTAGCAACAAAACAATCAACTCTTGTTGACCGTTTGCTTCTAGCATTCCCTGCACACAGCGCCCGTGATCGTTCTCACACGAGCTCCAGGGGCCAGCAGACCAGAGGTGTTAGAGGGGCAGAAATCAGAAGTGGCGTTGGCCAGAGGGGTTTTCTGACCAGGTTGTGGAGTGATTTTTCTATGACCGCAGACAGGACAGGTACTGCAGCATCAATTCAAAGTGACAGGAGACAACATTTGTCCAGTATGGTTACAAACTATTTTTCATCCCTTATCGACGTTCTCCCTCAACCGTCATTCCCATTTGATTACTGGGCATCCAAATTAGACACCTGGCCAGAATTGGCAGAATATGCATTGCAGGAGCTTGCTTGCCCGGCAGCTAGTGTCCTATCAGAAAGAGTATTCAGTGCTGCAGGTTCAATACTAACAGAAAAAAGGACTCGTCTGGCTACCCAAAATGTAGATGATCTAACCTTCATTAAAATGAACCACAACTGGATTTCAAAATCTTTTGCCCCACCCTGCCCGGCTGACACCTAGCTTTCCTATGAAAAGGTCTTGCCTGTGGACTATTCTGAATGACTTTTCCAATCTCGTAATTTTCTTCACCTGATTGTCCAGCATACGACATGTTTCCACCTCACGAAATGGCCAAACTCCCCACACGGGGCCGTGCTATCGCCACTTTGCGCTTGGACCCTTGAGAGTGCTGTTTGTCTGAAGAGGTGGGTGTGGCCGCTTTTGGTCGACGGCACTGCCACTGGGTCCCTCATAGTACAATAAAGTGTCTCTGGCGGTGGTGGTGCGCACCCAACGTCAGACACACCGTTGTAATATGAGGGGCCCTGTGCCTGTAACGCCGGCCACAAGACAGTTCCCCCCCCCAGCTCAAACAGTGCTCTACCACTAGCAAAATTATCTCTCACAGCTTCACCAATGTGTAGTCTAGGCGCTGACATCCTTCAATGCCTGGCACTGACAATACCATTGTTTTGACATTTTTGTTATGTTAGGCCTTCGAAGCCTGTCTGCGGTCCCTTCTTTCTACAACTACTACACTGACCAGGCCACTGCTGGCCGTGTTACCCTGGAACCAATTTAAAAGTGCCTACAGTCAGCCCAATTTTGTTATGTTAGGCCTTCGAAGACTGTCTGCCGTCACTCCTTCCACTAGACTTCCACTGACCATACACTGCTGCCCATGTACCCCTGGAACCAATTTAAAGTGCCTACAGCCAGCCCAATTTTGTTATGTTAGGCCTTGGAAGCCTGTCTGCGGTCACTCCTTCCACTAGACTTCCACTGACCAGACCACTGCTGCCCGTGTACCCCTGGAACCAATTTAAAAGTGCCTACAGCCAGCCCAAGTTTGTTATGTTAGGCCTTGGAAGCCTGTCTGCGGTCACTCCTTCCACTAGGCCTCCACTGACCACACCACTGCTGTCCGTGTACCCCTGGAACCAATTTAAAATTGCCTACAGCCATGTGTTATTATTTTAGGCCTTCGATGCCTGTCTGCGGTCACTCCTTCCACTAGGCCTCCACTGACCACACCACTGCTGTCCGTGTACCCCTGGAACCAATTTAAAAGTGCCTACAGCCAGCCCAAGTTTGTTATGTTAGGCCTTGGAAGCCTGTCTGCGGTCACTCCTTCCACTAGACTTCCACTGACCAGACCACTGCTGCCCGTGTACCCCTGGAACCAATTTAAAAGTGCCTACAGCCAGCCCAAGTTTGTTATGTTAGGCCTTCGAAGCCTGTCTGCGGTCCATTCTTTCAACTACTACTACACTGACCAGGTCACTGCTGCCCGTGTACCCCTGGAACCAATTTAAAAGTGCCTACAGCCAGCCCAAGTTTGTTATGTTAGGCCTTGGAAGCCTGTCTGCGGTCACTCCTTCCACTAGACTTCCACTGACCAGACCACTGCTGCCCGTGTACCCCTGGAACCAATTTAAAATTGCCTACAGCCAGCCCAATTTTTTTATTTTAGGCCTTCGATGCCTGTCTGCGGTCCATTCTTTCAACTACTACTACACTGACCAGGTCACTGCTGCCCGTGTACCCCTGGAACCAATTTAAAATTGCCTACAGCCATGTGTTATTATTTTAGGCCTTCGATGCCTGTCTGCGGTCACTCCTTCCACTAGGCCTCCACTGACCACACCACTGCTGCCCGTGTACCCCTGGAACCAATTTAAAATTGCCTACAGCCAGCCCAATTTTTTTATTTTAGGCCTTCGATGCCTGTCTGCGGTCCATTCTTTCAACTACTACTACACTGACCAGGTCACTGCTGCCCGTGTACCCCTGGAACCAATTTAAAATTGCCTACAGCCATGTGTTATTATTTTAGGCCTTCGATGCCTGTCTGCGGTCACTCCTTCCACTAGGCCTCCACTGACCACACCACTGCTGTCCGTGTACCCCTGGAACCAATTTAAAATTGCCTACAGCCATGTGTTATTATTTTAGGCCTTCGATGCCTGTCTGCGGTCACTCCTTCCACTAGGCCTCCACTGACCACACCACTGCTGCCCGTGTACCCCTGGAACCAATTTAAAATTGCCTACAGCCAGCCCAATTTTTTTATTTTAGGCCTTCGATGCCTGTCTGCGGTCCATTCTTTCAACTACTACTACACTGACCAGGTCACTGCTGCCCGTGTACCCCTGGAACCAATTTAAAATTGCCTACAGCCATGTGTTATTATTTTAGGCCTTCGATGCCTGTCTGCGGTCACTCCTTCCACTAGGCCTCCACTGACCACACCACTGCTGTCCGTGTACCCCTGGAACCAATTTAAAATTGCCTACAGCCATGTGTTTTTATTTTAGGCCTTCGATGCCTGTCTGCGGTCCATTCTTTCAACTACTACTACACTGACCAGGGCACTGCTGGCCGTGTACCCCTGGAACCAACATCAGAAAATATAAAAATAAGTATTTTGCTTATAAAAAAGAAAATACTGGTGAGATATCAAATGCAGACATTTTAACATTAAAAACAAACACACAACTAAAATCTGGTACAGTACTAAAAATGGCCACCAGCTACAATTACTTTCTCCTGCAAGTAGTTAACTGAAAGTTTTTTTAAATTGAAAACACACATATGGCATCCACCGAGTGTTGTCCTGTCGCGTCTTCTTTATATTATTGCCGAGAAGATGCAAAATAATGAAAATAATAAAATCATTAATTACCAAAATAATAGAGAAAGTCAACACCACATTGCAAATAAACATTCATTCCAAATAAAGAAGCAGGGCGCGTCCGAGGGTGAGTATATACCTAATAAGAATCTAATCACCCTCGGACGCGCAATGCTTATTTCCAACAGCCTTCCTTCCTAAGAATCAGCCCTTCCGTCGTGTAGAGAGACGTTGTGTTACACTCCAAGGTGTTCCCCAGGTTGCCTTTCCTGAGCTTCGATCTTCCGGCTCTCGTTTAGTAGTTCTTGGAAACTACACTGCATTAGGCCTTCAAATTGGGTATGGGGTGTAGAGAGAGGGTGTGTTACACTCCAAGGTGTTCCCCAGGTTGCCTTTCCTGAGCTTCGATATTCCGGCTCTCGTTTAGTAGTTGTTGGAAACTACACTGCATTAGGCCTTCAAATTGGGTATGGGGTGTAGAGAGAGGGTGTGTTACACTCCAAGGTGTTCCCCAGGTTGCCTTTCCTGAGCTTCGAAATTCCGGCTCTCGTTTAGTAGTTGTTGGAAACTACACTGCATTAGGCCTACAAATTTGGTATGGGGGAAACATTGGCGCATCTGCGGTCCCTCCTTCCTCTAGGCCTCCACTGACCTGTCTACTGCTGCCCGTGTTCCCCTGGAACCAATTTTAAATTGCCTACAGGCAGCCCAATTTATTATGTTAGGGCTTCGAAGCCTGTCTGCGGTCCCTCCTTCCACTAGGCCTCCACTGACCTGTCTACTGCTGCCCGTGTACCCCTTGAACCAACATCATAAAATAAAAAAAAAAGGATTTTGCTTATAAAAAAGAAAATACTGGTGAGATATCAAATGCAGACATTTTGACATTAAAAACAAACAAACAGCTAAAATCTGGTACAGTACTAAAAATGGCCACCAGCTACAATTACTTTCTCCTGCAAGTAGTTAACTGAAAGGTTTTTTAAATTGAAAACACACATATGGCATCCACCGAGTGTTGTCCTGTCGCGTCTTCTTTATATTATTGCCGAGAAGATGCAAAATAATGAAAATAATAAAATCATTAATTACCAAAATAATAGAGAAAGTCAACACCACATTGCAAATAAACATTCATTCCAAATAAAGAAGCAGGGCGCGTCCGAGGGTGAGTATATACCTAATAAGAATCTAATCACCCTCGGACGCGCAATGCTTATTTCCAACAGCCTTCCTTCCTAAGAATCATCCCTTCCGTGGTGTAGAGAGACGTTGTGTTACACTCCAAGGTGTTCCCCAGGTTGCCTTTCCTGAGCTTCGATCTACCGGCTCTCGTTTAGTAGTTGTTGGATACTACGCTGCATTAGGCCTTCAAATTGGGTATGGGGTGTAGAGAGATGGTGTGTTCCACTCCAAGGTGTTCCCCAGGTTGCCTTTCCTGAGCTTCGATCTTCCGGCTCTCGTTTAGTAGTTCTTGGAAACTACACTGCATTAGGCCTTCAAATTGGGTATGGGGTGTAGAGAGAGGGTGTGTTACACTCCAAGGTGTTCCCCACGTTGCCTTTCCTGAGCTTCGATATTCCGGCTCTCGTTTAGTAGTTGTCGGAAACTACGCTGCATTAGGCCTACAAATTGGGTATGGGGTGTAGAGAGAGGGTGTGTTACACTCCAAGGTGTTCCCCAGGTTGCCTTTCCTGAGCTTCGATATTCCGGCTCTCGTTTAGTAGTTGTCGGAAACTACGCTGCATTAGGCCTACAAATTGGGTATGGGGTGTAGAGAGAGGGTTTGTTACACTCCAAGGTGTTCCCCAGGTTGCCTTTCCTGAGCTTCGATCTTCCGGCTCTCGTTTAGTAGTTGTTGGAAACTACGCTGCATTAGGCCTTCAAATTGGGTATGGGGTGTAGCGAGAGGGTGTGTTACACTCCAAGGTGTTCCCCAGGTTGCCTTTCCTGAGCTTCGATCTTCCGGCTCTCGTTTAGTAGTTCTTGGAAACTGCACTGCATTAGACCTTCAAATTGGGTATGGGGTGTAGAGAGAGGGTGTGTTACACTCTAAGGTGTTCCCCAGGTTTCCTTGCCATTGCTTCGGTCTTCCGACTCTCGTTTAGTAGTTGTAGAAAAGTACACTGCATTAGGCCATACAAAATGGGTATGGGGTGGAGAGAGATGGTGTGTTACACTCCAAGGTGTTCCCCAGGTTGCCTTTCCTGAGCTTCTATCTTCAGGCTCTCATTAAATTGTGGTTAAATGGAACAACTGCATTTGGCGTACTAGTTGGTTTGGGGCCTACTATCGGTGTCTGCCACTCCTTGCTGTTCTCCTCCACTGAACAAAGCTGTGCCGCCTGTTTACTACGGTTGCCAATTTTGAACTGCATTTCGACTACTTACTGATTTGGCCCTACTCTCTGTGTCAGCCTCTCATTCCAGTTGTCCTCCACTGCAATGCCCCCTGGTTATTCCTGTGTTACCAATTTTGAACTGCATTTAGCCCACTTTCTTCTTTGGGCCTATATCTGTGTTTCCACTTCATCGTGCCCATTGCCCAGCCAGTGATAGATGAGTCTGCTGGTACATTGACCCATAACGCAACATTCCCCGTGCACGCTACACAACAACATTGTGACCCTGCTGAAAGTCAGGTTGCTCTTCCCGCATACCATACCACCTTACACGGGGACAAAGAGGAAGGTGCAGATGAAAGTGCAGGTTCCTTCATCAGGTGGGGGGAGGAATACTAGTTGGCGACGTCACTGGCACAGGGCCTCTCATAGTACGCAAAAGTGTTGCTGCCGGTGGGAGGCGCCCCCGCCGTGCAAACACACCGCTGTACTTTGAGGGGCCCTGTGCCAGTGCCAATGCCAACGAGTGGGCCCCCCCTGCTTGCTCAGGTTCACAGCACTTGCAAAGTTGAAATACTTACCTCTCCCTGCTCCACTGCCGTGACGTGGTCCAGATTTCCTGGGCCCACTAATTACTTGAACCAGCCCTACCCCCCACAACTTTAGCCAAATGACCCCCAATTTCAAATGCCTTCCAATTATTATAAGGTAAATTACGCTTGACAAGCTTCATTAAGAAGAATGGATGGTTTTGACATTAAAATGGGCACTCTAGGTGTTTTCCTGGCCCCCACTCACTGCCGACTATGCTGCCCCATTGACTTGCATTGGGTTTCGTGTTTCGGTCGATCCCGACTTTACGTCATAATCGGCCGATTTCACTCGACCCGACTTTGGACATAGTCGGGTTTCGCAAAACCCGGCTCGACTCTAAAAAGGTCAAGGTCGCTCAACTCTAGACCAGACATATGGATCAGAACAATGGAACTGGTCAGAGTGTCAAAGATGTTGTCATTAGAAGAAGTGGTTGGTGCTGTGATGAATAAGAGTTGACCTGACGATTGATCAAATATTCTTCTAGAAGCAGATATACTTCTGTAGGTAGAGTCACAACTGCTGTTGATGGAGGGAGCCCAACAGCACCTGAAAATTCTGTTGCTGATAGTGGCTAGTTTTTCTCCATATGCAACACTGGGCATATTCAATATTAAATATCAAGAAAAATAAACAGGAGATAGACAAACTATGGAATTTCCTGATTAAAAGTATTTTTATGGCTCTCTTGTAAGGAGGTGGTGGGGACCCTCACATGCCCCCTTTCGCTTAATCAATGTTCATACACTTACATCTCATTGTTTATTAATGTCATGTGCGGTTACCTAGTGTTATTGATGTGATATGTAATGTTGTATACTGTGATGTTATGTACTGTTTATAGGATTTGGGCTGGAATAGGATCTTAGGTAGTTTAGGACAACAGTGGGGTAGAATAGAGGGGGGCACATTAGTGATAGAGGACAGCATAGGATAGAGTAGGAGGTAGGAAGCACAGGGCTTAAGAAAATTGGAGGGGCAGCAGAGAGCAGGGAAGTTTAGTCAGGATACTTCCTGATTAGAGTCAGCTGCCTGGGCAACGTGCCCATGGGCAGGACGTGTTAGCAGTGATAGAGCAGAGGATTACAGCCATGGGGAAAAAGCTGCTGTAGCAGTAAGGGGCCCAAGTCCCAGTCCCTGTCCAAAAGTTATGGTGGAGATTGCTGGGTATAGTAAGCTGCTAGTTAGAACAGGGCCTGTCGAGATGACAGGTAAAGATAGGAAGATGACTCTGCATGTGATGTGTAATGCAGAAGTAAAGACTGCTCTAATATTAAGTAAAAATATACTGTTGAACAAGAGCATGGAGTACAGAGTGATTTGTGTGACTCCTGGATCAGAGGCTGAAGTAACAGGAATCGCGGAGACTCCAGCAGCTGAAGTGAGTATCCTACTGTATACAGAGCTAAAACAACTTGTTGTTTCATCTGTGAGGCACCAGGGTGTGGGAACAGTACAGCCAGTTGCCACATCTACCATCCTTGCCACCTTTCAAAATTGGCATAGTTGGCAGGATGCCAATGCCTAGTATGTAAAACCGAATGAGCCCTAGAAATGTCAGCTATGAAGAAGTTAAAGATGGCAGCTGAGTTACTTTAAGATAGTGCCGAACACTGACAAGAAGAAAGTGGTCAGTGGTGCAAAATCTGAGGGCATTGCCGAACTTCCTGGGTGTTTGAGAAGAAAAGAGCATGAAGATGGAAGAGACAGTAGCCTGAGCCGAGGCCACATCCCATTGTGTCTGGTGCCCACATGAAATGGGTGTGGCCGAAGAAGAAGCCTCAGCCCTTAGAGTAGAATATGAAGAAATGGATGGAGCAGCCGGAAGTGACTCCACCCATGAATGGGTGAGACCCACATGGACCAGCCAGCGTGTCTGAAGGAGAGATGCCATTACCTGGAATGATGCAAAGAAGAAGCATGTCCTATCAAGGACGCATAGGACACCAGGACTAGGAGTGGTCTGCAGCCCGGGCAGAAACGGTCCCACGCCCTGGAAGCTGGCAGCTGAAGGAACTGGACCAATGGTTCCCCTTCAGATGGCAGGAGAAGGAAGTTGCCAAGGACCTGGAACAGGAAGAGGCCCGAGCACAGCTGGAAGCCGTATTAAAAGGAGTAGGGTTGAGCGAAACAGATCGGACAAATTAAAAAATCGCAAACTTTCGGCAAAGTTGGGTTTCATGAAACCCGACCCGATCCTAGTGTGGGATCAACCATAAGGTCGGCGATCTGCGTGCAATAGTCGCGTTTTGTATGATGCTTTCAGCACCATTTTTCAGCCAATGAAGGAGGACGCAGAGTGTGGGCAGCATGATGATATAGGTCTCGGTCCCCACCATCTTAGAGAAGGGCATGACAGTGATTGGCTTGCTTTCTGCGGCATCACAGGGGCTATAAAGGGGCGTGCATGCCGGCCGCCATCTTACTTCTGCCGATCTTCACATAGGGAGAGGTTGTTGCAGCTTCATCAGAAGAAGGGATATAGTTAGAGAGGGAAGATTAACCCCCAAACTGCTTGTGCTGTAGGGATTTCCACTGTCCAACACCACCATTTTTTTTTCAGGGACAGTGGAGGCTATATTTTTGTGCATCATCTCTGTAGCTTATTAGGCTGCCTTATAAGGCTCCCTGCTAGCTGCATTGCTGTTTGCACGCTGCTGTGCAAACCAACTGCTTTTTTAAAAGCAAAAATCCTGTAGCTCCTTTCTGCACAGTTATCTTGTTTATTTGTCCACACTTTTGTGTGCAGCAGTCCTTTTTATTGCTGCCATACTTTTCCTGAGATCATTGTAGGGAGATTGAAATTGTACTACAGTCCTTGTATTTTTTCTTATGTCTTCCAGCCACTTTCTGCCACTTACATTGTGTTGTTTTATACATGGGCCTGAGTTTTGGTTCAGTCTCCCCCAAAAAAGTGAGATTCAAATTCTCACAAAATGGATATACTTCAGTCCTGTTAGTTTGTCGTATGTCAGCCAGCCACTTTCTGTGACTTAGATTGCATTGTTATTTACATTGGGCCTGAGTTTTCGTTCAGTCTCCACCAAAAAAGGGAGATTCAAATTCTCACAAAGTGGATATACTTTAGTCCTGTTAGTTTGTCGTATATCAGCCAGCCACTTTCTGCCACTTAGATTGCGTTGTTATATACACTGGGCCTGAGTTTTGGTTCAGTCTCCCCAAAAAAAGGGAGATTTAAATTCTCAACAAGTTTATATACAGCTTCTAACTTGTTTTACAGTACCATATAACGGTTGTTAGTTTGGTTAGATTTTCTGGTACTGATGGTGGTGGTGGTGGTGGTTCATCTGGTGGTAGTGGCAAAAGCACAATAGCACCTAAGGCTGGAGGTGTTGAGCCAGCATCATTGTCTGGCTACACAAGGCCTCAAAGGTTCCCTTATCTGGGAGTAGGAAAACAGCTTTTAAAGCCGGCGCAGCTGGAAAAAGTTTTGGCTTTCCTTGCTGACAGCCTCTAGCTCTTTCGCCTTCTCTTCAGAAAGTTCCAAATATAAAAGCAGCGAGTCGTCAGTGGATGCTCCTGGTCAGGAACAAGACGTTTCCTTGTGTCCTTCACCCAAACCAAAAGTGAAGGATGCTTCAGGCAACACTACAGGTTACTCCATGGAGCTCTTTACGCATACCGTGCCTGGGTTAGAAAGGGAAATTTTTAACTGCCCATTATAAGATGAATCGGACATGGAGTGCACTGATGCACTGCCACAGCTAGATAATTATGCTGTTCCATTGACTCAGATCACTACATTGCCCTCCCAGTGTACTGAGCCAGAATCTGACCCTGCTGAGACTATGGTGCCCCGTCCCGAATGCTATAGCACCTTACACGGTGACACAGAGGAAGGTGCCCATGACATTGAAGAGGAGGTGATAGATGACCCAGTTGTTGACCCAGATTGGCAGCCATTGGGGGAAGAGGGTGCCGCTGCCAGTAGCTCAGAAGCGGAGGAGGATGATCTGCAGCAGCCATCTACATCACAACAGCTGTCATCTGGCAGGCCCGTATAAGGCCAAAAACAATTGTCAAAAACAAAAACAGTTTTAGGACAGCGTGGCCATCCGGTGAAAGTAGCACAGCGTGCAATGTCTGAAAAGGTATTCCATAGTAGGAAGAGTGTAGTGTGGCAATTTTTTAACCAAGATCCAAATGATCAGTCAAAAGTTATCTGTAAGAAATGCTCAAAGACCTTTAGCAGAGGGAAGAATCTTCAAAATTTAAATACAATGTGCATGCTTAGACATTTAACCAGCATGCACTTGGAAGCCTGGACTAACTACCAAACATCCCGTACCTTTGGTGCACCTGCTCAGAATGAAGGTAGTCAGAAACACTACATTGCTTCCCTCACTGTAAGCCCACCGGTTAGGACACCACCAGCGGCAAATGTGGAGGTATCGTCGCAAGGCAAAAGCAGTCAGGGAATCACAAGGTTATTGGTAGGAAACACTGTATGTAGGCTAACATCAAGAATACCATCACCAACCCTCTCTCAATCCGCCATGTCCACCACCACCATTGCTAGTTCCACCATATGCAGCTCTCCAGTCCATCTCACCATACAAGAGACTCTCGTTAGGAAAAGAAAGCACTCATCCTCTCATCCACATACACTGGGTTTGAACACCCACATTGCTATACTAATCTCGTTAGAGATGATGACCTACCATTTAGTTGAAAGTGAAGCTTGCAAAGACCTGATGGCCTATGCAGTACCACGCTATGACCCAGGGCCAGACTGGGACTAAAATTCAGCCCTGGCATTTAAAGGTACACAGGCCCACTTGTCACATGGTGACAATATAATATCTTTGTACACTTGTAGGTTACAAGAAGTGAGGGGAGTGTAATACGACTATATAACATATAATCACAGCTGTATCCAGCATTACAGCTCGGTCCTATTTATTGCTTTTAGTTGCAGTACCAAGAAAAGCCGCTACTTTACCTACATAACTGGATCTCGTAGATAATGAAGGGATAAGTTGACCAAAGGCTATGGAACCTCATTCTGATGATCCATAAACTTTGCCTACAGCCACTTTTGGTTCCGCTGCGTAGCACGAGACCCGGTGACTCTGAAGAGCGGTGACATCAGTAACGTCACCGCTCTTCAGATATTCCGGGTCTTGCGCTGAGTTTGGCAACTGTGAAGAGCGGTATTGTTACTACTGTCACCGCTCTTTAGAGTTGCTAAATCTCGCCAGGTCTGGGCTAGTAGTGGGGGTGTCTGATAGACACCTCTCCATTACTTACACCAGGGATTGATGGCAGCTGACATTACGCAGCTGACATCAACCCTAAAAACCATTAGGGTATGTGCACATGCCTGTGGAATTATCTGTGCAGATTCTTCCTCTCTTGGCAGAAAACGGAGGTAAAAATCCACTTTTTTATGCGTTTTTTTGTGCGGATTTTAATGCGTTTTTTTTTTCATGCAGATTTGTATGTGTTTTTGAAAGCTAAATAAAGATCTATTATTGAACAAAAAAAAAGAATTGTGATATAATCTCTTGTCCAACCTCTTCATTTACATACTCCATTCAAGAATGTTTACACACACAGATAGATAGATCTATAGATAGATAATAGTGATGAGCGAATATACTCATTGCTCAGGTGGTCTCCGAGTATTTATGACTGCTCGGAGATTTAGTTTTCTTCGCCGCAACTAGATGATTTGCGGCTACTAGCCTGCTTGATTACATGTGGCGATTCCCTAGCATCCAGGCAACCCCCACATGTACTCAGCCTGGCTAAAAGCTGTAAATTATTCAGCTGAGGTGATGAAAACTAAATCTCAGAGCACTAACAAATACTCGGAGACCACCCGAGCGTGCTCAGGAAAAACCCGAGCAACGAGTACACTCACTCATCACTAATAGACAATAGATAGATTGATGGATAGATATTTAGATCGATAGTTAGATGATAGATATTTAGATTTATAGCTATTGATAAATAGATAGAGATAAAGATCTATAGAGATATAGATCTATAGATAGATATATAGTTAGATATATCTATAGACAGATAATACCAAGCCCAATGTTTAGTAATAAACATAAAAAAAGGTACATAAAGAGTTAAAGAAAGACAAACACACACACACAAAATCTGCATAAGGCCGGGGTCACACTTGTGAGAAACTCGCACGAGTATCGCACCTCACTACCCGTCACTGCCGCCGGCACTCAGACTGGAGCGTTGAGCTGCATAGGAATACACGCAGCCGCACACTGGGGCCAAAGTGATGTGAGTTTCTCACATTGCACTCACAAGTGTGACCCCGGCCTTACACCCATTATTCAGGACAGGAGAAGTGGCACTGTGCAGTGTGTGTATGTGTGTGGGCATATAGTGGTGCCACACTATTTACTACATGTGTACTGTACCAATACATGGACTATATTGTAGTATGTCCTGTGGAGCTAAGATATGGTTATTTACTGGGCGCTGCGCCTGTGTACAGTGGGGCAAAAAAGTATTTAGTCAGTCAGCAATAGTGCAAGTTCCACCACTTTAAAAGATGAGAGGCGTCTGTAATTTACATCATAGGTAGACCTCAACTATGGGAGACAAACTGAGAAAAAAAAATCCAGAAAATCACATTGTCTGTTTTTTTAACATTTTATTTGCATATTATGGTGGAAAATAAGTATTTGGTCAGAAACAAAATTTCATCTCAATACTTTGTAATATATTCTTTGTTGGCAATGGCAGAAGTCAAACGTTTTCTGTAAGTCTTCACAAGGTTGCCACACACTATTGTTGGTATGTTGGCCCATTCCTCCATGCAGATCTCCTCTAGAGCAGTGATGTTTTTGGCTTTTCGCTTGGCAACACGGACTTTCAACTCCCTCCAAAGGTTTTTTATAGGGTTGAGATCTGGAGACTGGCTAGGCCACTCCAGGACCTTGAAATGCTTCTTACGAAGCCACTCCTTCGTTGCCCTGGCGGTGTGCTTTGGATCATTGTCATGTTGAAAGACCCAGCCACATTTCATCTTCAATGCCCTTGCTGATGGAAGGAGGTTTGCACTCAAAATCTCACGATACATGGCCCCATTCATTCTTTCATGTACCCGGATCAGTCGTCCTGGCCCCTTTGCAGAGAAACAGCCCCAAAGCATGATGTTTCCACCACCATGCTTTACAGTAGGTATGGTGTTTGATGGATGCAACTCAGTATTCTTTTTCCTCCAAACACGACAAGTTGTGTTTCTACCAAACAGTTCCAGTTTGGTTTCATCAGACCATAGGACATTCTCCCAAAACTCCTCTGGATCATCCAAATGCTCTCTAGCAAACTTCGGATGGGCCCGGACATGTACTGGCTTAAGCAGTGGGACACGTCTGGCACTGCAGGATCTGAGTCCATGGTGGCGTAGTGTGTTACTTATGGTAGGCCTTGTTACATTGGTCCCAGCTCTCTGCAGTTCATTCACTAGGTCCCCCCGCGTGGTTCTGGGATTTTTGCTCACCGTTCTTGTGATCATTCTTACCCCACGGGGAGGGATTTTGCGTGGAGCCCCAGATCGAGGGAGATTATCAGTGGTCTTGTATGTCTTCCATTTTCTAATTATTGCTCCCACTGTTGATTTTTTCACTCCAAGCTGGTTGGCTATTGCAGATTCAGTCTTCCCAGCCTGGTGCAGGGCTACAATTTTGTTTCTGGTGTCCTTTGACAGCTCTTTGGTCTTCACCATAGTGGAGTTTGGAGTCAGACTATTTGAGGGTGTGCACAGGTGTCTTTTTATACTGATAACAAGTTTAAACAGGTGCCATTACTACAAGTAATGAGTGGAGGAAAGAGGAGACTCTTAAAGAAGAAGTTACAGGTCTGTGAGAGCCAGAAATCTTGATTGTTTGTTTCTGACCAAATACTTATTTTCCACCATAATATGCAAATAAATTGTTAAAAAAAACAGACAATGTGATTTTCTGGATTTTTTTTTCTCAGTTTGTCTCCCATAGTTGAGGGCTACCTATGATGTAAATTACAGACGCCTCTCATCTTTTTAAGTGGTGGAACTTGCACTATTGCTGACTGACTAAATACTTTTTTGCCCCACTGTATATATTTTGTAATGGGGAGTCCACACTATATACAGAGCTCCACACTATATGCTGTGTTATAAAGCATGGTATGGAGCGGTGTAGTGTAGAGATGTGACTGTGTATATAGTATAGAGTCCACACCATCTAATACACACAGCACCATATTATATACACGTATCTACACAATAAATATACACCACACCTTACTATATACACAAGTCCTCGCTATATACTTAAAGGGAACCTGTCAGCAGGATTGCGCACAGTAACCTATACACACTGTGAAGGAATCCATTTTGTGCTTTTGGTTGAATGTTTATTTTTAGTTTTGAGTAAATGATATGCTCGTGTGGGACATATATAATGTGCCTATAATTAAATTTGATGTAATCCTGAAATTCATTACAAAAAAAAATCCGTTTGAAAACGGCGCCGGCAGCACCTGCACAGTAGCAGCTATCAGTGTATATAGTATATACTAAGCAGGCACCAGCAGCGCCATTTGGAGAAGGAATTTTTTTTTCTCTACAAAGATGGCGCCACCTGCACAGTAGCAGCTGTCGGATCACTAGTAGCTGCTACTGCACAGGCACGGCCAGAGCCATTTTCAAGCGGATTTTTTTTTTTTTTTTTTTTTTTAGGAATTTCCGGATAACCTTAAACAAATGAATTATATACACATCACACATGCGATCAGACTGCAGCGCAGGGGCTATTGCACCAACCTGACACTGTGTAGGTTGCTAAGCACAATCCTGCTGACAGGTTCCCTTTAATTATGCTATTTACATCACACAGGACACGCCGGGGCGACATGTACACACCACACAGGACACGCTGAGGCCGATGAGTACCCGCCACATGGGACATGCCGGGGTCAACGAATACCTGCCACATGGGACACACCAGGGCCGACATGTACACACCACAGGGGACACGCTGAGGCCGATGAGTACCACCACATGGGACACGCTGAGGCCAATTCGTACCCTCACATGGGACATGCCGGGGTTGACGAATATCTGCCACATGGGACACACCAGGGCCGACATGTACACACCGCACGGGACACGCTGAGGCCGATGAGTACCACCACATGGGACTTGCCGGGGCCAACTCGTACCCACCACACAGGAAACACCAGGGCCGAAGAATACCTGCCACATGGGGCACACCAGGGCTGACATGTACCCACCACATGGGACATGCTGGGGCTGACATGTACACACCACACGGGACACGCTGAGGCTGATGAGTACCACCACACGGGACATGCTGAGGCCAATTAGTACCCACCACATGGGACATGCCGGGGTCGACAAATACCTGCCACATGGGACACACCAGGGCCGACATGTACACACCACACGGGACATGCTGAGGTCGATGAGTACCACCACATGGGACATTCCGGGGTAGAAAAATACCCACCACACGGGAATCGCCGGGGCCGACATGTACCCACCACATGGGACACGCCGACGAGTTCCCGCCACATGGGACACTCCGGGGCTGATGAGTACCCGCCACATGGGACATGCCGGGGTCGACGAATACCTGCCTCATGGGACACACCAGGGCCGACATGTATACACCACACGGGACACGCTGAGGCCGATAAGTACCACCACATGGGACATTCCGGGGTCGACAAATACCCACCACACGGGAATCGCCGGGGCCGACATGTACCTACCACACGGGACACGCCGACACGTACCCGCCAAATGGGACACGCCGGGGCTGACGAGTACCTGCCACATGGGACATGCTGGGGCTGACGAGTACCCGCCACATGGGAAATGCCAGGGCTGATGATAATCTGCCACACGTGACATGCTGGGGCCGACGTGTACCCACCACACGGGATATGCTGGGGCAGATACTGTATATATACGTTACATATTTGATATTTGAAAGTGAAATTATGGGTTGCCTACTCATACACATGTATATGAAAACACACATGCACGTTCACCCACACTGCAAAACACAAGCACACATTGGAAAATACACACACGCACACTCACATTGCAAAACACATGCATGTTCACACGCATTGCAAAAGACATACATACATGCTCGCACACACTGCAAAAGACACACACATTGCAAAACACACACTGCAAAAGATGCACAAAAGCAAGCTCACACAAATAGGAAAACACACATACTGTAATCTGCAGTTCCCTCATCTTGTCCTGCTGTCCTCCTGTGCTGCTGCTCTGCACGCTGATGCTCCTCCCTACTGGCAGATCGATCACATTCAGAGATCTGCACACAGAAGAGGAGGATGCTGCCTGCGATCATGGTGTAAGTTATGCACCCTCCTCCTCTTCTTCTATTGGTTGTGTGTCAGGAGCTGCGTTCTCACCACTGCATGCACATCGCTGAGGCCGGCCATGGCTCCAGCTACATGTGCATGCTGCTGGTCCCGCCCCCACCCCATCACGCTGCACCACTAGGTGCCTGAAAATTAAAAGGGGCTGGCAGCCGGAAAGCGCCCCCCTACAGGCACCGGCCCCTCTGGCATTTGCCAGAAGTGCCCGATGCTCAGTCCGACCCTGCTATGACCTACCCAGTCGGCACTTCTTTGTGAGAAAAGCCATCCCAGCCCTCCACCAGCATGTCAAAGACCGCATTGTCCATGCACTGAGGCAATCAGTCAGTGGAAAGATGCACCTCACAACAGATGCATGGACCAGTAGGCATGGTCAGGGACATTACGTGTCCATCACGGCGCACTGGGTTAATGTGGTGGATGCAGGGTCCACAGGGGACAGCCATAGTAGTACAGTGCTGCCTAGCCCACGGTCTAGGAAACAGTTGACTCTAGGCATTCACCACCCCTCCTCCTCCGCCTCCTCCTCCTCTTCCAGAAGCGAAAGCTTGTCCACCGAGGGCAGTCGCACGACCACTCCATCCACAGCTGCCAGTGTTGCACATGAGGTGTCCCATTATTGAACAGCTAGTGGTAAGCGTCAGCAGGCTGTGTTACAAATGAAGTGTTTGGGCGACAACACCGCGGAAGTACTGGCAGAGTACTTGCAGCAACAAACTCAGTCATGGCTGGGCAGTGTACATCTTGAGGCAGGCAAGGTAGTCAGTGATAACAGAAGGAATTTTATGGCTGCCATAGCCCTTTCAGAACTTAAGCATATACCTTACCTGGCTCACACCTTGAACCTGGTGGTGCAGTGCTTCCTCAAAAATCATCCGGAGTTACCAGCCCTGCTCCTGAAGGTGCAAAGAATTTGCTTGCGCATCTGCTGGTCGCCCATACACTCCAGCCGTATGCTGAACAATCAGCGATCGCTGAATCTTCCCCAGCACCGCCTAATAATCAACGTTGCAACAAGGTGGAACTCCACAATGCACATGGTTCAGAGGCTGTGCGAACAGAGGCGTGCTGTAATTAATTTGTGGGAGGATACACATACACAGGCAGGCACTTGGAGAGCAGACATGGAGTTGTCTGGTGTGCAGTGGTCGAAGCTACAAGACCTCTGTCAAGTCCTTCAGTGTTTTGAGGAATGCACACGGCTGGTAAGTGCAGATGGCGCCATCACAAGCATGAGCATCCCACTAATGCGTCTGCTGATGCAAAGTTTGACGCATATTAAGGAGCTGGCGTTTGCAGCCGAGGAGGAGGGAAGCCTTGATGAGTCAGCCATTTTCTGCTCAGGGAACTCTACTGGACGAGGTGGCGGACGAAGAGGAGGAGGAGGAGGATGATGGGGATGCATATTTATGGGAGGAGGATGCTTCTCAGGGGCAATACAAACTGGTGGCGTTGCAAGGTCAGGTACAGGGTTTTTGCGGGACACAAGTAATGTTGATTTGCAAGAAAGTGCTCCTCAAACCAGCACAAGCAGTGAGTTGACACCTGGAACATTGGCCCACATGGCTGAGTATGCCTTGCGTATCCCAAAAAGGGACCCCCGCATTATCAAAATGATGACCGATGACAATTACTGGTTGGCCTGCCTCCTGGATCCATGATATAAGGGAAAATTACAGAATATCATGCCACATGAGAACCTTGAGCAAATATTGGCTACCAAACAAGCAACTCTTGTAGACCATTTGGTTCAGGCATTCCCAGCACACAGCGGCGGTGATGGTTCTCACATGAGCCGTAGGGGGCAACATGGCAGAGGTGTTAGAGGTGCACAAATCCGAAGTGGCGTTGGACAGAGGGGTTTTATGACCAGTTTGTGGAGTGATTTCTCATTGACCGCTGACACGACAGGTACTGCTGCATCGATTCAAAGTGACAGGAGACAGCATTTGTCCACTATGGTTACAAACTACTTTTCCTCCCTTATCAATGTTCTCCCTCACAGGTCATTCCCCTTTGATTACTGGGCATCTAAAATAGACACGTGGCCTGAATTGGCAGAATATGCATTACAGGAGCTCGCTTGCCCTGCTGCTAGTGTGCTATCAGAAAGAGTCTTCAGTGCTGCTGGTGCAATATTGACTGAAAAAAGGACACGTCTGGCTACCCAGAATGTTGATGATCTAACTTTCATTAAAATGAACCAATCATGGATTTCAAATTATTTTGCCCCACCTTCCCCTGCTGACACGTAGATTGCCTGAAAAATGTCTTGCTTTTGGCCTCCTCTTACTGACTTCTCCAATTCCTCCATTTGCAGCTGCTGAATGTCCACCATAGGCCATTTTTATACCTCCCTAAATAGGCTGACTTCCCCATAGGGTCGTTGGCACCACCTGGCACAAGCACCCATGCGAGTGCCGTTTGCCTGGACAGGTGGATGGGCCCACTCTTGGGCAACAGCACTGGCACAGGGTCCCTCATAGTACAATGAAGTGTCTCTGACGGTGGTGGTGCACAAACAATGTCAGACACACCGTCGTAATATGAGGGGCCCTGTGCCAGTACCGCCGCCCACGAGAGAGTGTCCCCCCCAGCTCGATCAGTGCTCTACCACTTGCAATACTTACCTCTCCCTGCTCCACCACTGTGTAGTCTGTGCGTTTAAATACTTCAATGGCACTGCCAATACAAATTTGTTGAAATGATAGATGATAGTTAAAATATACAGGGGCCCTGGCCTCCATTTAGACCAGTTAATATTTTGCGCCTACTACCACTGTCTGCTACTCAGCAGAGGAGCCCACCCCTGTACCTAGCTATGCCACCTGTTTAGTCCTGTTACCAATTTTGAACTGCATTTAGCCTACTTTATTATTTGGGCCTACTAACTGTGTCTGCCACTCAATATAGTTGTCCTCCACTGAACAAAGCAATGCCGCCTGTTTAGTCCTTTTACCAATTTTGAACTGCATTTAGAATGAGACCGAGGTAGAACCTTTTGGGCTAAATGCAAAACGTACATATCATGGAAAGCTAACACTGCACATTTCCTAAAAATACCACCCCCATTTGACAAACATGGTGGTGGCAGGATCATACTATGGGGATTTATTTCTTCAGCAAGGAAAGGGAAGCTGGTCAGAGTTGATGGAAAGATGGATGGAGCTAAATATTTTCACACACATCGAACGTGGACCCAATGTGCCACGAGCTGTGTTTACTCAGAAGGAGTGTGACTAAGCGGCTACCTGGTTTTCACTAGAGCTCATGATGGTGAAGTTAAGTTTGTGCTGCAGGTACCTGCCAGGTACCTGCCAGGTACCACTCCTAGGCAGTCCCCGGTTCTTCAGGAGCTTACCCCAAGGGTAAGGATTGCCGTCACAGACACGGACTTAAAGTCACTGACAGAACAGGACTCAGATACTGATAGACTATGTCAGAACCTGTACAGACACATGGATTCTGGGTAACTGGACTGGATGGACTCTAGTGCTGGTTCAGGTACCACCAGAGTGATATCAGTTTCAGGTACCACCAGAGTGGTTTTAGGATCAGGTACTGCAGGAGCAGTTTGAGGTTCCGGTACCTTTGGAGAAGTTTCAGGTTCAGACCCCATGAAATTAAGTAACAGGTTTTAGTACAGACAACACAGGTTTCAGGGACAGGTTCAGGTTCAGACAATACAGGATTCAAGGATGGCGACCTGGCAACATACTAGTTGTACACACACTAAGTAGGGAAACTACAGGGGTTGCTCAGGCACCTCCTGTTATGATCAGGTGACCTTGGAGCAGCATGAAAACTTTCACTGGAGTAGGTGGTAACTATACTGACTGCAAACCCTGATCTTATCACCGCAACTAGAAGTAGCCGTGGGGTGTGCCTAACAAAACCTAGACACCTCGACACAGCCGGAGGACTAAATACCCCTAAAGATGGAAATAGGAATTTCTACCTTGCCTCAGAGCAGAACCCCAAAGGATAGGCAGCCCCCCACAAATATTGACTGTGAGTAGTAGAGGAAGAGACACGCAGGCAGGAAACAGGATTTAGCAAATGAGGCACCCACTAGCTAAATAGGAAAGGATAGGACAGGATACTAAGCGGTCAGTATTAAAAAATTCTTCCAAAAATATCCACAGCAGAAAATACAAAAACTCCACCATCTAACTAAAGATGTGGAGCATATATCTGCATCTCCAGAGAATCCAACAAGACTGAAAAAACACTGACACAGTCTAAGCTGGACAAGAGAAAAACAAATGAATAGTACAGAATATAAGCACACTGCATGTGTGCCACAGAAACAAAAACCAGACACTTATCTTTGCTGAATTGGTAGCTAAGCAGGAGAAGCCAGAAAGTGATCCAACACTTCAGAAGAAACATTGACAACTGTCAAGGACTAAAGAATCCTGCACACCTAAATATCCCAGTCAGAACTGCAATCAGCAGATACACCTGGCCAGGACTGCGACTCAGAGACAACTGCATTCCCACCTACAACCACTGGAGGGAACCCAAGAGCAGAATTCACAACAGTACCCCCCTTAAGGAGGGGTCACCGAACCCTCACCAGGGTCTCCAGGACGATCCGGATGAGCCAGATGAAAGGCACGGACCAAATCAGCAGCATGGACATCAGAGGCAAAAACCCAAAAATTATCCTCCTGGCCAAAACCCTTCCATTTGACAAGGTACTGAAGCCTCCGCCTCGAAAAACGAGAATCCAAAATCTTCTCAACCACATACTCCAACTCACCATCAACCAACACAGGGGCCGGAGGATCAACAGAGGGAACAACGGGCACCACATATTTCCGCAATAAAGATCTATGGAAGACATTATGGATAGCAAAAGAGGCCGGAAGCGCCAAACAAAAAGACACCGGATTAATAATCTCAGAAATCTTATCAGGACCAATAAACCGAGGCTTAAACTTAGGGGAAGAAACCTTCATAGGAACATGACGGGAAGACAACCAGACCAGATCCCCAACCCGAAGCCGGAAACCAACACACCGACGACAGTTAGCAAAACGTTGAGCCTCCTCCTGAGAAAACACCAAATTGTCCACCACATGAGCCCAAATCTGCTGCAACCTGTCAACCACAGAATCCACACCAGGACAGTCAGAAGGCTCAACCTGCCCAGAAGAAAAACGAGGATGAAAACCAAAATTACAAAAGAAAGGTGAAACCAAAGTAGCCGAACTAGCCCGAGTATTAAGGGCAAACTCGGCCAATGGCAAGAAGGCCACACAATCATCCTGATCAGCAGACACAAAGCATCTCAAAAAAGTCTCCAAAGTCTGATTAGTTTGCTCGGTCTGGCCATTTGTCTGAGGATGAAATGCAGAAGAAAAAGACAAATCAATGCCCAGCCTAGCACAAAAGGCCCGCCAAAACCTAGAAACAAACTGGGAACCTCTGTCGGACACAATATTCTCCGGAATACCATGCAAACGAACCACATGCTGAAAAAACAACGGAACCAAATCTGAAGAGGAAGGCAATTTAGGCAAAGGCACCAAATGAACCATCTTAGAGAACCAGCCACAAACAACCCAGATAACAGACATTTTCTGGGAGACCGGAAGATCAGAAATAAAATCCATCAAAATATGCGTCCAGGGCCTCTCAGGGACTGGCAATAGCAAAAGCAACCCACTAGCACAGGAACAATAAGGCTTGGCCCGCGCACAAGTCCCACAGGACTGCACAAAAAAACGCACATCACGCGACAAAGAAGGCCACCAAAAGGACCTACCAACCAAGTCTCTGGTACCAAAAATGCCAGGATAACCAGCCAACACGGAACAGTGAATCTCAGAAATCACTCTACTAGTCCATCTGTCAGGAACAAACAGTTTCCCCACAGGACAGCGGTAAGGTTTGTCAGCCTGAAATTCCTGAAGAACCCGTCGTAAATCAGGGGAAATGGCAGAAAGGACCACCCCTTCTTTCAGAATACCGACCGGTTCTAAGACCTCAGGAGAATCAGGCAAAAAACTCTTAGAGAGGGCATCAGCCTTAATATTCTTAGAACCCGGAAGGTACGAGACCACAAAATCAAAACGGGAAAAAAACAAGGACCATCGAGCCTGTCTAGGATTCAGCCGTTTGGCAGACTCGAGGTAAATCAGATTCTTATGACCGGTCAAGACCACAATAAGGTGCTTAGCTCCCTCAAGCCAATGTCGCCATTCCTCAAACGCCCACTTCATAGCCAACAACTCCCGATTGCCGACATCATAATTGCGTTCAGCAGGTGAAAACTTACAGGAAAAGAAGGCACACGGTTTCATCAAGGAACCAACAGGATCCCTCTGAGACAAAACGACCCCTGCTCCAATCTCAGAAGCGTCGACCTCAACCTGAAACGGAAGAGAAACATCCAGTTGGCGCAACACCGGAGCAGAAGTAAATCGATGTTTAAGCTCCTGAAAGGCAGACACAGTCGCAGAGGACCAATTCGCCACATCAGCGCCTTTCTTCGTCAAATCGGTCAAGGGTTTAACCACACTGGAAAATTAGCACTGAAACGGCGATAAAAATTTGCAAAATCCAAAAATTTCTGAAGGCTCTTCACGGATGTGGGCTGAATCCAATCATGAATGGCCTGAACCTTAACCGGATCCATCTCTATAGACGAGGGAGAAAAAATAAAGCCCAAAAAAGAAACCTTCTGCACCCCAAAGAGACACTTAGACCCTTTCACAAACAAAGCATTGTCACGTAGGATCTGAAGTACCATCCTGACCTGTTGCACATGAGACTCCCAATCATCGGAAAAAATCAAAATATCGTCCAAATATACAATCAAGAATTTATCAATATAAGTCCGGAAGATATCATGCATGAAGGACTGAAAAACAGATGGAGCATTAGAGAGTCCGAATGGCATGACAAGGTATTCAAAATGGCCTTCAGGCGTGTTAAACGCAGTTTTCCATTCATCACCCTGCTTAATACGAACAAGATTATATGCCCCCCGAAGGTCAATCTTAGTAAACCAACTAGCTCCCTTAATCCTAGCAAACAAATCGGAAAGCAAAGGTAAAGGGTATTGAAACTTGACCGTGATCTTATTCAAGAGGCGATAATCAATACAGGGTCTCAAGGAACCTTCTTTTTTACGGTGAAGAAGATGGTCGAATATGCCCTTTTCTCCAAAGACTACTTAATATAGCTCCGCATGGCGGTATGTTCAGACACAGACAGGTTGAAAAGTCGACCCTTAGGAAACTTACAGCCTGGAATCAAGTCAATAGCACAATCACAGTCCCTGTACGGTGGAAGGAAACTGAACTTGGGCTCATCGAATACATCCTGAAAATCAGACAAAAACTATGGAATTTCAGAAGAGGAAGAAGAGGAGATTGACATCAAAGGAACATCATTATGAACCCCCTGACAACCCCAACAAGTCACCGACATGGACTTCCAATCCAACACAGTATTATGTACCTGCAACCACGGAAAACCCAGCACGATAGCATCATGCAAATTATGCAACACCAGAAATCGACAATCTTCCTGATGGACTGGTGCCATGCGCATGGTCACCTGTGTCCAAAACTGGGGCTTATTTTAGCCAAGGGTGTAGCATCAATGCCCCTTAAAGGAATAGGGTTCTGCAAAGGCTGCAAGGGAAAACCACAACGCTTGGCAAACTCAAAGTCCATTAAGTTCAAGGCGGCGCCTGAATCCACAAACGCCATGACAGAAAATGATGACAATGAGCAGATCAAGGACACAGATAATAAAAATTTAGGTTGTACTGTACTGATGGTAATTGAACTGGCGATCCTCTTTGTCCGCTTAGGGCAGACAGAAATGACATGAGAAGCGTCGCCACAATAATAACACAACCTATTCTGACGTCTGAAACCTTGTCGTTCCGTTCTAGACAGAATCCTATCACACTGCATAGGCTCAGTAATTTGCTCTGAGGATAACGCCACAGCGTGCATAGTTCTGCGCTCCCGCAAGCGCCGGTCAATCTGAATGGCCAGAGACATAGAATCACTCAGACAGGAAGGCGTGGGAAACCCCACCATAACATCTTTAACGGATTCAGAAAGACCCTTTCTAAAAATTGCCGCCAAAGCATCATTATTCCATTTAGTCAACACTGACCATTTTCTGAATTTCTGACAATACAATTCTGCCGCCTCTTGACCCTGAGACAGGGCCAACAAGGTCTTCTCAGCTTGATCCACAGAATTAGGTTCATCATATAACAATCCCAAAGCCTGAAAAAAGGAGTCTACATCAAGCAAAGCCAGATTCCCAGATTCCAGGGAAAATGCCCAATCCTGCGGGTCGCCACGCAGCAGGGAGATGACAATTTTTACCTGCTGAATGGAATCACCAGAGGATCGAGGTCTCAAAGCAAAAAACAGTTTACAGTTGTTTTTAAAACTCAAAAATTTGGACCTGTCACCAAAAAACAAATCAGGAGTAGGAATCTTCGGTTCTAAAACAGGAGTCTGAACAATATAATCAAAAATACCCTGTACCCTAGCAGCAAGCTGGTCTACACGAGAAGCTAATTCCTGAACATTCATGCTAGAACAAGGCTCTTCAGCCACCCAGAGATAAAGAGGGAGAAGACAAAGTAGACTGAAGAAAAAAAAATGGCTCAAGAACTTTCTTCCCTTCTTCTGAGATGCATTTAACTCATTATTGGCCAGTTGTACTGTTATGATCAGGTGACCTTGGAGCAGCATGAAAACTTTCACTGGAGTAGGTGGTAACTATACTGACCGCAAACCCTGATCTTATCACTACAACTAGAAGTAGCCGTGGGGTGTGCCTAACAAAACCTAGACACCTCGACACAGCCGGAGGACTAAATACCCCTAAAGATGGAAATAGGAATTTCTACCTTGCCTCAGAGCAGAACCCCAAAGGATAGGCAGCCCCCCACAAATATTGACTGTGAGTAGTAGAGGAAGAGACACACGCAGGCAGGAAACAGGATTTAGCAAATGAGGCACCCACTAGCTAAATAGGAAAGGATAGGACAGGATACTAAGCGGTCAGTATTAAAAAATTCTTTCAAAAATATCCACAGCAGAAAATACAAAAACTCCACCATCTAACTAAAGATGTGGAGCATATATCTGCATCTCAAGAGAGTCCAACAAGACTGAAAAAACACTGACACAGTCTAAGCTGGACAATAGAAAAACAAATGAATAGTACAGAATATAAGCACACTGCATGTGTGCCACAGAAACAAAAACCAGACACTTATCTTTGCTGAATTGGTAGCTAAGCAGGAGAAGCCAGAAAGTGATCCAACACTTCAGAAGAAACATTGACAACTGGCAAGGACTAAAGAATCCTGCACACCTAAATATCCCAGTCAGAACTGCAATCAGCAGATACACCTGGCCAGGACTGCGACTCAGAGACAACTGCATTCCCACCTACAACCACTGGAGGGAACCCAAAAGCAGAATTCACAACAACCTTCCTACTGGGGAGTCAGCATAATATATACCTTATGACTCGCATGATGGGGCATTTCCAAAGTGTTTGCACTGTCCCTTTAAGAATCAAGGAGTTTCAAGACCTGCATGGCATGCGCAGATTAGAGAAGCAAGGAGCCAGACCAGGAAATTGGACACCGCTGTGTGGGCAGGTCAGTGGGTATATCGGCATCCCTGCCAGGAAGAGGGAAGGAACACATACTGATGCCAGAATTGGCATTACAAATCTTGAGCAGTCCTGGAGGAAAATCTGTTGGGGCATAGGTTCATCTTCCTGCAGGACAACAACGCTAACCATACTGCAAGAGCTATAATTGAATAGGTTAGATTGAAATTCATAAGTTTGAATGGCCCAATCTGTGGGAAAATGTGAAAGCTACTGTTCACAAACATTCCTCATCCAATGTCACTGAGCTACAGATAATTTGCCAAGAAGAATGAGTAAAAAGTTTAGCCGCTAGATGTAGAAAACTGGTGGAAAAATACCCAAAAAGACTTGCAGCAGTAATTTCAGCAAAAGGTGGTTTAATACAATTGCCCTATTTCCCTATTTTCAGATCTATATTTTTACAAAAAATTAGAAAACGATGTATTATTTCCTGCACACAAAGTCACAATATCACGGGTATTAGTACTTTTTCAATGCACTGTATATGTTAAAGAAGGAAATATCGCTACAGCAGCAGATAAATCATTTAGATGATGAGCTACGAAGTCCTGGAAGTGATATGGTCCCACAAAGCTATGATCTCAACATCATTGAATCTATCTGGAATTACATGTAGAGACAGAAGGCTACATCTCCAGAAAATTTGTGTTAGTTCTCCGAGGTGTTTGGAGCAACCTGCCTGCCAAGTTTCTTCAAAAAGTGTGCACAAGTACAGTTGTGCTCAAAAGTTTACATACCCAGGCAGAATTTTTGTTTTCTTGACCTTTTTTCAGAGAATATAAATGATAGCACCAAATCTTTTTCTCCACTCATGGTCAGTGGTTGGGTGAAGCCATTTATTGTCAAACTACTGTGTGCACATACCCTGAGAGTGCATTAGTTCTGAGACCTGGGCAAGTAAATACTGCTTCCCCTATTTTGCTGTACTAATTCTTGAATTTTTGGAAGATTTTTATTCCTCTTTTTGTGGATTTTCTGAGCTTATACATTGGAGCTCAAAATTGTACATAGTATTGTACATAGTATTCCTAGTGACTTGTTTAGAGGCAAAATTATGTTAGCTCATGTGCAGTAAAGAATAACCCTTGACAACACAGCTATTTTTTACTTTCAAAAGTACAGAAAACTTTCTTCATTTTTCATTTCAACATTCCAGATAAAGTATATAAATATACAGTACTTTGCTTGTAATCAGTGTGTGTGCATAAAATACCTGCCTAAAACTATTGCAAACAGGTCACAGGTGAGGATGTTACCTTTAGTAGTCATTGAAACCCATTTGTGTCAACTTCTGTGCATGTTATCAGACCAAAATCACCAGGGTTTGTAAACTTTTGATTAGGGTGTTTTGGATGTTTTGGGTTGTCATTATGATTTAAAAAGAGAAAACACAGTAGTTTGACAATAAATGGCTTCACCCAAACACTAACTATGAGTGGAGAAAAAGTTTAAGTGTTATCATTCATATTCTCTAAAAACAAGGCCAAGAAAGCAAAAACTATGCCGGGGTATGTAAACTTTTGAGCACAACTGTATATCTGGAAGAATTGATGCTTTGATGCAGTTTTAAAGACAAAGGGTGGTCACCAAAGATATGTTGCCTTGGTTTGCAGCTCTCCTTGGTCTATTCACTTTGCATTATTTTAACTGATAAAATTAAACTACTAAAACTTTTATTTTTTAAAGCATTCTTTGCAGCATTCTAAAATACCTGCCTAAAACTATTGCAAAGTACTGTATATTTATATACTTTATCTGGAATGTTGAAATGAAAAATGAAGAAAATTTTCTTCTTTTGAAAGTAAAAAATAGCTGTGTTGTCAAGGGTTATTCTTTACTGCACATGAGCTAACATAATTTTGCCTCTAAACAAGTCACTAGGAATACTATGTACAATACTATGTACAATTTTGAGCTCCAATGTATAAGCTCAGAAAATCCACAAAAAGAGGAATAAAAATCTTCCAAAAATTCAAGAATTAGTACAGCAAAATAGGGGTAGCAGTATTTACCTGCTCAGGTCTCAGAACTAATGCACTCTCAGAGTATGTGCACACGTCAGGATTTCTTGTAGAAATTTTCCTGACAAAAACCGGACATTTCTGCCAGAAATCCGCATGCGTTTTTTCACGTTTTTGATGCGTTTTTGACGCGTTTTTGGTGCGTTTTTTGTGCATTTTTTCCCAATTGCATAGAATAGCGGAAAAAATGCCGAAAATCCGCAAAACTATTGAACATGCAGCTTTTTTTACCGTGATGCGTTATTTTCGCAGAAAAAAATGCATCATGTGCACAAAACATGCAGAATGCATTCTAAATGACAGGAAGCATAATGTATGCCTTTTTAAATGAGTTTTTATAGCGTTTTTACCATGAAAAAACGCGAAAAAATGCAAAAAAACCTGAACGTGTGCACATAGCCTCAAGATGCATGTAGTAAAGATGGCGGCAGCACAGGTGCAAAGCACTGATTAGACAACCACTCACAACCTACCACCCATGGAGAGGGTGATTACTTAGTATTAGATTACAGAAAAGCTGCTTTTATAGGGAGCTGGTCACACATAGGTAGTGCACAGTATTTGGCTTACAGCCTGTTCGTGACCCCCATACTATTAGTGCTGGGCAGCCCGCCTAATTTATCTAAGTGCATCCCATGAGAACAGACGCCATAGTTTACACGGCCAAACACATTGGTTTGCTGCATCCTGAGGCTGCCGTCACACCCTTCTGCATTTATCACCCACTCCTGGTTTTGGCTTACAAATACTGATGTAAAATACTGACCAAATACCGATAGTGTGACGGCAGCCTAAGAGTGCATTAGTTCTGAGACCTGGGCAGGTAAACACTGCTGCCCCTTTTTTGCTGTATTAATTCTCCAATGTATAAGAAAACCATAGCTGAATTAGATTGGGTGAAGGGAAGAATGACCCAGGTTATTAAAAAAATGGACTGCAATGCTTAGACCGGGTACCAAACTTTTGGTTATTCAGTTTTTTGAAAAACAAAGGATTAAAGCCGATTGTATTGCAAAGATACAGTTAGTGTAATAATAATTGAACACATCACCAAGTAAATATATTTCTAAAGTTGCTATTAACATGAAATTCTAACCAGATGTCAGTAACAACCCTTCCAATCCACACAGGCATTTTTCACTGAGTGACGAGATAGCTTTCTGATTGCTGATAGATTTCTGCTGGTGTCATGACTCTCCATGTTTTTTGCACATCTTTTTTTTCATGTGTTCAATACTTTTCCCTGTGTCATTTCTCGTTATTACACATCTTACATTATAGACATCTATGGTGTGATTTCTTTGCCTATGTGGATTGGATGGGCTGTTATTGACATCTGGTGAGAATTTCATGTCAACAGCAACTTTAGAAATATATTTACTTAGAAAATTGGTGACGTTTTCAATACTTATTTAGTAACATAGTTATTAAGGTTGAAGGAAGACTTTAAGTCCATCTAGTTCATCCCGTAGCCTAACCTAACATGCCCTAACATGTTGATCCAGAGGAAGGCAAAAAAAAACCCATGTGGCAAAGAGTAAGCTCCACATTGGGGAAAAAAATTCCTTCCCGACTCCACATACGGCAATCAGACTAGTTCCCTGGATCAACGCCCTATCAAGGAATCTAGTATATATAATCTGTAACATTATACTTTACTTTTATTTCACCCACTGTATGAATGGACAGTGGGTGAAATAAGAGATCTATTTTATGAGTTTTACACACTTATGCCTTCAACGATGAACAGTATGTTAGGATGTTGAAATCCACGGAATCATGTCTTTTTTGAATGTTGAAACAATGAAATCTACAGTAATAAAACGAGTTTGCTAAGGTTCTACTGAAACAAATCTGCAAGTGCAGATGAGTAATTCTGAAACACTTATATTACAACTAAATTTTAATATTGAAATTTTCTGGTCTTCTTTAGTGCATCCACACATATTTGTTCATATATTTTTTTTACAACATTGCTCATGCATAAAACAAGACTTTGCATTTCATTAATGAACCATCTGGCCTTTATAATCATTATTGCGGTTGTTCCACTAAGGTGACAGATGAACTGTACATATGGCATACGTCCTTATACCTTATGTGAAATTTCACTATTGTACATTAGGAAGGACATTTCTTATATTCTTAGAAGAAGAACCGCACATGACATGCCTGTTTGACAACCATTATTCTCTCTATGATTGTCATTGAGAAACGTTGATCATGTACACAGATGCATCACTGAAACATTAATGACATTCAAGGACATATGTGATATGTATACATATGTATACTGTATATATTTATATCCTTTGTATGCTAAGAGTTCTTGCAGTATTGTCAAGTCATTCACGGCGATGTGTCGCAAGGGTGTCATGTCTCCCTTGAAGACCTTGCGTTAGACGGTCATGTCGGGTAATGAATAACAGGTCTTCTTTAGAAATCATGTGATTCATGTCCTATTTTAAATGAATTCCTTTCCTTTGGTGCAGAGATGGTTAAAGACTTTTTCCATGCTGGCTGATACCAAACAGCCTGTTTGTTATCAGCTGTAACTACTTATATTTAATCCCTCTATATACAGTGAAGGAAATAATTATTTGATCCCTTGCTGATTTTGTAAATTTGCCCACTGACAAAGATATGAACAGTATATAATTTTAATGGTAGATTAATTTTAACAGTGAGAGAATATCACAAATAAAATACAGACAATCACATTGTATAAATTATATAAATGTATTTGTATTTTGCAGTGAGAAATAAGTATTTAATCCCCGACCAACCAATAAGAGTTCTGGCTCCTACAGACCAGTTAGACGTTCCTGATCAACTCACTACCGGCATTAAAGACAGCTGTCAAGTTGTGTGGACGATAACATCCTGGGTGTATATATCTCCTTCACATGTGTATCTCAGTTTTTCTTATCTGTAGAAGTGGTTATTGGTATGAAAACTGAGAAAATTTCTATCCTCTTGGATACTGGAGCTGGAGGTAATATGGTGGATGCTCGGTTCTCATTGAGTCCTGGTATTCCCTGTAGTACTCTGACAAAGCCTATCCCCATAATTGCAATTGTCTCTGCACCTCTTGGTAAGGGAAATTTTACACAAGTAGTGCATAATGTGAACCTGCGCTATTCACAGGGAGCTCCATTCTTTTCATATCTTGGAAGGTCTCACTACTCCTTCCCTGGCTAACTGTGCATAATTCAGTTCTTGACTGGCAGTCCAAAGAAATAGTCAAAAGGAATGATTTCTGCAAAAATGATTGCCTAGGTGCCATCATTTCTACTGTTTCCACTAAAACCATACCCTCTGTTCTGTTTGGTTCTGTGGATGTGTTTCCTGAAAAGGGGTGCCAGGAACTGACTCCACACCGTGTATATGATTCCCCAATAAACTTGCTCCCTGAAGTGAAATTACCCAAGACCAGATTACACAATCTATCAGGTCCTGAAATTCAGTACATGAAGGATTACATCTCAGAGAGTCTTAATAAGGGACATATTAGACCTTCATCTTTGCCCGTAGAGGAGCGGTTCTTCTTTGTGAAAAAGAAAGATGGGGGCCTGCGTCCATGTTTAGAATTTTGTGAGTTAAATCAGATTACTATCAGAGATCCATATCCCATCCCACTCATTGCCGACTTAATTAACCCCTTTACCCCCAAGGGTGGTTTGCACGTTAATGACCGGGCCAATTTTTACAATTCTGACCACTGTCCATTTATGAGGTTATAACTCTGGAACGCTTCAACGGATCCCAGTGATTCTGACAATGTTTTCTCATGACATATTGTACTTCATGATAGTGGTAACAATTCTTTGATAGTACCTGCGTTTATTTGTGAAAAAAAACAGAAATTTGGCGAAAATTATGAAAATTTCGCAATTTTCCAAATTTGAATTTTTATGCAATTAAATCACAGAGATATGTCACACAAAATACTTAATAAGTAACATTTCCCACATGTCTACTTTACATCAGCACAATTTTGGAACCAAAATTTTTTTTGTTAGGGAGTTATAAGGGTTAAAAGTTGACCAGCAATTTCTCATTTTTACAACACCATTTTTTTTTAGGGACCACATCTCATTTGAAGTCATTTTGAGGGGTCTATATGATAGAAAATACCCAAGTGTGACACCATTCTAAAAACTGCACCCCTCAAAGTGCTCAAAACCACCCTTCTGGTGCTTCACAGGAATTTTCCCACAAAAATTATTTTTTAGCCCCCAGATTTGTATTTTTCCAAGGGTAACAGGAGAAATTGGACCCCAAAAATTGTTGTCCTATTTGTCCTGAGTACGCTGATACCCCATATGTTGGGGTAAACCCCTGTTTGGGCACACGGGAGAGCTCGGAAGGGAAGGAGCACTGTTTTACTTTTTCAATGCAGAATTGGCTGGAATTGAGATCGGATGCCATGTCGCGTTTGGAGAGCCCCTGATGTGCCTAAACAGTGGAAACCCCTCAATTATAACTGAAACCCTAATCCAAACACACCCCTAACCCTAATCCCAACAGTAACCCTAACCACACCTCTAACCCTGACACACCCCTAACCCTAATCCCAACCCTATTCCCAACTGTAAATGTAATCTAAACCCTAACCCTACCTTTAGCCCCAACCCTAACTGTAGCCTTAACCCTAGCCCCAACCCTAACCCTAGCCCTAACCCTAGCCCTAACCCTAACCCTAGCCCTAACCCTAGCCCTAGCCCTAACCCTAACCCTAGCCCTAACCCTAACCCTAACCCTAACCCTAGCCCTAACCCTAGCCCTAACCCTAACCCTAGTCCTAACCCTATCCCTAGCCCTTACCCTAACCCTAGCCCTAACCCTAACCCTAGCCCTAAGCCTAGCTCTAACCCTAGCCCTAATGGGAAAATGGAAATAAATACAGTTTTTTAATTTTTCCCTAACTAAGGGGGTGATGAAGGGGGGTTTGATTTACTTTTATAGTGGGTTTTTTAGCGGATTTTTATGCTTGGCAGCCGTCACACACTGAAGACGCTTTTAATTGCAAAATATATTTTTTGCGTTACCACATTTTGAGAGCTATAATTTTTCCATATTTTGGTCCACAGAGTCATGTGAGGTCGTGTTTTTTGCAGGACGAGTTGACGTTTTTATTGGTAACATTTTCACGTAACAATTTTTGATCGCTTTTTATTCCGATTTTTGTGAGGCAGAATGACCAAAAACCAGCTATTCATGAATTTCTTTTGGGGGAGGCGTTTATACCGTTCCGCGTTTGGTAAAATTGATAAAGCAGTTTTATTCTTAGGGTCAGTACGATTACAGCGACATCTCATTTATATCATTTTTTTATGTTTTGTCGCTTTTATACGATAAAAACTATTTTATAGAAAAAATAATTATTTTTGCATCGCTTTATTCTCAGGACTATAACTTTTTTTTTTGCTGATGATGCTGTATGGCGGCTCGTTTTTTGCGGGACAAGATGCCGTTAAATATATCTGTCTTTTTGATCGCGTGTTATTCCACTTTTTGTTTGGCGGTATGATAGTAAAGCGTTGTTTTTTGCCTCGCTTTTTTTTTCTCACGGTGTTTACTGAAGTGGTTAACTAGTGGGCCAGTTTTATAGGTCGGGCCATTACGGACGCGGCGATACTAAATATGTGTACTTTTATTGTTTTTTTTTGTTTAGATAAAAAAATGTATTTATGGGAATAATATTTTTATTTTTTTTCATTATTTAGGAAAATTTTTTTAATTTTTTTTTTTACACATTTGGAAAAATTTTTTTTAACTTTTTTACTTTGTCCCGGGGGGGACATCACAGATCGGTGATCTGACAGTTTGCACAGCACTCTGTCAGATCACCGATCTGTCTCAGAGCACTGCAGGCTTACCAAGCACCTGCTCTGAGCAGGCTCTGTGAAGCCACCTCCCTCCCTGCAGGACCCGGATGCCGCAGCCATCTTGGATCCAGGCCTGCTACAGGGAGGGAGGTAGGGAGACCCTTGCAGCAACACAATCACATCGCGTTGCTGCGGGGGGCTCAGGGAAGCCTGCAGGGAGCCCCCTCCCTGTGCGATGCTTCCCTGTACCGCCGGCACATCGCGATCATGTTTGATCGCGGTGTGCCGGGGTTAATGTGCTGGGAGCGGTCCGTGACTGCTCCTGGCACATAGTGCCGGATGTCAGCTGCGATAGGCAGCTGACACCCGGCCGCGATCGGCCGCGCTCCTCCCGTGAGCGCGGCCGATCGCATATGACGTACTATCCCGTCGGTGGTCATAGGGGCCCACCCCACCTCGACGGGATAGTACATCTAATGTCAGAAAGGGGTTAATCAGATTGTTGATGCAAAACGGTTCTCTAAATTGGACCTCAGGGAGCCTGTAATCTAATTTAGAGAACCGTTTTGCATTACAAGAGGTTCAGTTCTTGGGTTTCCTAGTATGCAAATTGCCTCTTCTGAGAAAAAGAGGACTTAAACTCTATAGCGCTACCTTATATAGAAAAGGAGTGGTTCCCACTCTAAACCAGAAAGATAGGCTTGAGTTCTATCTAGGTGGTTATACTGAGTGTGGGTGTAATGCTAAATATCTTCCCTCGGAACGCTGTTCCTAAGTTGTCAGACACCCACTACTCTTGTAATTATACCAACATGAAACAAATATAGCCTATAGATCTAATAAGAATCAAAATCGATAGTTACCCATATCCAGTTTAGGTGAGAGCCCCGGTCACCCCAACGCGCGTTTCGCGTGCTAATGATAGCCTCGCTTCCTCAGGGGGCGTGACTTAACTCCGATCTTAGTGCTCTGTATATACTGTGCCGTTCCGGTCACTTGACCGTGCGGCATCCAATCGGTGCAGAATAGAAGTGCGCTTGCGTGCTTGTGACGTGTCATTGTCATGGAAACCCGCGGCGCTAAAACGCCACTTGTATATCAACATGTGATCTCCTAGTGCATGCATGCTACAGGTCCTTCTCAAAAAATTAGCATATAGTGTTAAATTTCATTATTTACCATAATGTAATGATTACAATTAAACTTTCATATATTATAGATTCATTATCCACCAACTGAAATTTGTCAGGTCTTTTATTGTTTTAATACTGATGATTTTGGCATACAACTCCTGATAACCCAAAAAACCTGTCTCAATAAATTAGCATATTTCACCCATCCAATCAAATAAAAGTGTTTTTTAATAACAAACAAAAAAACCATCAAATAATAATGTTCAGTTATGCACTCAATACTTGGTCGGGAATCCTTTGGCAGAAATGACTGCTTCAATGCGGCGTGGCATGGAGGCAATCAGCCTGTGACACTGCTGAGATGTTATGGAGGCCCAGGATGCTTCAATAGCGGCCTTAAGCTCATCCAGAGTGTTGGGTCTTGCGTCTCTCAACTTTCTCTTCACAATATCCCACAGATTCTCTATGGGGTTCAGGTCAGGAGAGTTGGCAGGCCAATTGAGCACAGTAATACCATGGTCAGTAAACCATTTACCAGTGGTTTTGGCACTGTGAGCAGGTGCCAGGTCGTGCTGAAAAATGAAATCTTCATCTCCATAAAGCATTTCAGCCGATGGAAGCATGAAGTGCTCCAAAATCTCCTGATAGCTAGCTGCATTGACCCTGCCCTTGATGAAACACAGTGGACCAACACCAGCAGCTGACATGGCACCCCACACCATCACTGACTGTGGGTACTTGACACTGGACTTCAGGCATTTTGGCATTTCCTTCTCCCCAGTCTTCCTCCAGACTCTGGCACCTTGATTTCCGAATGACATGCAAAATTTGCTTTCATCAGAAAAAAGTACTTGGGACCACTTAGCAACAGTCCAGTGCTGCTTCTCTGTAGCCCAGGTCAGGCGCCTCTGCCGCTGTTTATGGTTCAAAAGTGGCTTTACCTGGGGAATGCGGCACCTGTAGCCCATTTCCTGCACACGCCTGTGCACGGTGGCTCTGGATGTTTCCACACCAGACTCAGTCCACTGCTTCCTCAGGTTCCCCAAGGTCTGGAATCGGTCCTTCTCCACAATCTTCCTCAGGGTCCGGTCTCCTCTTCTCGTTGTACAGCGTTTTCTGCCACATTGTTTCCTTCCAACAGACTTACCATTGAGGTGCCTTGATACAGCACTCTGGGAACAGCCTATTTGTTGAGAAATTTCTTTCTGGGTCTTACCCTCTTGCTTGAGGGTGTCAATGATGGCCTTCTTGACATCTGTCAGGTCGCTAGTCTTACCCATGATGGGGGTTTTGAGTAATGAACCAGGCAGGGAGTTTATAAAAGCCTCAGGTATCTTTTGCATGTGTTTAGAGTTAATTAGTTGATTCAGAAGATTAGGGTAATAGGTCGTTTAGAGAACCTTTTCTTGATATGCTAATTTATTGAGACAGGTTTTTTGGGTTATCAGGAGTTGTATGCCAAAATCATCAGTATTAAAACAATAAAAGACCTGACAAATTTCAGTTGCTGGATAATGAATCTATAATATATGAAAGTTTAATTGTAATCATTACATTATGGTAAATAATGAAATTTAACACTATATGCTAATTTTTTGAGAAGGACCTGTATGTTTATCTACTGGTGCCGGCGAGCACCATATGTCCCGCAGTGGCCCCGACCATGCAGCAGGGTCCCCGCCCACCCCGGTCACATGAGCGAGCCGGCGCCTGGCCGCAACATGTTCCCGAAGGAAGCAGGGGACACCCCCACAGAGGAGGAGACAGCGCAAGACATACGGTACTATCGCCCGCATACTAATCTGTAAATATACTGATACATGAAAGGTTAATGATGTGCTTTAAGAAAAAAAGTGCTAATAGTGCTTATTTATGACTATAATTGTTTAAATAATGTGTACAGCTCTCTAAAAGTCGCTATTCTGTACAGATTACTATATATGTTAATACAACATGTGCTCTAAAAATATCAATACTTTGAACAATACAAATCCATACATAGTTAAAAATAGATCATGATTGAGAACATACAGACAAATGAATGAATGAGACCATAGGGACTTTGCCCATTTAGCACACCTAGCCATTCTGGAACATATTCACCATGTGGTTTCTTTGTGTCACGTTATCCACTAGGGAAACATGTATATTTTCCGATATGTCCATCTTAGTTAAATAGGTCTATTATTCAAGGAAATCCGTCTTCTTTCTTTATCCTCTTTGAAATGACAGTACGGAGTTTTTTTCTCTCATATCTTCATTGTGTTTGCAGTGTGTCAATCAAGAACTAATAAACAGAATAACAAAGACACAATTAAAAACCTCAAACTAAGAAAAGGAATTAAAATAAAGTTAAAATCTGGTTGGAGTGTATAAGGGTGGATCGGGCGTAGCAATAATTGAGGGGTTGGTACATAGATGTTACAAATAGGATGAAAAGCCATACGATTCATTTAACCCATTGGGTGCCAGGGTCCCCAGAGTGGTAATCCACCTACATTCTCTTTGTGCCAATAGGCGTTGGATGTCCCCTCCTCTGATCCCACTCTGAATATGTTTAATACCCCTGACTAAGAAAAGTCTAGGGTTACATTTATGGTGCTCTTTAAAATGGCGTGGAATGGTTTTTAATTTTGAAACATCTTCTTCTCTCTCCGCCGCCATAATGTCCCTGACATGCTCTCTCGTGCGGGTACCCAGTCGTCTTGACGTCAGGCCAATATAAATTTTAGGACAGCTGCAAACTGCATAATAAATGACCTGAGTGGTGTTGCAGGTAATGTATTGTTTTTATGGAATGTTTTTCCTCCCACTGATTGAAAATCTGACGTCCAACTAATGTTTTTGCACGAGATGCAGTTTCCACATGGGAAACATCCTTTGCAGGGACCAGTTGATCCAAATTGATTTTTTGGAGGGGAAGGGACATAATGACTAGACACTAGGATATCCTTGAGATTCCTACTCCTTCTGGATGTCATCAAAGGGTGCTCTGTCAGGAGCTTTGATAGCGTTGGATCGGTCATTAGTACACTCCAATGTTTTTGGAGACAATTTCTCATTGTGGTCCATTCCCCATTAAATGTAGATATAAATCGAACTACATTTTCCTGTTGAAATTTATCCTTTCTCTGGGGGTATAGCAAAGTCTCCCGTTTTTGAAATTTGGCCCTTTGATATCCCTTTTTAATGCATCTATTGCTATAGCCTCTCGCTTTAAACCTCTCTCGAAGATACTTGGCCTGCATTTCAAACTTGGACTCAGAGGAACAAATCCTCCTCACCCTGAGGTGCTGCCCAACCGGGATGGCCCTAATGGTGCTATAAGGATGACTCGAACTCGCATGCAATAGAGAGTTGACAGAGGTGGACTTCCTGTGTACATCAGTCTGTAAATATCGATGTTCATCCACCTCAATTTTCACATCTAGAAAGTCCACCGCTGTCTTACTCATTTGATATGTCAGTTTGATGCTAAATCTATTGCAATTAAGGTCCTGCATAAAGGTCCGTAACTCATGTTCGGACCCCTGCCAGATTATAAGCAGGTCATCAATGTAACGCAACCAGCACTGCACATGGTCCGCGGCCCGGACGCCCCCCCCCCACCAAAAATCTCCCTCTCCCAGAATCCTAGGAAGAGGTTGGCGAAAGAGGGCGCACAGGCCGCGCCCATGGCCCAAAACACTCTATGAAAAAGAGGCAACAAGACATCTCAGAGATAGAGAAACGTATCGCAGGTTGGAACATAATCCATTGAATGAGTTTTCCCATGAACTGGAGGGTATCCTAGAGGAAGCCTTTGAGAAGGGATTGATCCCGAAAAAGATTTTTGATGGCCTGTTGACTAGGTTTCCCAAAGTGCCTACTCTGTATTTTGTCCCCAAGATACATAAGAATCCCATTGATCCCCCCGGCCGTCCGATTGTCTCGGGCATGGGAGGTTTGAGTGACCCTATTTGTAAATTTGTGGATTTTTATCTTAAACCTTTGGTTGAGACCCTTCCCTCCTATGCTCGGGACACATCGGATGTGCGGAGTAGGATCAATGGGATCCAATTGGAAGATGATATGATTCTTGTCACTGCTGACATTGAGTCACTATATACGTGTATAAAACATGAGGACGGACTGGAGGCGGTCCGCTTCTTCCTGGGGTCTGGCAGCCGGGATGGCCTTATGTGTGATTTTATTTTGGAATTACTTACCTTTATTCTTACTAGGAATTTTTTTGTTTTTAAGGATGTCTTTTATCTGCAGCAATGCGGCATTGCCATGGGCGCGGCCTATGCGCCCTCTTTCGCCAACCTCTTCCTAGGATTCTGGGAGAGGGAGATTTTTGGTGGGGGGGCGTCCGGGCCGCGGACCATGTGCAGTGCTGGTTGCGTTACATTGATGACCTGCTTATAATCTGGCAGGGGTCCGAACATGAGTTACGGACCTTTATGCAGGACCTTAATTGCAATAGATTTAACATCAAACTGACATATCAAATGAGTAAGACAGCGGTGGACTTTCTGGATGTGAAAATTGAGGTGGATGAACATCGATATTTACAGACTGATGTACACAGGAAGTCCACCTCTGTCAACTCTCTATTGCATGCGAGTTCGAGTCATCCTTATAGCACCATTAGGGCCATCCCGGTTGGGCAGCACCTCAGGGTGAGGAGGATTTGTTCCTCTGAGTCCAAGTTTGAAATGCAGGCCAAGGATCTTCGAGAGAGGTTTAAAGCGAGAGGCTACAGCAATAGATGCATTAAAAGGGATATCAAAGGGCCAAATTTCAAAAACGGGAGACTTTGCTATACCCCCAGAGAAAGGATAAATTTCAACAAGAAAATGTAGTTCGATTTATATCTACATTTAATGGGGAATGGACCACAATGAGAAATTGTCTCCAAAAACATTGGAGTGTACTAATGACCGATCCAACGCTATCAAAGCTCCTGACAGAGCACCCTTTGATGACATCCAGAAGGAGTAGGAATGTCAAGGATATCCTAGTGTCTAGTCATTATGTCCCTTCCCCTCCAAAAAATCAATTTGGATCAACTGGTCCCTGCAAAGGATGTTTCCCATGTGGAAACTGCATCTCATGCAAAAACATTAGTCGGACGTCAGATTTTCAATCAGTGGGAGGAAAAACATTCCCCATAAAAACAATACATTACCTGCAACACCACTCAGGTCATTTATTATGCAGTTTGCAGCTGTCCTAAAATTTATATTGGCCTGACGTCAAGACGACTGGGTACCCGCACGAGAGAGCATGTCAGGGACATTATGGCGGCGGAGAGAGAAGAAGATGTTTCAAAATTAAAAACCATTCCACGCCATTTTAAAGAGCACCATAAATGTAACCCTAGACTTTTCTTAGTCAGGGGTATTAAACATATTCAGAGTGGGATCAGAGGAGGGGGCATCCAAAACCTATTGGCACAAAGAGAATGTAGGTGGATTACCACTCTGGGGACCCTGGCACCCAATGGGTTAAATGAATCGTATGGCTTTTCATCCTATTTGTAACATCTATGTACCAACCCCTCAATTATTGCTACGCCCGATCCACCCTTATACACTCCAACCAGATTTTAACTTTATTTTAATTCCTTTTCTTAGTTTGAGGTTTTTAATTGTGTCTTTGTTATTCTGTTTATTAGTTCTTGATTGACACACTGCAAACACAATGAAGATATGAGAGAAAAAAACTCCGTGCTGTCATTTCAAAGAGGATAAAGAAAGAAGACGGATTTCCTTGAATAATAGACCTATTTAACTAAGATGGACATATCGGAAAATATACATGTTTCCCTAGTGGATAACGTGACACAAAGAAACCACATGGTGAATATGTTCCAGAATGGCTAGGTGTGCTAAATGGGCAAAGTCCCTATGGTCTCATTCATTCATTTGTCTGTATGTTCTCAATCATGATCTATTTTTAACTATGTATGGATTTGTATTGTTCAAAGTATTGATATTTTTAGAGCACATGTTGTATTAACATATATAGTAATCTGTACAGAATAGCGACTTTTAGAGAGCTGTACACATTATTTAAACAATTATAGTCATAAATAAGCACTATTGGCACTTTTTTTCTTAAAGCACATCATTAACCTTTCATGTATCAGTATATTTACAGATTAGTATGCGGGCGATAGTACCGTATGTCTTGCGCTGTCTCCTCCTCTGTGGGGGTGTCCCCTGCTTCCTTCGGGAACGTGTTGCGGCCAGGCGCCGGCTCGCTCATGTGACCGGGGTGGGCGGGGACCCTGCTACATGGTCGGGGCCACTGCGGGACATATGGTGCTCGCCGGCACCAGTAGATAAACATAGCATGCATGCACTAGGAGATCACATGTTGATATACAAGCGGTGTTTTAGCGCCGCGGGTTTCCATGACAATGACACGTCACAAGCACGCAAGCGCACTTCTATTCTGCTCCGATTGGATGCCGCACGGTCAAGTGACCGGAACGGCACAGTATATACAGAACACTAAGATCGGAGTTAAGCCACGCCCCCTGAGGAAGCGAGGCTATCATTCGCACGCGAAACGCGCGTTGGGGTGACCGGGGCTCTCACCTAAACTGGATATGGGTAACTATCGATTTTGATTCTTATTAGATCTATAGGCTATATTTGTTTCATGTTGGTATAATTACAAGAGTAGTGGGTGTCTGACAACTTAGGAACAGCGTTCCGAGTGAAGATATTTAGCATTACACCCACACTCAGTATAACCACCAAGATAGAACTCAAGCCTATCTTTCTGGTTTAGAGTGGGAACCACTGGTCAAGTAATTACACTGGGAATGGTTCACATATTATAGTACTTGACTTATGATATCCATTTTTTATTCTTGTAAATCTTTTGATTTAAATAAAGTTTGTATTTTGTGTAAACTCCATGTCCTCCTTTTCTATATAATTGCAAATTGAGTATCGCCAAAATTATGGATATTTTTACCCTACTGGTATCTCTTTAATTATCTATAGCGCTACCTGTTGGAAGTAGCGATCCTACAAGTCACAATCAACCCTTTAACAAGTCGTGCAATATGACTTAGGATAAAAGCCAAATCAATATCTCAATTCGCAGACACGGTGTTTTGGGCTGTTGGCCCTCGTCAGTGCGAAGCATGAGAACTGATTTGGCTAGGTGAGAGGCTCTGGACTGGGGTCTAAGGGGTATCGTTTCTCCTTATGGAGAATGATATACCATCTCTGGCTTGTCAAGGTAAGGAGGCTTACTCGCTGTGCAATGCTCCTCTGGGTTTCCTAGTGTCTGATCCAGGTTTGCGGATAGACACTGATAAGGTGTGTGCAGTTCTGGAATGGGATCTGCCAGAAAATCTGAAAGTTTAGCTTTTACAGGCTCTTTGTTTCCCTGCTTATTCAACTTTAACCCCTTAGTGACAAAGCCAATTTTAAGCTTAAAAGGGTTGTCCAGTCTAAAAATACATGTTTGCAGTGACTGCAGATTTGTGAATCTATCTGATAAATTCCCTACCATCCATTTTTGAGACCTCCAATGGCCATATCATAGGCTGTTGCTGGTGTGTGGTTCTTGTAGACCATAATTGGTGTTAAACTGCAGCTAGTGTGAACAATGACAGAACACAGCAAGTGATCGCTGAGTCAAACGTCACTCAGAGAACTACACATGAAGCTGTGTCACTTGCACACAGAAATGGAACAGATGCTTTGCAATAGAGCTGTGTCACTCGTACACAATAACAGAGTAGATGTTCTGCTATATTACTGTGTCACTCACACACAGTAACGGAAAAGATGCTCTGCTATAGAGCTGTGTCAGTCGCACACAGTAACGGAATAGATATTACGTTAGATACGATCCCTGTTAGCCTCACAGGGGATCAAAACTCGCACACCGGGTAAATAGAAAACAGTGGTCAAACAGCCAGCAAAAACACTCAGCCAATTCCTCTTCGGAGGTGCCGGAATTCAAATGGTTAAACCGTATCCCTGAATTCACTTAAACAAACTTCTCTTCAGAGGTGCCAGAATTCTAACGGCTTACCGCTGACCCTGAGCACATGCTGACATAGATCACACTGTTGCAATGTCTCATACACACATGTAAAATGGTTGATTCTAGCATGCCTTCGTGCAGCTCATAGACCCTTTTATATGTCCAGCTCATTTCCACTCGGACAGGACCTTACTCGCAGACCAATCTGGAGCTGCCACATCACCAGAGCAGCTGATGACAGTAGGGTGATTTCTGGTCTCCAGAGAGCTCACTCATCGCTGCCTACCACTGGTTACCATAGGCTTGGCTGAAGAGCTAGCAGTAACCAGATGAATAGCACGAGCCTGAGCAAGATGCTGGGACAACGTCTTTGCTCAGCAGCACCTGCAGTGGCCAAAGCTGGATGGGAGACCGCAGATGCAGGCAAGGCTTGAGATCTACTCTGTGCAGTGGGAGAATCCCGGCAGCTAACAATTGGTTTCTCTTTTAAATGTATTTAATTTGTTTGTTTTCTCATATGTTGTCCATGATGTAATATGTTGTGAATTCTGTGGCAGAGCTCCCTCCTGTGGTCACAAGTGGTACTTCGGCTGATTCTCTCTGGGATCTTCCGTTTGTGGAGGAAAGTGGTACTGCAGCTTCTGAGTTTCCTCCCTCAGGTGATCTGGTGAGCTCGTTAGCTTCTTCTCTACTTAACTCCACCTGATGCTTTGATCCATGCTTCCTGTCAATGTTCCAGTGTTGGACTGGTTTTTTCCCTGGATCATTCCTGTGGCCTGCTGCTCTGCAAAGCTAAGTTTTGCTTTTGTTATTTTGTTGCTATTTTTCAGTCCAGCTTGCTTTATTGGTGTTTTTCTCGCCTGCTGGAAGCTCTGAGACGCAGAGGGACGACCTCCGTACCGTTAGTCGGTGCGGAGGGTCTTTTTGTCCCCTCTGCGTGGTTATTTATAGGTTTTTGTGCTGACCGCAAAGTTATCTTCCCTATCCTCGTTCTATTCAGCTAGTCGGGCCTCACTTTGCTAAATCTGTTTCATCTCTATGTTTGTGTTTTCATCTTACTCACAGTCATTATATGTGGGGGGCTGCCTTTTCCTTTGGGGAATTTCTCTGAGGCAAGGTAGGCTTATTTTTCTATCTTCAGGCCTAGCTAGTTTCTCAGGCTGTGACGAGGCGCCTAGGTTCTGGTCAGGAGCGCTCCACGGCTACCTTTAGTGTGGTTGGATAGGATCAGGGATTGCGGTCTGCAGAGTTCCCACGTCTCAGAGCTCGTTCTATTATTTTGGGTGTTTGTCAGACCACTGTATGTGTTCTGACCGCTATGTCCATTGTGGTACTGAATTGCCTTCATATCAGTTTTCATAACAGTACAGGAAGCCAACAGTGCTAATGATTCTCAATAGAGGGAAAAAAGAAGTTCTGAGACCATTTTTTTTTCTTTGCACTGTGTTTTGTCTTTTTTTTCCCCTAGACATTTGGGTGGTTCAGGACACAGGTGTAGCAATGGACATTAAAGGTCTGTCTTCATGTGTGGATCAGCTCTCGGCAAGAGTACAAAAGATTCAGGACACTATTGATCAGAAATCTATGTTAGAGCCGAGAATTCCTATTCCAGATTTGTTTTTTGGAGATAGAATTAAGTTTCTGAGTTTCAAAAATAATTGTAAACTATTTCTGGCTTTGAAACCTCGTTCTTCTGGTGACCCAGTTCAACAGGTTAGGATCGTCATTTCTTTTTTGCGCGGCGATCCTCAGGACTTGGCGTTTTCTCTTGCGTCAGGAGATCCTGCATTGAGTAATATTGATGCGTTTTTCCTGGCGCTTGGGTTGCTGTACGATGAGCCTAATTCAGTGGATCAGGCAGAAAAGAATTTGCTGGCTCTTTGTCAGGCTCAGGATGAGATAGAGGTATATTGTCAGAAATTTAGAAAGTGGTCAGTGCTCACTCAATGGAATGAATCTGCGCTGGCAGCTATATTCAGAAAGGGTCTCTCTGAAGCCCTTAAGGATGTTATGGTGGGATTTCCTATGCCTGCTGGTTTGAATGAGTCTATGTCTTTGGCCATTCAGATCGGTCGACGCTTGCGTGAGCGTAAATCTGTGCACCATTTGGCGGTATTACCTGAGCTTAAACCTGAGCCTATGCAATGTGATAGGACCTTGACTAGAGTTGAACGGCAAGAGCACAGACGTCTGAATGGTCTGTGTTTCTACTGTGCTGATTCCACTCATGCTATCTCTGATTGTCCTAAGCGCACTAAGCAGTTCGCTAGGTCTGCCACCATTGGTACAGTACAGTCAAAATTTCTTCTGTCCGTTACCTTGATCTGCTCTTTGTCATCGTATTCTGTCATGGCATTTGTGGATTCAGGCACTGCCCTGAATTTGATGGACTTGGAATATGCTAAGCGTTGTGGGTTTTTCTTGGAGCCCTTGCAGTGTCCTATTCCATTGAGAGGAATTGATGCTACGCCTTTGGCCAAGAATAAGCCTCAATACTGGACCCAGCTGACCATGTGCATGGCTCCTGCACATCAGGAGGTTATTCGCTTTCTGGTGTTGCATAATCTGCATGATGTGGTTGTGTTGGGGTTGCCATGGCTACAAGCCCATAATCCAGTATTGGATTGGAAATCCATGTCGGTGTCCAGCTGGGGTTGTCAGGGGGTACATGGTGATGTTCCATTTCTGTCAATTTCGTCATCCACCCCTTCTGAGGTCCCAGAGTTCTTGTCTGATTACTGGGATGTATTTGATGAGCCCAAGTCTGATACCCTACCTCCGCATAGGGATTGTGATTGTGCTATCAATTTGATTCCTGGTAGTAAATTCCCAAAAGGTCGATTGTTTAATTTATCCATACCTGAGCACACCGCTATGCGCAGTTATGTGAAGGAATCCCTGGAGAAGGGGCATATTCGCCCGTCATCGTCGCCATTAGGAGCTGGGTTCTTTTTTGTAGCCAAGAAGGATGGTTCGCTGAGACCTTGTATTGATTACCACCTTCTTAATAAGATCACGGTTAAATTTCAGTACCCCTTGCCATTGTTGTCTGATCTGTTTGCTCGGATTAAGGGGGCTAGTTGGTTCACAAAGATAGATCTTCGTGGTGCGTATAATCTGGTGCGAATTAAGCAAGGCGATGAATGGAAAACTGCATTTAATACGCCCGAGGGTCATTTTGAGTATCTTGTGATGCCGTTCGGACTTGCCAATGCTCCATCAGTGTTTCAGTCCTTTATGCATGACATCTTCCGAGAGTACCTGGATAAATTCCTGATTGTGTACTTGGATGACATTTTGATCTTCTCGGATGATTGGGAGTCTCATGTGAAGCAGGTCAGAACGGTTTTTCAGGTCCTGCGTGCTAATTCTTTGTTTGAGAAGGGATCAAAATGTCTCTTTGGTGTGCAGAAGGTTTCATTTTTGGGGTTCATCTTTTCCCCTTCTACTATCGAGATGGATCCTGTTAAGGTCCAAGCCATCCATGATTGGACTCAGCCGACATCTCTGAAAAGTCTGCAAAAGTTCCTGGGCTTTGCTAATTTTTATCGTCGCTTCATCTGCAATGTTTCTAGTATTGCTAAACCATTGACCGATTTGACCAAGAAGGGTGCTGATGTGGTCAATTGGTCTTCTGCTGCTGTGGAAGCCTTTCAAGAGTTGAAGCGTCGTTTTTCTTCTGCCCCTGTGTTGTGTCAACCAGATGTTTCTCTTCCGTTCCAGGTCGAGGTTGATGCTTCTGAGATTGGAGCAGGGGCTGTTTTGTCGCAGAGAGGTTCTGATTGCTCAGTGATGAAACCATGCGCTTTCTTTTCCAGGAAGTTTTCACCTGCTGAGCGAAATTATGATGTGGGCAACCGAGAGTTGCTGGCCATGAAGTGGGCATTCGAGGAGTGGCGTCATTGGCTTGAAGGAGCTAAGCATCGCGTGGTGGTATTGACTGATCATAAGAACTTGACTTATCTCGAGTCTGCCAAGCGGTTGAATCCTAGACAGGCTCGTTGGTCGCTGTTTTTTGCCCGGTTTGACTTTGTGATTTCGTACCTCCCGGGCTCAAAAAATGTGAAGGCGGATGCTCTGTCTAGGAGTTTTGTGCCCGACTCTCCGGGTTTGTCTGAGCCGGCGGGTATCCTCAAGGAAGGAGTAATTGTGTCTGCCATCTCCCCTGATTTGCGGCGAGTGCTGCAAAAATTTCAGGCTAATAAACCTGATCGTTGTCCAGCGGAGAGACTGTTTGTCCCTGATAGGTGGACGAATAAGGTTATCTCTGAGGTTCATTGTTCGGTGTTGGCTGGTCATCCTGGAATCTTTGGTACCAGAGAGTTAGTGGCTAGATCCTTTTGATGGCCATCTCTGTCGCGGGATGTGCGTACTTTTGTGCAGTCCTGTGGGATTTGTGCTCGGGCTAAGCCCTGCTGTTCTCGTGCCAGTGGGTTGCTTTTGCCCTTGCCGGTCCCAAAGAGGCCTTGGACACATATCTCTATGGATTTTATTTCAGATCTTCCCATTTCTCAAAAGATGTCAGTCATTTGGGTGGTCTGTGATCGCTTTTCTAAGATGGTCCATCTGGTACCCTTGTCTAAGTTGCCTTCCTCCTCTGATTTGGTGCCATTGTTCTTCCAGCATGTGGTTCGTTTGCATGGCATTCCAGAGAATATCGTTTCTGACAGAGGTTCCCAGTTTGTTTCGAGGTTTTGGCGAGCCTTTTGTGGTAGGATGGGCATTGATTTGTCTTTTTCCTCGGCTTTCCATCCTCAGACTAATGGCCAGACCGAACGAACCAATCAGACCTTGGAAACATATCTGAGATGTTTTGTTTCTGCTGATCAGGATGACTGGGTGTCCTTTTTGCCTTTGGCTGAGTTCGCCCTTAATAACCGGGCCAGCTCGGCTACCTTGGTTTCGCCATTTTTCTGTAACTCTGGGTTCCATCCTCGTTTCTCTTCAGGACAGGTTGAGTCTTCGGACTGTCCTGGTGTGGATACTGTGGTGGACAGGTTGCAGCAGATTTGGACTCATGTAGTGGACAATTTGACCTTGTCCCAGGAGAGCGCTCAACGTTTTGCTAATCGCAGACGCTGTGCGGGTCCCCGACTTCGTGTTGGGGATCTGGTTTGGTTATCTTCTCGTCATATTCCTATGAAGGTTTCCTCTCCTAAGTTTAAACCTCGTTTTATTGGTCCGTATAGGATTTCTGAGGTTCTTAATCCTGTGTCTTTTCGTCTAACCCTTCCAGATTCTTTTTCCATACATAACGTATTCCATAGGTCGTTGTTGCGGAGATACGTGGCACCTATGGTTCCATCTGTTGACCCTCCTGCCCCGGTTTTGGTGGAGGGGGAGTTGGAGTATATTGTGGAGAAGATTTTGGATTCTCGTGTTTCAAGACGGAAACTCCAGTATCTGGTTAAATGGAAGGGTTATGCTCAGGAAGATAATTCCTGGGTTTTTGCCTCTGATGTCCATGCTCCCGATCTTGTTCGTGCCTTTCATGTGGCTCATCCTGGTCGGCCTGGGGGCTCTGGTGAGGGTTCGGTGACCCCTCCTCAAGGGGGGGGTACTGTTGTGAATTCTGTGGCAGAGCTCCCTCCTGTGGTCACAAGTGGTACTTCGGCTGATTCTCTCTGGGATCTTCCGTTTGTGGAGGAAAGTGGTACTGCAGCTTCTGAGTTTCCTACCTCAGGTGATCTGGTGAGCTCGTTAGCTTCTTCTCTACTTAACTCCACCTGATGCTTTGATCCATGCTTCCTGTCAATGTTCCAGTGTTTGACTGGTTTTTTCCCTGGATCATTCCTGTGGCCTGCTGCTCTGCAAAGCTAAGTTTTGCTTTTGTTATTTTGTTGCTATTTTTCAGTCCAGCTTGCTTTATTGGTGTTTTTCTCGCCTGCTGGAAGCTCTGAGACGCAGAGGGACGACCTCCGTACCGTTAGTCGGTGCGGAGGGTCTTTTTGTCCCCTCTGCGTGGTTATTTATAGGTTTTTGTGCTGACCGCAAAGTTATCTTCCCTATCCTCGTTCTATTCAGCTAGTCGGGCCTCACTTTGCTAAATCTGTTTCATCTCTATGTTTGTGTTTTCATCTTACTCACAGTCATATGTGGGGGGCTGCCTTTTCCTTTGGGGAATTTCTCTGAGGCAAGGTAGGCTTATTTTTCTATCTTCAGGCCTAGCTAGTTTCTCAGGCTGTGACGAGGCGCCTAGGTTCTGGTCAGGAGCGCTCCACGGCTACCTTTAGTGTGGTTGGATAGGATCAGGGATTGCGGTCTGCAGAGTTCCCACGTCTCAGAGCTCGTTCTATTATTTTGGGTGTTTGTCAGACCACTGTATGTGTTCTGACCGCTATGTCCATTGTGGTACTGAATTGCCTTCATATCAGTTTTCATAACAGTAATAGCATTTTGTATACTTTTGGTGATCACTGGTTTTGCATACTTATTTTCTCTTGTTTTTCTTTATCAACATTGAAAGATCTGCAGCAAACTCTGGCAGGTACTGGTTTCGTATTGTATGTGATAACAATTTCCCCTTTTCTTCATTTGTCTAGCCGGTGGAGTAGGGTGTCAAGATGGAAGCCTTTTCTTACAAAGAAAAGCGTGAAAGCCTCACTATATTTTCTAAAACCTACATCAATTCTATCAAAAGTATATGGAAAAACATGTTATGGTCTGATGAGGCCATGGTTGAACTTTTTGGTCTTAATTCCAAAAGATTTAAAGCAAAGTCAACACTGCACATTATCTGTTGTGAATTCTGTGGCTGAGTTCACTTCTGTGGTCACAAGTGGTATTGCAGTCTCTGGGCTTCCTCCCTCAGGTGTTTTGGTGAGCTCGTTGGCTGCCTTGCTATTTAGCTCCACCTGAGTCTGTCTTCCTTGCTCCTTGTCAATGTTCCAGAGTTGGATCTGAGCTACTGCATCTTTCCTTGGGCCTGCTGCTCTGCTAGATAAGTGCTTCTAGTTTGTTTTCTGTTTTTTCTGTCCAGCTTGCTATTAACTTTTGCTGGAAGCTCTGAGAAGCAAAGGGGTGCACCGCCGTGCTGTTAGTTCGGCACGGTGGGTCTTTTTGCCCCTTTGCGTGGTTTTCGTTTTAGGGTTTTTTGTAGACTGCATAGTTCTCTTTGCTATCCTCGCTCTGTCTAGAATATCGGGCCTCACTTTGCTGAATCTATTTCATTCCTACGTTTGTCTTTTCATCTTGCTAACAGTCATTATATGTGGGGGGCTGCCTATTCCTTTGGGGTGTTTCTCTGAGGTAAGTCAGGCTTGTATTTCTATCTTCAGGCTAGTCAGCTCCTCAGGCAGTGCCGAGTTGCATAGGTAGTGATAGGCGCAATCCACTGCTGCTTATAGTTGTGTGAGGATAGATCAGGTACTGCAGTCTACAGAGATTCCACGTCTCAGAGCTCGTCCTATTGTTTTTGGTTATTGCCAGATCTCTGTATGTGCGCTGATTACTGCACGCTGTGTTGCCTGATTGCCAGCCATAACAGTACAAGGAGCCCCACCAATGATTCCCAATAGAGGGAAAAAAGAAATCCTGACATTTTTTTTTCTTAGCTCTGTCTTCAGTCTTTTTTTTCCCCTAGACATTAGAGTGCTTCAGGACACAGCTGTGGACATGGATATTCAGGCTCTGTGCTCCTCAATGGATAATCTCGTTGTAAATGTACAAAAGATTCAAGATACTATTGATCAGAAATCGATGCTAGAACCAAGAATTCCGATTCCTGATTTGTTTTTTGGTGACAGAACTAAGTTCCTGAGCTTCAGAAATAATTGTAAGCTATTTTTGGCCTTGAAACCTCATTCTTCTGGTAATCCTATTCAACAGGTTTTGATTATTATTTCTTTTTTGCGCGGCGACCCACAGGACTGGGCGTTTTCTCTTGCACCAGGAGATTCTGCATTGAGTAATGTTGATGCATTTTTCCAGGCGCTGGGATTACTTTACGATGAGCCTAATTCAGTGGATCAGGCTGAGAAAAATCTGCTGGCTTTATGCCAGGGTCAGGATGATGTAGAAGTATATTGTCAGAAATTTAGGAAGTGGTCAGTACTCACTCTGTGGAATGAATCTGCACTAGCGGCTTTGTTCAGAAAGGGTCTCTCTGAAGCTCTTAAGGATGTAATGGTGGGATTTCCTATGCCTGCTGGTTTGAATGAGTCTATGTCCTTGGCCATTCAGATCGGTCGTCGTTTGCGCGAGCGTAAATCTGTGCACCATCTGGCGGTATTGTCTGAGAGTAAACCTGAGCCTATGCAGTGCGACAGGACTAAGACTAAAGTAGAACGGCAAGAACACAGACGTCTGAACAGACTGTGTTTCTATTGTGGTGATTCTACTCATGCTATTTCTAATTGTCCTAAACGCACTAGGCGGTTCGATAGCTCTGCCGTTATTGGTACTGTACAGTCCAAATTCCTTTTGTCCATTACCTTAATGTGCTCTTTGTCATCGTATTCTGTCATGGCGTTTGTGGATTCAGGCGCTGCCCTGAATCTGATGGATTTGGATTATGCTAAACGTTGTGGATTTTTCTTGGAGCATTTGCGGTGTCCTATTCCGTTGAGAGGAATTGATGCTACACCTTTGGCCAAGAATAAGCCTCAGTACTGGGCCCAGCTGACCATGTGCATGGCTCCTGCACATCAGGAAGTTATTCGCTTTCTGGTACTGCATAATTTGCATGATGTGGTCGTGTTGGGGTTGCCATGGCTACAAACCCATAATCCAGTATTGGATTGGAACTCTATGTCGGTAACCAGCTGGGGTTGTCAGGGAGTACATGGTGATGTTCCATTTTTGTCTATTTCGTCATCCATTCCTTCTGACATCCCAGAGTTCTTGTCGGACTTTCAGGATGTATTTGAAGAGTCCAAGTCTGATGCCCTACCTCCGCATAGGAATTGTGATTGTGCTATCGATTTGATTCCTGGTAGTAAATTCCCTAAGGGTCGTTTATTTAATTTGTCCGTACCTGAACACACCGCTATGCGCAGTTATGTGAAGGAGTCCCTGGAGAAGGGACATATTCGCCCATCGTCGTCACCATTGGGAGCAGGGTTCTTTTTTGTAGCCAAGAAGGATGGTTCGCTAAGACCGTGTATTGATTACCGCCTTCTTAATAAGATCACTGTTAAGTTTCAGTATCCCTTGCCATTGATTTCTGACTTGTTTGCTCGGATTAAGGGGGCTAGTTGGTTTACTAAGATTGATCTTCGTGGTGCGTATAATCTGGTGAGAATCAGGCAGGGAGATGAATGGAAAACGGCATTTAATACGCCCGAGGGTCATTTTGAGTATCTGGTGATGCCGTTCGGACTTGCCAATGCTCCATCTGTTTTTCAGTCTTTTATGCATGACATTTTCCGTGAGTATCTGGATAAATTCTTGATTGTTTACTTGGATGACATTTTGATCTTCTCAGATGATTGGGAGTCTCATGTGAAGCAAGTCAGAATGGTTTTCCAGGTACTGCGTGCTAATTCCTTGTTCGTGAAGGGATCAAAGTGTCTCTTCGGTGTGCAGAAAGTTTCATTTTTGGGGTTCATCTTTTCCCCTTCTACTATCGAGATGGATCCGGTTAAGGTTCAGGCCATCCAGGATTGGACTCAGCCGACATCTCTAAAAAGTCTGCAGAAATTCCTGGGCTTTGCTAATTTTTATCGTCGCTTCATCTGTAATTTTTCTAGCATTGCCAGACCATTGACCGATTTGACCAAGAAGGGTGCTGATTTGGTTAATTGGTCTTCTGCTGCCGTGGAAGCTTTTCAGGAGTTGAAGCGTCGTTTTTGCTGTGCCCCTGTGTTGTGTCAACCTGATGTTTCTCTTCCGTTCCAGGTCGAGGTTGATGCTTCTGAGATTGGTGCAGGGGCGGTTTTGTCACAGAGAGGTTCTGGTTGCTCAGTGTTCAAACCATGTGCTTTCTTTTCCAGGAAATTTTCTGCTGCTGAGCGTAATTATGATGTGGGCAACCGAGAGTTGCTGGCCATGAAGTGGGCATTCGAGGAGTGGCGTCATTGGCTTGAGGGTGCTAAGCATCGCGTGGTGGTTTTAACTGATCATAAGAACCTTACTTATCTTGAGTCTGCCAAGCGCTTGAATCCTAGACAGGCCCGTTGGTCGTTATTTTTTGCTCGTTTTGATTTTGTGATTTCATACCTTCCGGGCTCTAAAAATGTGAAGGCGGATGCTCTGTCTAGGAGTTTTGTGCCCGACTCTCCGGGGTTATCTGAGCCGGCGAGTATCCTCAAGGAAGGAGTCATTGTGTCTGCCATCTCCCCTGATTTGCGGAGAGTGTTGCAGAAATTTCAGGCTAATAAACCTGATCGTTGTCCGGCCGAGAAACTGTTCGTCCCTGATAGGTGGACTAGTAAAGTTATCTCTGAACTTCATTGTTCGGTGCTGGCCGGTCATCCAGGAATCTTTGGTACCAGGGAGTTGGTTGCTAGATCCTTCTGGTGGCCATCTCTGTCACGGGATGTGCGTGCTTTTGTGCAGTCCTGTGGAATTTGTGCTAGGGCTAAGCCCTGCTGTTCACGTGCCAGTGGGTTGCTTTTGCCCTTGCCGGTCCCGAAGAGGCCTTGGACACATATTTCGATGGATTTCATTTCTGACCTTCCCGTTTCTCAAAAAATGTCGGTCATTTGGGTGGTCTGTGATCGCTTTTCTAAAATGGTCCATCTGGTGCCCTTGGTTAAATTGCCTTCCTCCTCTGATTTGGTGCCTTTGTTCTTCCAGCATGTGGTTCGTTTACATGGCATTCCTGAGAATATTGTTTCTGACAGAGGTTCCCAGTTTGTCTCGAGGTTCTGGCGAGCCTTTTGTGGTAGGATGGGCATTGACCTATCTTTCTCCTCGGCCTTCCATCCTCAGACTAATGGCCAGACCGAACGAACCAATCAGACCTTGGAAACATATCTGAGATGTTTTGTTTCCGCTGACCAGGATGATTGGGTGTCATTTTTGCCGTTGGCTGAGTTCGCCCTTAATAATCGGGCCAGCTCGGCTACCTTGGTCTCTCCATTTTTCTGCAATTCTGGGTTCCATCCTCGTTTCTCTTCAGGACAGGTTGAGTCTTCGGACTGTCCTGGTGTGGATTCTGTGGTGGACAGGTTGCAGCAGATCTGGACTCAGGTAGTGGACAATTTGACCTTGTCCCAGGAGAAGGCTCAGCTTTTCGCTAATCGCAGACGCCGTGTGGGACCCCGACTTCGTGTTGGGGATCTGGTTTGGTTATCTTCTCGTCATATTCCTATGAAGGTTTCCTCTCCTAAATTTAAACCTCGTTTTATTGGTCCGTATAGGATTTCTGAGATTCTCAATCCGGTGTCTTTTCATCTGACCCTCCCAGACTCCTTTTCCATACATAATGTATTCCATAGGTCGTTGTTGAGAAGATACGTGGCACCTATGGTTCCATCTGTGGAGCCTCCTGCCCCTGTTTTGGTGGAGGGGGAATTGGAGTATATTGTGGAGAAGATTTTGGATTCTCGTGTCTCTAGACGGAAACTCCAGTATCTGGTCAAATGGAAGGGTTATGCTCAGGAAGATAATTCCTGGGTTTTTGCCTCTGATGTCCATGCCCCAGATCTTGTTCGTGCCTTTCATGTGTCTCATCCTGGTCGGCCTGGGGGTTCTGGTGAGGGTTCGGTGACCCCTCCTCAAGGGGGGGGGTACTGTTGTGAATTCTGTGGCTGAGTTCACTTCTGTGGTCACAAGTGGTATTGCAGTCTCTGGGCTTCCTCCCTCAGGTGTTTTGGTGAGCTCGTTGGCTGCCTTGCTATTTAGCTCCACCTGAGTCTGTCTTCCTTGCTCCTTGTCAATGTTCCAGAGTTGGATCTGAGCTACTGCATCTTTCCTTGGGCCTGCTGCTCTGCTAGATAAGTGCTTCTAGTTTGTTTTCTGTTTTTTCTGTCCAGCTTGCTATTAACTTTTGCTGGAAGCTCTGAGAAGCAAAGGGGTGCACCGCCGTGCTGTTAGTTCGGCACGGTGGGTCTTTTTGCCCCTTTGCGTGGTTTTCGTTTTAGGGTTTTTTGTAGACTGCATAGTTCTCTTTGCTATCCTCGCTCTGTCTAGAATATCGGGCCTCACTTTGCTGAATCTATTTCATTCCTACGTTTGTCTTTTCATCTTGCTAACAGTCATTATATGTGGGGGGCTGCCTATTCCTTTGGGGTGTTTCTCTGAGGTAAGTCAGGCTTGTATTTCTATCTTCAGGCTAGTCAGCTCCTCAGGCAGTGCCGAGTTGCATAGGTAGTGCTAGGCGCAATCCACTGCGGCTTATAGTTGTGTGAGGATAGATCAGGTACTGCAGTCTACAGAGATTCCACGTCTCAGAGCTCGTCCTATTGTTTTTGGTTATTGCCAGATCTCTGTATGTGCGCTGATTACTGCACGCTGTGTTGCCTGATTGCCAGCCATAACAATTATCTAAATAACACCATACCAACAGTGAAGCATGATGGTGGCACATTATGCTTGAAGTCTGTTAACATTCGTCAACGAGGAGGGAGTAATGAAAAGTTTTTAAAATCAGTCAATTTTGCACAAAACTTTCAGACCTCTCCTAAAAAGCTGAAGATGAAGAGGAATTACACCTTTAAAGACAACAACAACCCTAAGTATTCCTCCAAATAAACAATAGAATGGTTTTCCCAGACGAAGATCAAAGTTTTGGATTGGCCTAGGAGAGTCCAGACTAGAATTCAATAAAAAATCTGTGAGTTGACCTGAAGATAGCTGTGCGCTTCTGCAATGAAGAGAAAATATGCCACTCTGATAGACTTATATCCTAAAAAACTGAACATTGTTATAGATTCAAAGGGTACTTCAGCAAAGTATTAGATTAAGGGTCTGCTTATTTACGCAATTTATGAACCAGTTTATTTTACTTTTTTATTTTTCCACCTGAAAAGATTTCAGTTTACTTGTCAATTGAAATGTACAGATTATTGGTGACATTAAGGCTATATTCACACTTAGCGGTTTTTACCGCGGAACCGCCGCGATTTTGATGCTGCGGGTCCGCAGCAGTTTCCATAGCGTTTACAGTAACATGTAAACCCTATGGAAACCGCAAACCGCTGTGCACATGCTGCGGGAAAAACCGCGCGGGAACGCAGCGGTTTACAATCCGCAGCATGTCACTTCTTTGTGCAGAATCGCTGCGATTCTGCACCCATAGGAATACATTGAACCGCTTACTTCCCGCATGGGGCTGTGCCCACGTTGCGGGAAGTAAGCGGATAATGTGCGGGTGGTACCCGGGGTGGAGGAGAGGAGACTCTCCTCCAGGCCCTGGGAACCATATTTGGGGTTAAAAAATAAAAAATCTGGTTATACTCACCCTCTGATGTCCGGAGCTCCTGGGCGCTGCACGCGGCTGTCCGGTCAGAGTTGCTGTGCGACCAGGACCTGCGGTGACGTCGCGGTCACATGACCGTGACGTCACGAAGGGTCCTTCTCGCACAGCATCTCTGGAACCGGACCGCCGGGTGCAGCGCCGAGGGATCGGGACGTCAGAGGGTGAGTATAACCAATTTTTATTATTTTTAACATTACTATTGATGCTGCATATTGCTGCATATGCAGCATCAATAGTATAGGCGGAAACCCGCAGCGGAAAACGCGGAACAAACCGCGATAAATCTGCAGGGAGAACCGCAGTTGTTTTGCCCTGCAGATTTATCAAATCCGCTGCGGGAAAACCCGCAGAGGGACGCCGCAAGGTGTGAACATAGCCTAAAGGTGAAAAAAGTTCTTGGTATTATTTTTTATACAACAAAAATTTGGAGTTTTAACCAGGTTGTGTAGACTTTTTATATCCTCTTGAAATATTTGCTATAAATATGGGTATGTAGCAAAACAAAGCTTAAAGAGGGTGTGGAGGCAAGTGGGCAGGAGACAGAATTAATTAGAGTCTATACAGCCAAAATTAGAGTAGCAAGGCCACATTTTTTTCAGTGTATTTTGCAATAAACTATGTGAAAATATTGAAAATCACCTAAAGGTATCTCCATTTATTGAAAGAAATGGTCATTCCATTTTTTTCCAAACATCAGCTCATGTACATGAAAATGAAAATTTCATTCCACCGTAGACACATTGGTGTGATACTTGGGATGTCAGCTGTCAGACACAGACTATACTAATATTTTTCATATATCCTCTGAAATATTCCTTTTTAAGTTCATAAATGCAAATTTACAAAGGAAAAAATTTAATTGTTCATTTCATCATGCAACAGCTACATAATATACAAAAGTTATTTACACGAGTGAAAACACTTTTTCATTATTTCATCATTTTCCAAGAACTAAAAAATATGAATACATTCACTTGCAATTCCCTTACATAGTTTTTTTTCTGGCCATTGTGTTCATGTCTTCAAATCAAACTTCATTTCATCATTCAGCTAAGTGAAAGGCTTTCTTTGCTGATATATTAATACAAAAATGCAGCAGACAGGTTTGAAAGCACATTGAGCATCAATAGACAATGTATTATTAAAAAAAATGTTTTGCAAGAGGACATAGGATTGTTATATGAATAAACCATTACTTTACAGTATTAGTAACAAATGCTAGGAGAATAAATTAAATAGCCAGAAACTGCCCCAAATTGAAGACTGTATGAGTAGACACAAATGCTTTGTAAAGTCTTTAAGTTCTGTTATTCATAGCTAATTTATAGTGACTCCTGATTGGGTGAAGATTTAATCCTTTTCTATGCTTCATGTATTCAGGCAAATCTAATCAACTCCTAAATAGTTTTAAAGCAGGCACCATAAAATGTAGACCTTAAAATCTCAGTCTATGTAGCACTTTGTGCATTTGTTTTTGTAGTTTGTTATTTGTGTTAATTTACCACAGTGGCTTGCTATGTCAAAATAGTAAATAGCACTTTTATAAAATTCATTGCTTACCATACATTTATGGCTGGAATTTTATATATTCTATTTTGAGTGCAGTTATAGAAGCAGGATTTTTTTAAGCCCCCCCAAAAAATGAATTTAAAAGATTGTATTTAACCCCTTCAACCCTTAGCCTGTTTTCAGCTTCCTGACCAGGTCAAATTTTAATATATATATATGTTAATTTTAATATATATATATATATATATATATATATATATATATATATATATATATGTTAGGGTTGGCGGAACACACTGAATATATATTTATTAGAAGAAGTTGGTGCGTTCACAACCCGGGATCCACCGTGCGGGAAAGCACCTGCTGCTAGATATGGCGGTACAAAAAGCAGTATAAACAGACTCTGTTACTTCACAGAGTCTGTTAGCAAAGATAACACTGTCCCCTGTTTGGCTTACAGAGGAACACAGCTACTCAGTAGAGCACATGGTGGTCATGCAGTCAAATGCAAACATGAAACTCCTCGCCGGGTCCCAAAATACACACACACGAAACTCCTCGCTGGAGGTGCCAGCATTCTAGGGGCTTATTTCAGCCGGGTCCCTGACTGCATACAAATATGACCACACTGGCGCTGAGCTCATACATAAATTGATACTAGCGCATGGCTGTGCGGCCATGCGAACCTTATATAGCTGCAGCACGTACAGGACCTTCCTAGAAGGACCAATGAGAGGCTGCCACAGAGTCTGAGGAACTTCAGGACCTTCCAGGAGAACCAATGGGTCTTGTTGCAGTATCTGAGCATGTGACCCTCGATCTCCAAAGAGATCATGCTCAGAAGGGGAAAAGCAGGACTTAGTCCCAAAAGCATCTGCTCGCCGCTGCCCAACACTGGCTTCAATGGCAGAAGCTGGAAAAGCAGCAGTAACCCTTTGCACAGAGTCAGACTGAGCGAGACGCTGGGACCAACGTCTCCGCTGAGCAGGCTCCACTGCGGCAGGAAAAGAATGGGAGACCGCAGCGGAGATGGCCCGAGATTCCCACTGTGCAGAGGCGGGAACTCGACCCCTAACATATATATATATATATATATATATATATATATATATAACAAATATAAAATAAAAACTGGCCAGACCTGTGCTGTGTGCTAAAGCTGAGTGGTTGGAGTAGCGTTGTTGTAGTCATATTCTGTGGGTTGCTGTAGTACATGTGTGTTTATCTTCTTGTACCTGTTCACAATTAGTTTATTCCTCCCCGTTCCTACCCTCCTCCCGATTGTTAGTTAGTGCTTTTGTATAATAGAGGTTTTCTGTTATTCCTGTTTTATATTTCAGTCTTGTTTACCTTATATTTTTGACCCATGCCTCATTGGTTGAGGGAGGGGAAAATAAGGGTTTAACAGCAGCATAGTAAGGTCAGGGACTCAGGCTTCTATAACTTTATGAGTATCCCAAGGTCAGCTATAGTTAGGGTGCAGCGCCACTCTGAAGATTTGTACCCGGCTCCAAAATATTTACCCAATGGGCAGTGAGTGAAAGGTATCATCCCTGTCCATGGTGACTGGTCCACGCATCGGTGGGGAGGTGGTTGCTACTGACGGCGCCTAGTAGCGCATGTTTAATGTTTCCCTCCACATGCTTTTGCAGGGCAGGGACGGCTTGCCTGCTGAAATAAAAGTGGCTGGGCACGTTGTATTGTGGGACTGCAAATGCCATCAAGTTACGGAAGGTGTCAGTCTCCACCAGCCTGCATGACAGCATTTCAAGGGACAGTAGTTTTGCAATGCCAGCATTCAGAACCTGTGCTCGGGGGTGGTTTTCCAAGAATGGCTGCCTTGTCTTCCATGCCTGTGCTACCGATGGCTGTAGACTGGGCTGGGAGTGTGAGGATGACTGGGAACGTGGTGCTGTGGGTGGAATTACACTGGGTCTCTGGACAACAGTGCCAGAGGTTCTTCCATGGCGATCCTGTGAGGAAGCCGAGACAGCTGTGTGTGAGCTGAAGAAGTGGTAGGTGCCGCTGTTGGTAGGCCAGTGTTTTAATTCTGTGGCGGAGCTCCCTCCTGTGGTCACAAGTGGTACTTCAGCTGATTCTCTCTGGGAGCTTCCGTTTGTGGAGGAAACTGGTACTGCTGCTTCTGAGTTTCCTTCCTCAGGTGATCTGGTGAGGTCGTTAGGTGCTTCTCTACTTAACCCCACCTAATGCTTTGATCCATGCTTCCTGTCAATGTTCCAGTGTTGGACTTGTGTTTCTCTGGATCATTCCTGTGGCCTGCTGCTCTGCATAGCTAAGTGCTTCTTTGCTATTTGTTGCTATTTTTTCTGTCCAGCTTGTCTATTTGTTTTGCTGGAAGCTCTGGGACGCAAAGGGTGTACCTCCGTGCCGTTAGTTCGGTACGGAGGGTCTTTTTGCCCCTTTGTGTGGTTTTCTTTAGGGTTTTGTGTAGACCGCAAAGTTATCTTTCCTATCCTCGTTCTGTCTAGAATATCGGGCCTCACTTTGCTGAATCTATTTCATCCCTACGTTTGTCTTTTCATCTTACTCACAGTCATTACATGTGGGGGGCTGCCTTTTCCTTTGGGGTATTTCTCTGAGGCAAGGTAGGCTTATTTTTTCTATCTTCAGGCTAGTTAGTTTCTCAGGCTGTGCCGAGTTGCATAGGTAGCGTTAGGCGCAATCCACGGCTGCCTCTAGTTGTGTTTGGAGAGGATCAGGGATTGCGGTCTGCAGAGTTCCCACGTCTCAGAGCTCGTTCTATTATTTTGGGTTATTGTCAGATCACTGTATGTGCTTTGACCTCCATGTCCATTGTGATACTGAATTGCCTCGCATAACAGGCCAGGTCTTCAGTGTGTTTTTGTAACTCCACCACGTGCTTGGTCCGCACATGTTTCCTCATATTTGTGGTATTGAGGTTGCTGACACTTTTCCCTCTTTTGGCTTTCTGATGACACAGCTTGCATTTGACAAAGCAAATGTCATCTGCAACTGTGTCAAAAAAGGACCAGGCACTGCAAGTCTTGGGAGCACCCGTTTTGGGTTTTGGAAGAGGCATGCTCCTAATGGGTGATGAAGTGGAGGCTACAGGCAACGCAGTCTTCCCCTCCCTCTTTGGGCCGTTCGGGGGATCTCTTCCTTAGAGCTGCTACCACCACCTTCATGTACCTCACGCCATGATGGGTCAAGGACCTCATCATCTACACTACCCTCTTCCAACAACTGCTTCTCCTGGGTAGTCTCGGCAGCACAGTACGCACCAGAAAGTGGCACCTGAGTCTCATCATCAGATGCGTATTGAGATGTGATGATCATAGGCACTGGCCCACCCACCTCTTCAGATTGAGAGAGACAAAGCAGTTGCGCATCACTGCATACTGCCTCTTCTTCAGTTTCTCAAATGCTGCTTGGCTGGCCCCCTCTTTCCAAGCCAAGAGATTCAGAGAACAGAAGTAGAGATGGCTCCTGTCCTGGGCTCTCTGACTGCCTGGGCAATTTGGCAGGTGGTGAAAAGATAGATGGGTACTCTTCAGTGCTATGTGCCTCTCTTTCTCATATGATAAATATATTGTGTGTTTGAGTAATATTTGAGTTATTTGTGTTGCATTATATCTAGATATTTCTTACAGGATATTACTCATCTTTGTGAAACATGTTCTTTGAGTCTCCACACTCTTTTCCCCCCCTCCCCCTCCCTTTCCTTTCTTTTCTCAAGTGTACACATAGAGTTAACAATTAAACACATTTGTGATTTGTCTATTCCACACCTATTTTTATGCTATATATTTTCATATTTCCTGTATGTTAATAGTCATAATTAAGAGCTGGTGTAGCTCGAAATGCGTCGACCCTCAACCATTATCATGTTTTTTACATTTTTCCTTTTCATATTTTAAATCTACTAATAAATGTGATGCTTTATGACTTTTGCAGTTGCTGAGTTTTCCCATTTTTTTAAATTATCTCCAGATACCATATGTGAGTCAGAAAGGCATGCAGGTACTGTATGTGTATTTAATTAATTTACATTTTTTTTAAACTT